>NC_071389.1:183295363-183600524 GCF_022682495.2 Desmodus rotundus | reverse complement strand
ATTTAAAGGTAATAGACATTCTGATGGGTGTGAGGTGATCTCTCATTGTGGTGTTAATTTGCATTTCTCTGATGATTAGTGATGTTGAGCACCTTTTCATAACTATATCGTCCATCTGTACGTTTTCATTGGGTAAGTGTCTGTTCAGGCCCTTAGCTCATTTTTTAATAGGGTTTTTTGGTGTTGAGTTGGTGTAAGTTCTTTGTAAATTTTGGATATTAACCCCTTATCAGATGTATTGGTGAATATGTTTTCCCATTCTGTGGGTTGTCTTTTTATTATGTTGATGATTTCTTTTGCTATGTAAAAACCTTTTAGTTTGATGTTGTCCCATTTGTTTTTCTTTTGTTTCCCTTGCCGAAGGAGAAGTATCCAATAAAACATTGCTACAAGCAATGTCTGAGATTTGGCTGCCTATGTTTTCTTCTAGGATTTTTATGGTTCAGGATCTAACATTTAAGTCTTTGATCAATTTTGAATTTATTCTTGTATATGGTATAGGAAGGTGGTCTAGTTTCAGTTTTCTACACATATCTGTCCTATTTTCCTAACACCATTTATTGAATAAACTATCTTTAGCCCATTGTATGTGCTTGATTCCTCTGTCAAATATTAATTGATTATAAAGCTGTGGGTTTATTTCTGTGCTCTCTATTCTGTTTCATTGATCTATGTCTCTATTTTTATGCCAGTGCCATGCTGTTTTGATTATTATGGCCTTATAGTATAGTTTGATATTAGGTAGTGTGATTCCTCCAACTTTCTTCTTCTTTCTCAGGATCACTGTTGCTATATGGGGTCTTTTGTGGTTCCACATAAATGTTTGAAATATTTGTTCTAGTTCTGTGAAATAATTCATTGGAATCTTGATAGGAATTGCATTGAATCTATAGATTGCTTTGAGTAGCATGGGTATTTTAATTATGTTAATTCTTCCAAACCATGAACATGGTATGTGCTTCCATTTATTTGTATCTTCTTCAATTTATTTCTTCGTATCTTATAATTTTCCATGTACAGGTCTTTTATATCCTAGGTTAGATTTATTCCTAGGTACTTTATTCTTTTTGAAGCAATTGCAAATAGGTTTGTTTTCTGAATTTCCTTTTCTGTTAGTTCACTATTGGCATATAAAAATGCAACTGATATCTGGATATTAATTTTGTATCCTGCTACTTCGCTGAATTCATTTACCAGTTCTTATCAGTTTCTTGGTGGAATTTTTGGTGTTCTTTATGCACAGTCATCTGCAAATAATGACAGTTTTACTTCTTCCTTTCCAGTTTGGGTGATTTGTATTTCTTCTTCTTGTCTGATTGCTATGGCTGGGACTTCCAGTACTACATTGAATAAGA
Organism: Desmodus rotundus; assembly: GCF_022682495.2. Lineage (NCBI taxonomy): Eukaryota > Metazoa > Chordata > Mammalia > Chiroptera > Phyllostomidae > Desmodus > Desmodus rotundus. The sequence continues at coordinate 183,599,169 of NC_071389.1, read as the reverse complement.
GAGGTGAAAGTGGACATCCCTGTCTTGTTCCCGATCTTAAGGGGAACGCTTGTAGTTTTTGCCCATTGAGTATGCTCCTTGCAGAGGTTTTGTCATATATGGCCTTCATGTATATTCTCTCTATTCCCACTTTGCTGAGAGTTTTTATCATAAATGTGTGTTCAATTTTATCAAAAGCTTTTTCTGCATCTGTTAATACGATCCTGTGATTTCTGTCCTTCATTTTGTTTATGTGGTGAATCACATTTGTTGATTTGCAAATGTACCAACCTTGCATACCTGTAATAAGTCACACTTGATCGTGGTGTATGAGCTTTTTGATGTATTACTGTATTGTATTTGCTAATATTGTGTTGAGGAATTTAGCATCTACGTTCATCAGTGATATTGACCTATAATATTTCTTTTTTTTTGTAGTGCCTTTATCTGGTTGAGGAATTAGGATAATGCTGGCTTCATAAAATGAGCTTGGGAGGCTTCCTGCCTCTTAAATTTTTTGAAATAATTTGAGAAGGAAAGGTGTGAGTTCTTCCCGGAATGTTTGATGAAATTTACCTGTGAAGCCATCTGAATCAGGGCATTTGTTTGTTGAAAGATTTTGTATAATTGCTTCAAGTTCAGTAGGTGTAGTCTGTCTATTCAGATTCTCTCATTCTTCCTGACATAGTTTTGGAAGATTATAAATTTCTAGTAATTTATCCATTTCTTCCAGGTTGTCCAGTTTGTTGGCATATAATTGTTCATAATATTTTCTTACAATCTTTTGTATTTCTTTGCTGTCAGTTGTTATTTCTCCTCTTTCATTTTTTATTTTATATATTTGGGCCCTCTTTCTTTTTTTCTTGATGAGTTTGGTTAAGTGTTTGTCAATCTTGTTTATCTTTTCAAAGAACCAGCTCTTGGATTCATTGATCTTTTATATCATTTTTTAGACTCTATTCCATTTATGTCTGTTCTGATCTTTATTATTTCCTTCCTTCTACACACTGTGGGCTTTGTGCTTTTTCAAGTTCCTTTAAGTGTAAAGTTACATTGTTTATTTGAGCTTTTTCTTGTTTCTTGAGATAGACCTGTAAGGCTATGAATTTCTCTCTTAGGATTGTTTTCCTTGTGTCCCAAAGATTTTAGATTGTTGTGTTTTCATTTTCATTTGTTTTAAGGTCACTTTTGATTCCTTTCTTGATCTCATTGTTGACCCATTCATTGTTTAATAACATGTTATTTAACTTCCATGTCTTGGTGTATTTTTCAGTGTTCTTCTTGTGACTGATTTCTAGCTTCATAGCATTGTGGTCAGAGAAAATGCATGATATGATTTTAGTCTTCTTAAATATTGAGACTTGTTGTGTCCTAACATGTGGTCTATCCTAGAAAATGTTCCATGTACACTTGAAAAGTATGCATATTCTGCTACACTGTGGTGAAATGCTCTGAAGATACCAATTAAATCCATTTGATCTACTGTGTCATTTGAGGCTGCTGTCTCCTTGTTGATTTTCTGTCTGGAAGACTTATCCATTGAAGTCAATGGAGTGTTAAAATCCCCAACTATGACTGCATTTCTTTCTATCTCTCTTTTTATGTCCATCAAGATTTGCTCTACATATTTAGGTGCTCCTGTGTTGGGTGCATAAATATTGTTTAGGGTTATAACCTCTTGCTGAATTATTCCTTTTATGATTATGTAGTGTTCTTTTTTGTGTCTTACTATAGTCTTGGTTTTAAAGTCTATTCTGACAGATATAACTATTGCCAACCCAGCTTTTTTTTTTCCTTCCCATTTGCATGAAATATCTTTTTCCATCCCTTTACTGTTAGTCTGTGTGTCTTTCTATCTGAGGTGGGTCTCTTGGAGGCAGCGTATATATGGGTCTTGTTTTCTTATTCCCTTCAGTCAATCTATGTCTTTTGGTTGTAGCATTTAAGCCATTTACATTTAAGGTGATGATTGACAGATATGTATTTATCACCATTTTATTTTTAAAACTATTTTGCTCTGTTTTTCTTTTACTTCTTCTTCTTAAAGCATTTGACATTTAACATTTGTTGCAGTACTGGTTTGGTATTAGCAGACTCCTTTAGCTTTTTCTTCTCTGGGAGCTCTTTATTTCTCTTTCAATTTTAAATGCTAGCCTTGCTTGTTAACGTAGCCTTGGTTGTAGGTCCTTGCTTTTCATCACCTTGAATATTCCATGCTAATCTCTTATGGCCTGAAATGTTTCTGTTGAAAAGTCAGATGACAGTCTAACTGGTATTCCCTTGTAGGTAACTGCCTACTTTTCTCTTGTGGCTTTTAGGATTCTCTCCTTGTCTTTAAGCTTTGTCATTTTAAGTATGACAAGTCTTGGTGTAGCCCTGTTTGAGCCACGTTGTTTGGGATACTCTGTGCTTCCTGGATTTGTATGTCTTTTTCTTTCACCAGACTAAGGAAATTTTCAGTCATTATTTCTTCAAATAGGTTCTCAATCCCTTGCTCACTCATTTCTCATTCTAATATTCCCATGATGCAGATGCTGTTACAGTTCATGTTGTCTCAAAAATTTCTTAAGCTCTCCTCAATCTTTTTAATTCTTCTCTTTTTTTTCTGCTCTGCGTGGGTGTTTTTTTTCCATCTTGTCCTCCAAACCACTGATTCAATACTTTGCCTTATCTAACCCACAGTTTACTCCTTTCAGTATATTATTTATTTCAGATATTGCATCCTTTATTTTTGAATGGTTCTCTTTATTGTTTCTACATCTTTTTTCATGCTGTTGGTTATCCTTATAATCATTACTCTAAACTCTATATCTAATTAATTTCTTGCTTTCCTTTCACTTAGTTCTTCTGGAGCATTCTTTTGTTCTTTCATTGGGGGCTTGTTTCTTTGTCTTCACATTCTGGCTGTGACTTTCTGTTTGTTTTTATGTAATAGGTAGATCTGCAAAGACTCTGGTGTGGACCTGTCTCAGATGCTGCCTGTGACTGTCCCTGGGCAACCTATTTGGAGCTATCAACAATCCATAGCTTGTGGCTCCCTCTGCTGGGCCTGTTTCTGTGCAGAGGAAAAAAACCAGGCTACATGCCAAGGCCAGTGTCTACCAGCACCAGGCCTGGGACAGAGACAGCCAAAGTCTCAGAGCCCCCAGAGATCCACCTTAGTTGTTAAATTTAATCATTGATATAGCCTCAAGCTGTACTCAGCAGTCAGGCTTAAATTCCACAGGGTGGGGCAGAGTAATTCCTACGGGTGGGGCTGTTGTTTCCCTTAAGGCTGATGCCTCTTCAATTTGAGGTATGACTCAGCACAGGGCTTCTGGCAGCTGTTTCTTCAGTTCTATCCCCAGAGCCACCAGCCCCAGACTCTCCTCATGCATCTCTAGTTCACCCTGCCCTCCCTCTGCTGCAGCCCAGGGTAAGTGGCTGCAAACAAAATTTTGTGCACTGGCCCTTTAAGACACTCTCTATCCCCAGCTGTCTCTCCCTGGTGGAGAGAAACCCCACTGTTTTTCACGGCTGGATGTTATCTAGATCATTTTCCCAGCTCTGGTGCTGTAGGCTGGGGAGTCCAACTTGGGGTTTAGACCCCACACATATCAGGGGGAACCCCCCAGCCTCTGAAATATCCCTCTGGAACTTCAGCTGCTGCGCATGGGAGCCCAGTCAGCCCTCTCCTTCTCTACACTGTCTACCAGTCATGTTGTGGTGCAGTGGTTTCTTCTGTCTGTCCTTGGTTTTGAGGCTTCTTTCAGGCTAGTGTTCAGTTGGTTATTCAGGATGATCTCTCTACAATATGGTTGTAATTCCAGTTTAGTCCTGGGAGGAGGTTTGTTGTGTAGCTCCCACCTACTCCACCATTTTTGGATCCCTCTCTAATTCATAAATATTCTTTCTTTTAATTAATAATTACTGAGACCTGCCCTGGCTGGTGTGGCTTAGTGGATTGAGTGCTGACCTGTGAGCCGAAGCGTCGCTTGTTTGATTCCTGGTCAGGGCACAGGCCTGGGTTGCAGGCCAGGTCCCCACTGTGGGGTGCATGAGAGGCAACCACACATTGATGTTTCTCTCCCTCTATTTCTCCCTCCATTCCCCTCTCTCTAAAAATAAATAAATAACATCTTTAAAAAATAATAATTACTGAGACCTATGTGCCAGTCTTGCTCCTAAAGGATAAAATAATGAACAACACCTTTGTGTTTATTGACCTTACAATCTAATGAAATGTTTCAATACATCTGATTAATTTTAATGGTTATACAATATTCCATAGAGCAATGCATTAATTTTATTTTGTTATGTCACTATGGATGGACATAACAATATGTCAATATTGGTGGTCTCCAGTTTTTCACTGTTACAGTCAGTGTTCCTGGAACATCTTTGCTCAGATATTACTGTGCTTATTTTTGTAGGACACTTTCTAACACTAAATGTTTACTACATGACAGCACAATTATCAAATCGTCATTCATACAATCCTCCCAACCATACTTTAATGTATGTGAGTTCTTATCCCTTTTTATAAATGTGGAGACCATAGCACAGAAAAGCTGAGAAACTCACCAACGCCTGTTATATGGTACTTGGCAGAGGCTGGATATAAAGCAAGACAGTCTGACTTTGGATCTGTACTGCCCCTCCCAAGGGATAGAATGATAGATTTCATTTTCTGGTTATAAATCAATTAATATGTTTTTATTTTTCAGAATTTGAGAACTACAAATAAAATTTTAAAATCATTTTTAACAGTAATTTATAATATAAATATTATTTGTCACTGTAGTTACTCAGAAAGTAAAAAGCAACTAAAAGCAATGTCTTTGTGAGTCTGATTAGGGAATCCACAAAGAGAAAATTTTATAAAATACTCCTTAAAATATTATATATGTACATATGTATTTATAGTTGTGAACATGTGAGTATATTCTTATTATTTATTAACTATTTTCCATATCAAAACTGTAAACCTACTTTTGCTCACCTCTGTATATATAGGTACACACACACACACACATACTCCTGTCCTCCACCATCTTGATCATTCCCTGGGGACAGGCTGGTAGACCAGTTGAACATGGAAATCCACAAGTTTCTTGCAGTGAATGAGTAGCCAGGTTTCTGGGATTTTGGCTGTCACTACAACTGTTTTTCCAGCTGCTCCACTTGGAGACTGCAAGCTTGTTTAACACTCCACAAGAAGCAAAATAAGCCAAAAGATGGTCCAAAAAATGCTTCCAAGATATAGGTCAGTGTCCCAAATTATCAGGTTTCAGGGCACCCCATGGAAGTTCTGGTGCACTATAGGTCAGAAGTACAAAACAGAGATTAAAAACACAGGCTCTAGAGCCAGATGGCTGAAGTCCAAAGGTATATGACCTTGAACAAATGACTTAACTTTCTATGTGTTGCTTCCCTTATATGTAAAATGGGGATAGTACTAGAACTTACTCCATTAGTTATCAGCAGTAATTGTGAACAATGTGTTTAATATATTTAAAGCTCTTAAGATAGTGTTATTGAGTTGGCACTTAATAATCGGTATGAGTTATTGTGTCACAGAGTCACCTCTAGGTCTCTCTAAGATTTCTTCCTTAGTTTTAAGAACTTAGTACTACCAAAAGATAAAACGCGTGAGCATAGGAGAAACAATCTTGAGGGGCCAAGTACTATTGGTTTTCTACACCTAGCAGAATTAGGGTGATATTTTCTTCTTCTTTCTGCTTCCATGTATTCTCTAAGTTGTCTTTGCTGAATACATGTTACATTTTAAAAATTAGAATAAAAACCCAATAATTTATTTGCAATCAATTGTCATCAGTTCAACTGGACGAGAGAAAAATTGAATGAACAAGCCCAGTTTTTAAAAACAAGACACTACATATCTTATTCATGGTGAGTTAATTCTTATTACTTAGCCTCTTTTGAGTGTGAGGTATTTCCATCATGACTGTGATCATCATCACCAAGTGCTTTTCCTAGTGCTGATACCTTAAATAAGCAAAGTAATTCTAGTGTTGGTCATACCCTTTTGACACTCAGTCCCCTCATACATCATAGGAGGTTAATAAGATCTGCTCAATCCAAACACTTCACAAGAGGATAAGATGATACAAAATATGATGATGAAATAATGATATTGACATTGAGGCATATATTAAGAAATCTTTTAATTATGACACTCATAGTTATACTTCATATTATTTTCTTCTGACAAGGTAGATAAATAAGAATACTTATCCCAGTTAAGGAATAAGCAAATGAAGATACAGAGAACTGACAATGGTTTTTCAACCCACACTTGGGATAAGGGTAGTGATCACATGAAAAAGTGTCCTCGTGCCCAAACAGTCCTCAGGGGTCTCCTAGTTTAGCTTTGGTCTGACTTAATCCAAAGAAGCCCTCTTCCAGCAACTGACCTCTTCTGTACCTCTGCTGACTGCAATTCTACCCCACAGCAAGTCTTAGAGCCTCGGGGAGGTTTTAGCACCCTTTAGAGATGAGAGTACAGTCTCAATGATTTTTTAGTCCAATGATACTGGAAGACAAACTGAAAAGGTTGAGAAAACATGGTGCAAACAAGGCATTGTTTACAACTGTTTTTGTCTCCGGCATTAGTCGACTCCTCAACTACCTTTGAAATCAAGGTCTCAATGTTATGGGGAAAGGCTTCCGATAGTGCTAGGTTGAAATGTAAAATAGAATATAGAACTGAAGACAGATACACAAACTGATACAAAGACTGACAGACACAGATATTGTATAGTCTGAATAATGCATCTTTTAAAAAGATTAAAAGAAGATTCACCAAATGTTCATGGTTCGTTAACATTAGGCTTTTATTAGTCTGGAAGGAACTTTTCAACCTTTGCTACAATGAGCATAAATTACTTTTGTGGTTCCTAAAAGTGAAAAATGAATAGATGGTATTAGAAGTATTTGTTTGCCCAGTAAATACAGGGCATGGGTGGGGGTTGGGGAGTGACCCTAGGTCTTCCTCCCACTCCAGGCATAGGCCCTGATAGCTTCACCCGGTCAGTTTTACCCACAGTTAAACCTAGAGTTTTACCCACCTCCCTGGCTGCTTGTCCAATAAACTCAGCCCTAAGCAACAACCTACGGTGTAATGCTGGCCAGAGGTGTTGGTCTAGTTTAAACATGAGGGGAGTTTTCTGGGGGCTTCTGAGAAAGAAGGTGACCTGTTCATCTGAGGTAGCCAGAATTTTCTTTTTTGATCGGTTGGTACAATATATAGATATAAAGCCTAAAACTGCCAAGGAATTCTGCCACCATGGAAGAAGTCCAGCTTTAGGATGAAGCTCACAGAAAGAAAGATGGGAAGGAAATAAGGACCTCTGTGACATTGGGGAACAGGTGAATCAAACCACCCTTGAAATCTAGCATGTCTTTGGACCTTCCAGTTACAGGAGCCAATAGATCTTCTTTATCATTAAGGCCAGTTTACATTTTCTATTACTTATACTATAGAGTCAGACATGTGGGTATATCATGTACATGAATTTATATAAATATAAAGAGACTCTTCTTCATTATACCCCACACATAACTTCCCATTTAAGTAAATGCTTTACTAAGAGTAACTTTCCAATTGAAATTTTTCTTCAATATTTTCTTTTGAAAAAATAAATAGGAGTTGGATTAGATAATCTTTATATCTACACTCCAGATCTAAAAACCTATACTTCTTTGAAAAGTCAAACTACAATTACATAAAACTTTTAAATTTTAGGTGTTTCAAACTTAAGCTTCAGTTGTTGTGCTTAAGCTATTTGCTTTATGACAAACTCCTCAAATTTAGAGAAAATTCTGCCAGTTGTGGTTTTATGCACATTTATAGTCTTCGAAAGTAGACAGAATAAACTATAATTCTAGCAAGAAGGATGGAAAATGTAGACAAAGCTCATTAGCCTTGTCAGACATTCGATAAATAATTATAAACTAACCGTGGTAAGACGTGTGCATAAAGCCAACCTTTGATCTCTTTGAAAACAACTGTTCTTGCAATAATTTAAAATTTTAATCACACGTAATGTATCTTCTAGGACAGAACAGGGAAATGTTCTTTCAGTTCTGCCTGGACCTGGATATTTTCCACATGATTGTTAGTTAAGAAGCAAATTCCACTCTATACCACATTTAAATAATGGGCTAAATAGTTAGCATATAATTTGGGGATTAATCAGCAAAATGTTTCTCATGTACTGAATGGAATCTTTCCCATATTAACACTGTTGTTAGACTGTGGAAAGATTAAGCACACTAAAGAAATATACTCATTAGCTTTTAATGATTGTAACAGACAGATACCATAGCTTTAAATTGCTTTCAAAGTCTGGTTTCTATTGTAATCAATGCTCCAAATAAACATTCATCATTATGAAGACAAATCCTGTAAGTCATCCACATATTTCTGTCTCCTTATGACAGACACTGATTTAGAAAGGAGAGAGAAGATCCAACCTCCGGGAAACAGCTGGTCTCCTTAGATAAGGAAATCACTGAACTGGCTTTTAATATTGTAAGGAAAAAAGGAGAAAGGAAAAAAGGGAGACTGAAGGAGTCGATGACCAAAATCTGAACGACCGTAGATGAGACAACATAATTTATGATTCACAGAATATAACAAGTTTCACATTTCTCGATAGTGACTTTCATCTACAGGTTATTTTTTTTTTCACCTAAATCAAAATTGCCAGCTTTGCAATTGATAGCAAAATAAACATTCAGAGAAAATTGGAGGCATGAAAGGGTTAAAAGAGAACAGCTGAAATGCTGGGACATAATGAAGCTGCAAGACCTGACAAGCCATTCACGAAAGGCACAAATAGCTGTAGAAGCTTGAAGAAAGCTAAATGCCCGGGATAATGCTTTATTTCCCTCCTAAACTGATAGATCCCTGTTGCACAACGATTTAATATGTACAGATTCACAATGTTACCAGAACATAGGCAAGTTTCCCAGGGTCATCAATGATGGAACACTATTTGCCCGAATTTCAAAAGTTTTAGAAATGAACATACATTTTATTTTAGTTACCAGGAATGTTCCCCTTTAAAGAAACAGATGTAAATCAGATTTCTTTCCGCGTTTCCTAGCTTCTTCAGCAGAAGTCTCTACTGGAATCTTCATAATGTCAACATTAAAAGAAAAAAATATAGTATCCCTTCCATTTGGAATGGTGCCTTCAGAAATAAAAATGTGCATTAATGAAAGGGTGTTTAATTTCAAGTGGCTTGATTCTGTTTAAAAAGTGATTTCCTTTGTCAACCTCTTTTTGTAGAATTGGAGAACGTGAAAGTGACTTCTCTTTCCTAAATGTATAAAATACCTGGAAACTCTGAGAAGGGAAATGTTCACTGGGTATTAGAAAGAAGATACTGAGAAGCTTTCCATTAGCCCTTCAATGGCTCCTCGCTGTGCACAGACTCCCAGGTATCAGTAGTAAAGACAGCGGCTGCTTGCATTGTGCACCATCCTATTCACCCTCAGTGTACTCTTTGTTTTCTCATAACTAAAAGTGATTCTAGGAAATGTACTTCTAGGATTACAGGAGCCAATTGCTAATTTTCAATTAGCAAAACTCCTGCATGGATAACACAAACCTGCAGACAATCCCCAAATCCTTGTTTTGGGGAATTAAAATGTATTACATGAGTTAAAAATATATTTGACTTTCTAATTATATTTACTCTTTCATAATATTAAACAGCTTTGTTATTCCAGGCCACATATTACAACCTTTGAACAATGATGAAAGAAACTTTCCTGGCTTAAAAAAAATATACAAATAAACACAAAATGTCTAATTCTGACTTTTAGATAGAACTGTAATTATATAATTCATCATTATATTTTATTGAAAAACACACATAACATTAGAATGTGTTATTAGTCATAAAGTAGTAATAAAATCATCCATACTCCTGCCATTCAAACACAATTACCGTATTGCTTCCATATGCACTCATAATTCATATACTTACTTTTTTTAAAAAAGAGAAATGCATGAAGAGAGCTAGAGTGGATAAAAAGGAGAAAGAATAGAAAAGAACTAAATACGATGAAAAATGGAGGTAGAAAAGGAAAGGGAGAGGGGAGGAAAAAACTCAAGAAAATGGATGGAAAGAAGACAGGCCAAGAGATGGATAAGTCATTAGAGAAAAAAATTAGTGGGAAGTTATGGAAACAGAGGTCAAGCAAGACCCTCATTTTAAAAGGCTATAACAGGCTTCCTTTGGACATTACAAAAATGTCTTTAAAAAAAGTCTGGAGGCAAACAGACTAAGGCTGGTACAGGGCTTTTATCTTTGTACTCTGCCATCCTCATGGAGCACAGGGCTGCACCCTCAAGGTCACACCATCACGTGATTAGGCCAACTTTCACATCCAAGTTGCAAGCCTTAAAAAGGACAAGCAGAAGGAAAAGAGGAGATGCCTCTCAATCAGATCAGCTCCCTTTAAACAGTCTTCCTGGGATTCCCAGTCAACACTTCTTGCCCCCACAGGTCAGAGCATGGTCATTATGGTCACGAGCAGCTGACATTGGGGTGATGTAACCAAACAGCAAGGGGATATAGGAGAAGCTCTGTTGCACTGTAAATTCTTTAGTTAGCATAGTTTATCATCGGCACTAGGAAACGACCATCTAGATCCAGATCATCTCTGATAAAATCTTGGCTCAGTCCCTTATGAAGTGTGACCTTGTACAAGATTCTACTTCTGTTTAATTGGTACGAGGACCAAGTGAATTAATATATGTAAAGCACTTAGCACTGTGCCTGGTATACAGTAAATACTCAAAATATGCTGGTTAGTAATAGTTTATTTTATTTAGAATAAAAAGGATGGTTTGGTGCCTCAAATATGTGTGGAGAAATAACTTCAATTTTAGAAAGTTTCTTTAGGATCTCAGCTACATTGGCCTATTTGGTAAGAATTCACTAAAAGTTCCTTGACATTCAAGATGTGTCAGGTTTTCAAATTCCTTCTGGCGGTAACATTTTGTGATTCTGTGATTGCTTTATCTTTGTTATTTAAGAGATTAGGCAGGACTGCATCACTCCTTAATGCATTTATATGTAACATTTGAAAATTACACTTAATGTCAAATGCATTTTTTTGTAATTGAGTTTGGGTCTAGTGGGAATAATGCTCATAAAGGGCGGGGTGGGGGGAGAGAGAGAATGTTTAAGAAATGAAAAGAACAACCACTGTCAACAACTCCTGAACTGTTCCTAAGAACCTGTGAGTCACTGCCTCAGATGGTGACAGGTGGAGGTTTCAACCTTCTTAGACCCTGGCTGGTCACTTCCAACCTTATCTAAGGAAGCAGAGAAAATGCTGGGGATTTGCTGATTGCATTTACATTGTTGCCTCCCTTTCTCCTCCCTCAGGTTGGCGTGCTCCTCCCGGTCATTTTAGTCAGGCTGTGAAGGGACAGATTAGTCTTCCTATTTGCAGAACTGATTGTTCAGTCACTTCAGTAGGCATTGGTATCATGTGTTGATATGCATGAATTGTTACTTATGGGGCAGACAGAGGTTTGTTTTGTTTTGATTTAAGAAAGGGAACTTTATCGGTGCTTTATGTTTGTGTGTGCATGCATGTATATGTGTGTTTGACGTACCCAGGAGAGGGACAAATGAAGTCGGTGTTGGACAGGTTGGCAGGACACCTGATGCACTCTAGCTGAAGGATGCACTTTTAAGCTTTTCTTAAATAATCAGGTCCAGAAGCTGAAGAACAGGGTTCCTGCAGGTCTGTAAAACTACGGGCATAAGCAACACTGTTTCTGAGACACAAAATACTGAGCATACTTTCTAATCAAATCTCCAGGGGAAAGGACTGTATTGATTAAGATGTATGAGTGCATAATGGTCTCACATACTCAGCAGGCCCATACTGAAGACCCATGATGTGCTAAGTCAAGTAGGAAAACAACCGGGCTTCGCATTAGGTTTCAAAAAAAGCTTGACTTGGGAATATGAGAGGTCTGGGCCTATGAGGGGGCAAAGCTCCTAGACTTTGCTTGCTCGTCTAGAGGACTTCACCAACACCCGTGAATTTTTCTCTATAAAAAAGGGATATCCATAGGTGATATATAGAGGTACTGAAGTTACCATTGATCAGTACAACCCATTACAATTGCCCTGAACACATGGGCATATGGGGTAGGGAAGACTGAAGGGATGGATAAGGATGATCTGAATCAAATAATAATAAATTGATAATAACAATAAATAAATCCTTTATGTATGTATACAATTCTAGTCCCTATTCTAAGACCTTTGTGTGCTTTAACACATTTGATCCTCGTAATATCCCTGTGAATGATGAACCAACAAGTATCCACCACTATAAACCCCACTACACAGGCAAGAACACTTTGACATAAAGTTAACACAAGTTAAGTAACGTGTCCAAAGCCAAACAACTAGTAAGGAAGGAGTTGGGATTTGAACCAACAGCAGGCAGAATAGGTTTAAACCATATTCCTCATGTGATGGGGGAGACTCGTCCCTTCTGAGCTCTCCAGCAATTGCACAGACAGGGTGGCAGCTTATATTTTCCTCATCACTTCTGGCTCCACTTTCATGTCTTTGCTGAGTTATCACAGTTCATAGATGGTCTCACCATCCTCTGCATATTGTCTCTGTTCTGTACCTAAGCCCTATAGATTTGATTCATAACTCCTTTTTCTTAACATGCTGTTCACATACATATGCACAGCAGATCTCCACACGAGTCCCCTTGACTGGGCAATTTTTAAGGAATTGTAGAACAAAAATTAGATTAATAAGCAAAGTCAGCTTTTTCTCTCCATTATGCTTGAAATTAGGAATCATAACTATAAATCAGTATTCACAAAATGGAAATATAAATGTGTTATATTTGGCTAGCATAACTTCTCAAAATGTGAATTTGAATACCTGTAGATTAGTCAAACACTTTCTAATTTACCCCAGACTCCACCCATCCCTATTGTTTCAGGCAGATTATCTTCATTTGTGTGCAAGTGCTTCCATTTCCCATCCTAATAAAAACTCCTGCATTTTGGCTGGGGTGGGGTGGAGGGGTGGGGAGAAAATGCAGACAACTGTAATTGAACAACAATTTAAAAAAAATTTTAACAACAACAACAAAATAAATAAATAAAAACTCATGCATTAAGCAGTTCAGTGCTTGGGTTGTCAGCTTTCAGAGTCTGGAGTTGAACATCAGGAGTCAGAATGTAGGGTATGTGGTGCTAATAATCTAGTATATATTTCATCCGTATTTCTAGAGCAGGAAAAATGTCATTGTCAAATAATGTTTATTTTTTATTATTAATCATGTGTTAATGATAATAGAAAAATCATTGCTAAATGAATTAGCAGAATCAATAAAACATAACCTTTTTCTGCATAAAACAAAGCAATATTCAATTTGGCACATGTAGCTGGATTGGGGGAAGGGGCCATGAAGTTCTTCAAGTAAAAGCTAGGCTACTGGGAAAGAGAAAATTGGGAAAAGGAAGGACTGCTAGAACTTTAAAGTAACCGGAACCTTCGAATGATACCAATCAGTAAATTTAAATAAGGTCACATTAAGCAGGCTATCAAGCCTCCTTTGGGTCTCCCACAATTTTTCTGCAAGCCTTAAAGGTAACAGTAGGTCTCATTCGATCACTTATTCATTCATTAAAAAAATATATATGAGGCCCTGGCCAGTGTGGCTCAGTTGGTTGGAGTACTGTCCTGTACACCAGAGGTTTGGGGGTTGGATTCTCACTCAGGGCACATCCCTAGGTTGCAGGTTTGATCCAAGGTCAGGGCACATATAGTAGGCAACTGATCGATATTCCTCGCTCTCTCGCTCTCTCTCAATCCATACACACACACACACACCCCCACACCCACACACACGGATCCCCTATGAGTCAGGTACTGCTTAGGTCCTTGGACTATAGCAGGAAACATAGACAAAACCCACTCATACAGTAGGAAAAGCCAGGCAAAAAACAAACACATAGATTATACGGTTATTTGAGAGTGTCATAAGTGGTCTAAAATAAAACAACAATCTCCCCCACCAAAAAAAGAACCCAAAACATGGGACTAAGGCGGTGAGAGCCCAATAGTAGTTTACTAAAGGTTCTGAGAGAGTGAGGAAAGTTTATATGACAAACACGCAAAATTCAATACTCAGCTTACTGTTCTTAAAATGACCATCACTTCTGCTGCTCAGAAACGTACTCCTCACCAGCTCCCTCAGCCTTCCTTTTCTCCTCTACTCCTTATCTGCTCCCTTCCACACGCCCCTATTCCTATGTATTATGTATTTAAATTAGTTTAGTTCTTTTGTGTTTTTACGCTTTCACCAACCTAGGCCCTCAACTTCCTCCCCTCCACCCCTATGGTATTTATCAAGTTATTTTTCTTACCCAGCTGAGAAGTGTTTAGCAAATTACCAAACCGTCCTGAATCTACAATTCATTTCCATTTTCTTCCTATTGTTCCCCTTTCCGACTTGGTTCTTAAATGCCTGTGCTGAGCCATTGTGTTCTAACCGGAAAGCAAACTGGAATAAGGCCATTTACTTTCTATGATACTATTTGCACAGGGACTTTTTCACCCAAGCAGCAAGAACTTTGCTTAATGATATTTTATTTGAACTGTGAGAGAGATTTCCACATTCAATTTTGGCTAAGGACATAATATGTATCCTAGAACACAATTTATGTGCCGTTATCCGAGGAAAAAAATGACTGACAAAAAAATAACATCTTAATTTTAGGAAGAACTATTAGCCAATAGACCCATTCAGTTAAGAGCTGTACCAGGTAATGTTTTAGTTGTGGGTACTGCAGAGAATGAACTGTTCTCTTTTGCTTATCACTGGAAATGGCCAGTTCATTATGGGTCTGGGTAGTAATTAATGGTCTAAGACAACAGGGTTTGGCAAATGAGGATTTTATAGCTCAGTGCCTCTTCGAATGCAGGCTAGACCATTCAGGTATTTAAGCGTTATCCATGGCCTCTTAAATTGAACAAATGGGTCTATAATAATTAAAATACTGTAAACACCATTGACACAGTCCCTGAGTTTTCAAAGACATTCTTCCTTATTCTGAAAGAAAGGAAATGAGGTGTTACCTTGTTAGGAATGCACTGCTTACATCTGGAAGCATCTTGTCAAGCTGGTGGAAGAGGCTCCTTTGTGAATCCATAGCCGCTCAGCTGCCCTCCCCCTGCGGTTCCCAGGGAGTTTCCAGGAAGGGGGCATGAAGGTGACAGCAACCAAGCTCACTCTAATGCTCCTTTCTGGGGCTTTCCATCTCAATGAGCAGCACTTTCACTTCCTGAGTCAGACAGACCTCGCCAACATGTCACACTCTACAAGATCTCAACACATCTGGGAAATGAAATGTAGCTTCTATTTTTAAAATGATTGGAGATACTCTGCATCGAGGGATGTCTTCCTCCTTCTCACCATTGGGCAGATACCCCATTTTCACAAGAGAAAATGTTATTACAGTCTCTTCTGGAGAAAGGAAGTTCAAAAGAAACTATCTTGATACATAACTATTTTAACTCTGGGCAGAGCATCCTGATTGAAGGGAATTTTCTATTGTTTTAAACCATTTAAAGAACAACAGCTATATCATTAATTATAGCTATGGGAAATTTTGTTGACCTTCTGCTAGGGTATATGAGAACACCGAGAAGAACACAGTAGAAGAAAAGGGCCCTGAAAGAAGGTCAGGCAGTGAGGTCAGGTGTTACCTTGTTGAAGTTTAATTAGTTGTGCCTCTGAGGTCTGAGAAAAACTACCTGAGTAACCACAATAAATTGGCTTGCTGGAAATAGAAAAAATATCCTTACAGGGACACTTTTATGAAAATCTGACCTAAAAAAGGATGCCGTTGAATTTTGATTGACTGTTTGGGGAATGTCACCTCCTAGAGGAGAGGATTTGTGCCTTTTTCTATTAATTCCAGAGTGCATCTAGCCCAGGGCACTTACAAGATGAAGGTCCAAACCATTCACTGAATCACAGGCTGGAGGGAGTTCAAGAGGCCATGGCCGAAAGTCCCTGGACTATATGAAGTGCCCAATTCAAAAAATTATATATTTTAAAACATAAATTCTTACCTTTTAAAAAAATCCAGAATAAGACATTACAAACATTTCTTAAAGGCAGTAAGGTCGTCCTCATATTACAACAGAATCCCTCTTAACTTGTCAAATACAGTTGCAGAGAACAGCTGCCTAAAATCATTCAGAGTGTCCTGGTTTTCTTTCCATGAAGATGGCAATTAAGATCCTTCTCTCCTCAGGGTTCTCAGCCTGGGGAGATAAACCTAGTTCTTTAAAATTTCTTCATGGGACTGTTTCCCAAATCATTAATAACATTTTAAAAATGATCTCTTAGAGATCTTTTCCATGTTCTCCTGAACATCCTTCCCTTATAAGATGAATGCTTTTGAAAGATTTAGCTTTTAATAGCCTTCCCCTCTTATTTTAAACAGAACCCTTTCTTCTCAAGAACCATTGTTCTGTCCAGTATACTATGGGGTGACCAGCTGGCCTTGTTTGCCAGGGTTTGAGAGAGTTCCTGGGATGTGAGACTGAGTGCTAAAAACAGGAAAGTTCCAAGCAAACCAGGCAGGACTGGTCATCGTACACAAAGCATCTAGCCTGTTCTGACTGCTGTGGGTGAGAGTAGGGGCCCCAGGGCCCTAGCACCCTCCCCCGGCCCTTGCCCCGAACCATGCTGACAGAGGCTCCAAGGAGCTCAGACGGAAATCATGCTCTGGAGAGTATTTACAAAAGTGCTGAGTACAGAGCAGAGTTTCTCAGCAGCAGCATTGTTGACATCTGGGGCAGGATACTTTTTTGTTGTGGGGAGGTGCCCTGTGCAATGTAGGATGTTTTACAATGTCCTTGACCTCTCTCTACTAGATGCCAGAAGTACCCTCTCAACTGAGACAATCTAAAACATCCCTGGAAATTATCAAATATGATCTCCCTGCTGAGAACCACAGTATAGTGATAATTTGTCCAAACTTTCCAGATTGCAAGCCGCTAGGTGGAAATAAAATCAGTGTAGTAGGTCACACCAGCATTACAATACTAAATAAATAAATAAACAAACAAATAATAAATTAATTACTTGAAAGCAAATAGAATAGGGTACGCTAAGATAGAATAGAATAGCCTGGAATGACGTGGAATGGAGTAGAGTGGTATGGCAGGACAGGGAAGGAGAGGGGAGGGGGCAGGAGAGGAGGGAGGGAGGAAAAGAGGAGAGGATAGGACAGAGAGAGTAGACTAAAATAGAAATAGAGTGTCACATGTAGTAAAGGTATTATTTTGTCAAACATTTGTTCCAGATTTATACATATGTGTGTGTACATGTGCTGGGTCACAATGTAAAATTATTTTTCACTATGAGTCATGGTCAAAAATTTGAAAACCCCTATCCCAGTTTCTTTCTATCATACTTGCACTTATTAGTCCTTCATGCACTACCTTCACCTGTTTTGATATCTAGTAGTCACTCTTTTGCCAAATCAATCTCATCAGTGGCTTATATTTATGTCTGAATTCTTCTACAGGAATTACCTGTGAAACTGCTTCCTGTGTGCATACATCCACTTCCCCAAATTGTCAAGGTCACCTTGAATTTGATTCAAGTTCACCAAAGCAGGTGTTGCTGACAGATTTAACATGAATATATTTTATTCCACTATATCGGTCACTCACTGTAATTGTGTAGGCCCTCAGAAATAGTTGTGGGGTGCAAGTTTTTCCTACCTGGTAGCATGATTCATTTATGTCCACCCAGATTCTGTGAACATAGAAGGTGCTCAAACTGAGCCATTTCTCACTCTAGGTTTCACTTCATCCTTTTCTCTGAGTCTGTTACTATTTGGGAAAGTTGGTCCATCCACAGCACTTTGCTTTAAATCAAAGTTGTCCAGCATGTAGCTGACTTTCTCAGATTATGCACAGACCACATCTCATGGATACAGCAATAATAAAACGAGGACCCAAGGGACCCTGGCAGAGTGCCTAGTAAAGAAAATCACTGATATTTTTGTCTTCCTGAAGCTGTGAAGATTGAGGGCCTGATAGATTCGTAGGCCTTGATCAGGGATCAGTTGGGGCAATAGGAAGAAATTATGGTGGGTTTGACTTTTAGTGGAAATAAACCTTGCCACTAATCCATCCAAGATCATCTGTCTTGGTCCCCCATTCACTTATGGTCAAGAACAAAAAGTCAGCAAAATGGAAGGATTTTTGTTATTCGAATGATGCTGAGCATAGTCAGTCTGGGCTGGTGTGACCTCAAGGCCAGGGAATAGTAATTTTCAGGAACTATTTGTCTACAACTGTCCCAATCTAATCCCAGGTGGGTGTGGGGATCATAGCAAGGGGGATTCAGGACCCCCATGTCCCTCTTCTCATTTGCAGTGTACTTCCATTGTGGATTTATGGTTTGAATTGACCTCTCCCTACAACTCACATCTGGAAACCCTAATCCCCAGTACCTGAGAATATGACCTTTTTTGGAGACTGGATCTTTACAGAAGTAATCAAGTTACAATGAAGTCATTAGGGTGGGGCTTAATTAATATAACTGGGGTCTTTATAAAAAGGGGATATTTAAAGACAGAAACACAGAGGGAGAAGACCATGTGAAGACTGGAGCTGTGTTGCCCCAAGCCCAGGAACTACCAGAAACTGGAAACAGGCAGGCACAGAACTTCCCTCACAGCCCTCAGGAGGAACCAGTTCTGCAGACACTGGTTCGGACTCCAGCCCCCAGAACTGTGAGGCAGTACATTTGTGCTGTTCAAGCCACCCAATTCATGGTACTGTGCTACATCAGCCCTAGCAAACTCATACAGTAGGGGAGGGAATTTTTGTTTTCCTATCACCATGAACAAAAACACACAGACCACACACATACAAACATACTACACACACATCACACACACACACAGCCTGATATTTTCATTTCTCTTAATTATTTTTCTATTCATCTTTGTTGCTAAAAGACTTCTTTACAATTAATTAGAACCCTATAATATAAGGTATTATTTAAACCTTCTCTCTTTTTCTCTCTCTTTTATTTTATCTTTCTCCCTCCTGTGAGGAAGGAGTAGAGAAAGTTGAGAACGCACATGTCCTAGGTCGTGGTTTGCTAACAGCATTTTGAGAGCTCAATCTTGATTTTCTGCTTCAGGGTCAGAGTTTTTCACAGAATTTCTGCAACATTCATATGCTTATACATGGAGATCTGGTTAAAATGTCAATTCTAATTAATGTAATAGGTCAAGAGTAAGGCCAGAGACTCTGCATTTCTAACAAGCCCTGAGGTGAGCCCCAAACTGCTGGTCTGCAGACCATACTCTGAGTAGCAGGCTTTATGGGAAATGGGGTTTCCCCGAATTAGTCAACCATCAAGTTCATCTCAGGCCTACTGAAATCAGAATTTCCAGAAATGGGGCCCAGGGACTTTGCTTTTTAAACAAGAAAGATCCTAGATAGTTTAGGTCATCATCAAGGTGAACACACTGCCCTCTGACTGAATTTTGGTGCTATATGAAGGGAGCTGCCCAGACCCGGACGTCATGGCGATGAGGCCCCAGGAGGATTCCTGACCTTACTGGGTATGAGAGTTCATAACCATAACAGCAAAGTTGGGGAAGCATTCAGAACTCTGTTTGGGGCGGGGGGTGGCAGTAGAACTGAATAAAAGAAGGAAAATCCAATTAGGAATCTATTATGTCACAGGCATACTTTGCGTTTCTAGGGGTATAACCAAGGTCACGAATAGAGTGAGATTCCATTCAATGTTGGGAATTGAAGAAGTCAAAAATAATAATGCAATATTCACACCAGACCCAGGAGATAGCACAGATGCAAGCTGCCCAGGATATGGATGCATTTCCATACCAACCTTGTGAATGTGCCCACAGCAACAATAGCTACATAGCAGATTTCATGCCAGCGTCTGGATTAAAGATAATTCATGGAATGTTCACCAGTATGAAGCTCTTAACCACGCTTAAATCTCCTACCCATAGAGCCCAGTTGTGAGAAGTTACGGTTTATGCCTGGGGTGCGGTTCAAAGTTATGCACCCTGGGGAGGATGCTTGATAATATTTGTTGACTATCTGATTTAACCTCATCATGAAAGCTGAGCTCCTCTGTACTTCATATAATCGTGTCAGATATATTGGAGCCAAAGAAGCACCAGGGTGGGAGAGTTCTCCCATCTCTACTTCTCTGCAAGAACTCCCTGCGCTGATTATACATATGCTGATGCAAACCTGCATCAAAGTGAAAATGCATTTCCATATTCCCAGTTTCCTTTATGATCAACGGATGCACCAAAGAGGAAATACACCTCTTCATTCCTGTTTTTCTTTTTACTCCCAATTTAGAGGTCAGAAATGATTCACATGTAGAAATAGAACAAACAGTACAAAGTCCAGGTAGGGGCAGAACCCCATGTGAGTTCAGGATAAGAGCATTTTCAAATTCTCTCCCCAGATGTACTTTCAGGGATAGAAAAATGTCTTATTTCTTTAATTTAATATATTCTATTTTATTAAAAGGCAATAATGACCATTTTTACATTTTGGTACTTGAAATAAAAAGAAAAAGTATTGCAGATCTTAATAGAGTACATGATTGCCTATTAAATTTTAGTCATACTGCCTAATTCAAAAATAACATTTTAGGATTTCAATTGCACCTTAAATATAACTAAGAAATGAAAATGAATTGCTCCTTATAATTAAAAATGTTCTAAGATGTAGTTCAAAACCGACTCACTTCCTTGGTTGTTTAATTGATGATGACTAGGTTAAGTTCAAAAATTTTAATTGTTGAATATTCTCAATATTTCCATGTTATTTCTTTTTGTTTTAGTTTTACAGACCCAGAAATAATAGCCCATGCTGTGAACATAAATAATTTTCCTAGAAACTTAGTGTGAATTAAAGAAATTAAACTGCTGTTGTGTTTGTGGGAACAGCTTACCTAGGATTATAATATTAACGTTTCTGTTTTCCTTTTGTGAACGTGCTATTGACCCCAAAACAATCCTATTACATATTGTAAAGAAAGTGCCTGAACAGAAAAGAAATAAGCTTTTACCTCACAGTTCCCACTAGATAAAGAACTTGGAATAAAATTCAATATGTTAAGCAATTTCATTCCATTTGTTTTATCTTCATGGACTAAGAGTGAACAAAAGTAAACACAATTTCTTAATATCTAAAAAGTAATTATTCATCCTACTGGTAAAGGTACCTTCCTAATTTGAAAAAGAAAGGAAGGAAGGAGGGAGGAATGGAGACTTGCAAGGTGGGCATGAAGGATGGAAGTCCTAAGAGGCCATTTACTGCTTAGATCGAAGTTCTCTTTAGCTTTAAATAAAGCAAGTGTGTCAATACAGCCACGCCACACTTTCGTAAGGAAGAGCTTCTAGAAAATGAGGCCACTGGATGAGATGGCATCGAGATCCTTTTCAGCCCTGCCATTCTAAGGTTCTGTGCAAGAAAAGCAGAGTCAGAATGTTCACAAAAGTTTCCCGATGATATTCAGCACTAATGTGTTATACTTTTGAGAGCCAGAATTTCTAGAGCTCTTCCACGTCCCTTTGTGGTGCAAAACAATATCTCCAACTTTCACAAGGAGATTTTACAGCTCTCACTGCAAGGTCAGAGCAGAAATTTTCAGGGTCTGAAGCATTGTCAGTTCTTTCTCTAACTTTAACGAGGACTCTTTACTTGAAGCTTCTTCACAGTTCATCACGTGGAGACTCAGCCCTGAATGAGCCCAGTGAAACTCCCTGAGCCTACCCTGCTTCCCTCCACAGCCCAACAAGAGTCTTTTCCCTCCTTCCTCAGCACCAGCCGTGGCATCACAATCTTTCTGGTCTCTCAAGTCCAAGTTCTCCAGGACATTCATTACTGCTAAGCTTCTTGCTTGAATCTATCCTTTCTTATGTGATTGCATAGTCATCCACAGCACCATCACCTCATCATTGCTGAGTACGTTTCCTTGGGACTTAACACACACACACAATTGTACTCTTTTACTGAAGTATAACTTCCATACAGTAAAATACAGAGCTTGATGAATTTGAACTAACATATTGTAAAATATACAGCTTCCTGGCTTCATAAATTAACATATACTTTCACCAACATAATCACCAGTCAGATCAACAGAAAAAAGCATCCAGTTCCCCAGGATGCTTGCTTTCTGATGCCGCTTGCAAGCCCTGTAACTTGATTTTCACAGCTCCAAACATCCAAACACACTTGAAGAAAGCATCTTCCCCACACAATATTTGGTCATCATGACCTCCAAAGACTGCCTTGGTTATTCACACCTACTTCATCTTGTTATCTCCCATGTGGCTCAGTGTCAGTCAGCCTGCTCCCACACTCTCATTTCTTCCTGTGCAGAGCTGGCCCTGTGCTTAAACAAGAATAGCCAGCATTCTTCCACTGGGTATCAGGCCCCTACAACGGGCAAGGTTTGTACTTGCACTTAATATTCTTTTAGTCATTCAGTCCCTACACATAACTTGTTTTCTGTAGACTCTGCTAACATCTTTTTGGGATCTCTACTTACTCCTTCAGAAAGCCTTTGTGATAATGACAATGGCCATCACTGAGCACCTGCTGTATGCTATCCCCCAGAGACACACTAGTCTCACTTCTATGATTCAGGATGGGGTGACACATACAAAAACAATTCTAGACTTGTAATAAAGGGGGGTAGTCTTCACTTTAAAGATGAGGTCCACAGAGGTTAACTGTTGTGCCTAAAATTACCCAGAAAGTAAAAGGTGGAGACAGGTCCTTTAACTCTAAAGCCTGTGTACTTTCCTCTCTTCTTTAGGTAGTGCCTTCATTCATTCAACAAATATCTAATGAGCTTTTAGTAGGTATCTGGTGTTCTACACACTAAAAATGCAGCAGAAAGAAAATACACAAAAATCTCTGCTCTCAGGGAGCTTTCAGTCTAGTGGGAAAAAGCAGCAAAACAACATGATAAATAAGCAAAGTATGCAGTATCATTAGACTGTGTAAAATGTATCAGAAAAAAATAAAGGGAGAGGGACCGTGGGCAGCAAGAGCGGCTGATGTTACCGTTTTGAAGAGTAGCCAAAGGAAGCCTCACTGAGGAAGTGATAGAGTCGAGTCTTGAAGGATATGAGGAAGCCAGCCATGTGGTTATCTATGGGAATAGTGTGTCGGGGGTGGGATCAGCATATGCAAAGGCCCTGAGGTAGGAAAGGTAAGTCAACCAGTGTGGAGTGAAAGAAGGAAAGAACAGTAGAAGGTGAAGTCAGAGAAATAAGAAAACTTGGCACCCACATTGTATACGGCCTTGTAGGTTACCGGGATGATTTGGTCTCTTTCTTATAATTATGGCTATAGGAGGATGCAGTGTGTGTGTAAGTGTGTGTATGTGTTTCACCATATGGTTAGAAATCTAGGTTTGCTTTGCATTTGTATGAATCATTTCCCAAGTAGATTATGAGCTTCTTAAAGACAGAGAGCACTTCTCATATTTCTTTGGGGTTTCTCTGAGATTCCAAAATGCTACACCATAGAGGGTAAAGACAACATTACCACTTCCCACCTCTTAAGCCCACAGGGTCTGAGACATTAATCCTTTCCTGCCAAATATTAACATGGCCTCAGAATCCTAAAAAACGAATAACACTTCAAAGTGTTTCTGCCTATCTCTAACCATTTTATTTTAGTTGCATTCTCAGTGGTGATCATTCAGTACATCAAAAACCACTAAAGCCTAACATTCTTCTCCATAGAAATTTCTGGCTACATTACATCAACAACTGTGTGCATTATGTTATGAATAACACATATCAACAAGCATGGCGATATTATAACTGTGTGATGCAATTTATAAAACACACTTTCAGGAATAAGAGAGCAATATAATGTTTCAGTTTTCAACAGCCATTAATGATATCATTATAGATGGGGAGGCCACATTACACTAATTGCCAGCACATGGTGCTAGTGCAGACATGAAACCGAATGCTTCTTGGATGCAAGCATTTCCAAGTCAAAAATTCCCACATGTAATCCAAGGAACACGTTACTCATTCACTTAGTTGATAAGTATTTATTGAGACTATACTATGTGCCAGAATTGGTAACATGATGGTGAGCAGAAATAGACATAGCCAGTGCCAAAGATAAGGCTTTCATTAATCAAATGTCACACTGGTACTAGCACGCATGGCACTTGCTGGTGATGTAACCATATTCCTCTCGTGGAAAATGGGTATAAAGAAACTGCGCTGAAAAGTACAGTATAACTTGAACACTCCCAAAAGTGGCTGCAGAGATCTGATGAAAACAGGAGCATGGATGTTTTTTGTCATCCTTTTCAGGCTCTTTTTTCTACACCTACTGCCCAAGAGGCTGAATTGTATTTAACACGTGAAGTGCTAGAGTATTTGCCTCATTTCTGAGGAAATGGACAAACAGCAAGGTGCATCTTAGTATCGAGTTATGAAGATGGGGTGAGAGAGAAAAGGTGGAATATGAAAGACTGATCCTACATCAGCCAGAGAGAGCTCTAAGAAAAAGATCTTCTGAATACCATATTGAAACCAAGATGCTACAGTGTCTGATCTATGCGTTGGGGTTAATTTCTTTTGAAAAGCATATAAACAGTTCTATTATCATGATTCTTTCTTTCTTTTTTATTTAAAAAAATATTTTATTCATTTATTTTTAGAGTGAGGGGAGGGAGGGAGAAAGAGATGGAGAGAAACATCCATGTGCAAGAGAAGCATCAATTAGTTTCCTTTCACATGGCCTCAACTGGGGACCCAGCTGCAATGCAGGCATGTGCCCCAACCGGGAATCCACTGGTCACGTTTTAGTACACAGGCCATTGCTCAGTCCTCTGAGCCACACCAACTGGGCTACTATGATGATTTCTTGTACCTAAAATTAATATTTTGAGGAAAATGGCAGTGATTTAAATCAAAAAGCTATATATATATGTTGAAAGAGTTTTTATGTACCTTCTGGAGTCCTGGATTTTTCAATGTTACTACTTTTTTGCAAACGTTCAATCATTCTTATTCAGCTTATAAAAATATTGAGTAATCAGCATGAGCACTACTTAGTTATCCTAGTCCTGAAGTTTTTTTTGTGTGATGAATCTGAGACCCTGATGATATTTGTTCATTACATTTTTAATGATATAGCAGGTTACCATAGCGATTCTTGTTCCCTGGAAACTTCTTTCTGCAGCATGTATTTATTGTATGCTGCATTAACAGCCTGATCCTATTGTTCGAGCTGTCTCATTAGCTCCAGTAATTTAAACCTATTTAAAATGTTAACCAGTGAAATAGAAAGTATGATTTTTTAGGAATAACATTTATTAAGTAAAGAGCCCATCTTCAAGTCGCCTTTTGTCCACGAAGTTTTTCTTGACCCTACAAATCATCATTTTTATTAAATATTTAAATATTTAAGGATTTATGTCATTTAGTTTAATGACTAAATATATACTCTTTTATATGGTTCATCAATTATTTTTATATTGATCTTGTATTACCACATATTACAATTTCTATTAAATTAGAAGCTAAGTTGAATTGTGTTTTCCAAAAGCGTGTTGAAGTTCAATCCCCACCATCTGTGACTGTTACCTTATTCGGAGATAGGGTCTCTGCAGATGGTCAAGTTCAGATGAAGTTATTAGGGTGGGTCCTAGCACACATGACTATGCCCTTATAAAAATGGGGAATTTGGACACAAGAGAAAAATATGTATAGTGGGAAGACGACCTGAAGACACAAGAAGAGCATCATGTGATGATAAAGGCTGAGATTAGGTGATGCTTGTCTAAGCCAACAAACACCAAGGATCGCCAGAAAACCACCAGAAGCTACGAAAGAGGCCTAGAGCAGATCCCTTCTTCACAGCCCTCAGAAGGAACCAGTCCTGGCAATACCTGAATGTCAGCTTCTGTCCTCCAGAACTGGGAGACAAATTTCTGTTGTTTAAGCCTCCCAGTTTGTTCTATTCTGTTGTGGCAGCCTTAACAAACTAATAATACATAAGGAAAGACTAATAACTTGAGTTTTTGTTTGTTTGTTTAAACATATTTCATTGATTATGCTATTACAGTTATCTCCATTCTCCCTCTTTGCTCCCTTCCACCCAGTACCTCAATTCCCTCCAGCAATCCCCCCTTAGTCCACGTCCATGGATCATGCATATAAGTTCTTTGGAAACTCCATTTCCTATACTGTTTTAACATCCACATGTCTATTTTGTACCTACCAATTTGTGCTTCTTTAATCTCTGCATCTTTTCCCCCAATCTCCCCCTTCTACCTCCCAACTGCTAACCCTCCAAATGATCTCCATATCTATAATTCTCTTTCTGTTCTGCTTGTTTGCTTAGTTTGGTTTTTAAATTCAATTGTTGATAATTGTGAATTTATTACATTTTAATGTTCATAGTTTTGATTTTTTAAAATATAATTCCATTTAACAGTTCACATAATAATGGCTTAATCATGATGAATTCCTTTAGTTTTACCTTGTCTGGGAAGCACTTTTTCTGCCCTTGAATTTTAAATGATAGCTTTGCTGGATAGAGTAGTCTTGGTTGTAGGTTCTTGCTTTTCATCACTTTGAATATTTCTTGCCAGTCCCTTCTAGCCTGCAAAATTTCTTTTGAGAAATCAGCTGACAGTCTTATGGGAACTCCTTTATAGGTAACCCTCTTTTCTCTTGCTGCTTTTAAGATTCTGTCGGTATCTTTAACCTTCAGCATTTTAATGATGATGTGTCTTGGTGCAGTCCTCTTTGGGTCCAACTTGTTTGGGACTCTCTGTGCTTCCTGGACTTGTATGTCTATTTCCTTCACCAAATTAAGGAAGTTTTCTTTCATTATTTTTTCAAATAAGTTTTTAATTTCTTGTTCTTCCTCTTCTGCCTCTGGCACCCCAATGATTCAGATGTTGGTACATTTGGAGATGTCCCAGAGGCTTCTTATACTATTCTTATTTTTTGAATTCTTGTTTCTTCTTGCTGCTCTGGTTGAATTCTTATTTATTCCTTATGTTCTCAATCATTGATTTGATTCCCAGCTTCATACCCTCTACTGCTGATTCCCTGTAGATATTCCTTTATTTCACTTGATGTAACCTTTCTTTCTGCCTGGGTCTTTTTTATGCTGTTGAAGTACCCAGTGAGTTCCTTGAGTATCCTTATAACCAGTGTTTTGAACTCTGCATCTGATAGATTTCTTGTCCCCATTTCATTTAGTTCTTTTTCTGGAGTTTTTTTTCTTTCATTTGGGCCATATTTCTTTGTCTTCTCATTTTGGCAGCCTCCCTGTGTTTGTTTCTGTGTATTAGGTAGAGCTGCTTAGACTCCCTGTCTTAGTGGCATGGCCTAATTTAGAAAAGTGCACTGGTGAGTTGTATAGGGTGGAGTCTTAGGTAGTCACCAGGGCAGGCCAACCTGTGTCACTGCTCTGTGGCTCTGTCGGGGGGAGGGCTTGGAGAGGGGCAATGCTGCTGCCTTGCCTTTGACTTTTCGCCTAGGAGGAAGCTGCCTCCTAGCACTTACCCTGTTGCCAGTCACTTTAGTTTCTCCCTGTACGCCACAGATGCCCTTCCAGCTGTTGCCCTGACACTGAAGCCCAGAGAGAGTGAGTCTGCATATGTCCTAAGTCTATTTGTGTCCTTTAAGAAAAGACTACTGATAATCCAGCACTTTCTTCCACTGCCTCAACCCCACTGGTTTTTATAACCAGAAGTTATGGGGATTTATCTTCCTGGTGCTGGAACCCTGGGCTGGGTAGTCTGGTCTGGGACTGGGATCCCTCACTTCTGAGGTATCCCTCCAGATTATTATCCACCACAGTAGATGTGGGAACACCCATTCTGCTTCTCTGTGCTTCTTTATGTCACTCTGCATCTTGGTGCCTCTCCATACCTCTCTGCAGTCTCTGCGTCTCTGCTCCCTCTACCTGTCTGAGTGAATGTGGCTTCTTCAATTTCTTGCTTGTCCAACTTCCATACAGCTTGATTTTCTGACAATTCTGGGGTGATACTTGTTTTGTAGTCTAGTTGTAATTTTTGCTATAGTTGTGTGAGGAGGCGAGGCATGTTTTCCTATGCCTCTATCTTGACCAGAATTAAGACTAATTACTTAATTTGTATCCTCAGTTTCAAATGAAATGTCTTTTATTTTTATTAATAAGTAAAAGAATGTTTTAACAAGAAGTGTCTTAAACTATTCACTCATTCACTTCTTCATTTATTTATTCATTAATATTAACCATCACAGCTATTGGGCAAGGTGCTAAGCATGGGATGAAGATCAGTAACAGGCTCTTTTTTCCAGTTTCAGTAGTAATAATTTCCTTGAAGTTTCTGATTGTTGTTTAACAAAAATCTATGTGAAGTGCTTTATGTTCATTTTCCCAAAACCAACATATAAAAGTAACTATTATTATCCCTAATTTTCAGGAAAAGACTGAAATCACTGAGGCTCAAAAAAAAATTGAGTTAGTTACCAAAGACAACAAAGCCAGAAAGCAGCAGAATTATTGGCATTGGAAGTCAAGCCAATCTGACTCTGCTGCACATTTTTCTTCTATTTCATTTTGCTTTTGATAAAGTACTAGGAATAGAGGAACATGAGTGACTCTAACATAAGGCATACACATAATAAGAGACAGAAAGAAGAGAATAGCAATGCACTATGGGTGTTAGGAGAAGGAGGACATGACAACTGTTTGGATTAACCAGAAAATTACTCAATGGAAACTAAGAAAGTCTTGGTGATTAGAAAGAGAGAGGCAGTGACAGTTGATAGAGCAGGAAGGGGCACAAATTAAGGCAGGTCATCAGAGATAAAGACAAGCAAAGCCAGGATGCTAGATGCTATCCACATAGATGTTGTTATCAAGGGGGCCCTTGTATGGGATCGGGTAAAGAAGAAACTCTGGTACTAATGTCTCTGGGTAAGGTTTGTGTACCTCTCCAAAATACCACATTCGTTTTCAAGAGGAAGTGTATTACTGAGTGATGGTGGCAAAACAAAGATCTGGGAGTACTGGTGGGGAATAATAGCTGACTGATCCCTCTTCCTAAACAACTGACTCAAGATAGACAAAAGGATACCCTTCAATGCAGGCAGCTTCGAAGGAAATGGTATTGTCACTGAAAATACACATTTTAATTAGGGGAAGGTAGAAGAAGCATTTGATGCAAAGGTAGGGTTAGAATTTATCCCTAAATGAATAAGAATTCCACAGGCTATGGTGGAAGGGGGTAACCGAGGGGCAGAAGATTCAGAGTGAACTTGGGAAGGACCTCTACCGCATTCCTAGGGAAGATCTTCTACAGAAGGGTCAGAATTATAAATCCAACGGTGAAATCTTCTGTCCTGAGTCTTAATATATGGTTAGTGGACAGTGATGAGCACCACATGCTGAGTCTTGGTAGCTCATGATAACATAAGAATTTTTTTTTTCTGTACAGTTCCAAGCTTGTGGTCTTCTTCATAAAATCTCACATTTCATTTTTCTTTTTATTGCTGAAGCCCTAATGATGATCTTCATAGTTCCTAATGAATCCAACCTAATGGAACATAGCTTTGATAAGTATGATTAGGATCTGTGTTATATGATACACTGGCCTCCCTTTTCTCTCTTCCTCCCCAAATACACTCAAGATGAAAAGATTTGGAAGAAAACCAATGTTTCTAATACAAATATGTGATAATGTTTGATGACATTTGATAAGAGGAAGAAAAGTATTGGTCCTCCTTTCTGATCTAAGATCAACAGAGATAAAGTATGATAACTCAAGCCTATCTACTTACTTGGAGGCAGAAAATAACAAGAAAGCTAACAATGACAAAATAATAAGAGAACACAAACTCAAGTATGATGCCCAAATAGAAAATATCTTGGAGGGATATTTTAAGAATAAACACTGATTGCAAGCCCTAGTGGCAAAACAGAAGTGTCTCTGGCATTCCACTACCTAGGATAGAATTGATTGGCCCATTCTTGGGACATGGGAGAAAGAATAGGACCAGAATACTGCATATGCTTCCAAGGAAAGCACAGAAAGGTAGATTATTCCTGAACAGATTTTAAATTAGAGTTTATTTAATTTCCAAGAATCTAAAAATTGGTGTCTAAATTGGAATCTAAAAATTGGAGATTAGAAATTATACTGTATTTACTGCTAGAGTTTCGAACCAATTAAGAGACAGAAGAGATGGAGATATCAGGCCGATGAGAACAAAATATCAGCTTTCTTGGCCTGTGAAAAACATAGCTTGGGTGTGAAACAACATTGGATTTCTGAATTTGAAGCCAGGGACTATAAAGGTCCACCCACTGGACCACTGATGGGACTGCTACTGCAGACTTCCCACTTACAACATGGAAAAGCCGAATAGGATGGCATTTCCTGGCTCAGAAAGGAAAAGGACGGAGAAGACCTTCACTGTGTGTTCTCTTGTTTTTTCCATGTTTCCATGGAAGACTCAGGCAGTTGAGTCTTCCACCTCAGGGAGGAAGCAGGCGAAGAAGCAAATAGGAGGGGATGGTATGTGTGATGCCCTTCCCTACAGAAACAGGAAGCTGGGGCAAAGAAAAGGTTCCCACCTGAACACCCTGCCACTATACTCTGGGCACAGTCTAAATGACCCAAGTTGACCGTGTGACTTAGTTTAGCTACTTTAACAAAGTGCCACAGACTGGGTGACTTAAATTAAAAAAATTTATTTGTCATCGTTCAGGAAGCTGGGAAGTCCAAGATCAAGGTGCCTCAGATTCAGTATCTGGTGAGAGCTCTCTGCTTGGTTTGTAGATGGCCATCTTCTTACATCTTCATACAGTGGAGAAAGAGCATGCTCTAATCTTTTCTTCTTATAAGGACACTTATCCAATGTGGGGGCTCCATCCTCATGACCTCATCTAAACCTAATCGTCCCCCAAAGGCCCACACCTAATACCATCACACTGGGGGTTAGGGTTTCAACATATGAATGTTGGGAGACATAAGCATTCAGTCTATAACACCCAAGGAAGACCTAAACATTTACTGTTTTGTGACCCTCCTTATAGGTGGTGATCTGAACTCAAGCAACAGTGAGAACCAACCTCCTGGGTCAGAGGGGGAGATATGAACAGAAAAAACAGCATCATTTCCTATAAAAGGCATTGTAGCTCATTTTCCACCCACTATTCTATTTTTCTTTTCTTTCACAAGGTTTGACAAAATAATTAAATTAGATACCAACATTTAACAACCAGGATGTTTCACTTAAAATGTTGGGTCCCTGTCTTCTGTTGAAACTCTGGGTGGTCTGGCACCCCTGAGATTATATTCTAGCAAGACAACATCCAGGAGGGCAAATCATTATTGACCCTTCACCTCAGCCACCAACCTGCTTGCTTGAGTCATTACTGTGTTCATCTGACATTTGGAGGACTTTGGGTTAATAACCTTTGTCTAGGTAATAAACTGATTGTTTTGTCTTTGGACTCCTGCAGAAAGGTATTAAACAGAAAAATCAAGAGGAAACAAACTTAGATGGGAAGAGAGGTGAAAGAGTTTCCATATGCAAATTGAAACTGGTCCACGGAGAAGAACCAGGAAAAGCAATGGAAGCAACTGCAAATGGTAGCTGAACAGTCAAGGACTTGATAGGGAAGAATATCAGGGATGTGAGACCGCTAGACAATTGACAAAAGGAAGCCGTGGAGAGTAATGCTGAGAAAACCAAAATGTCCAGCCAAGAAAAATATTACTTCGAAAGTCACTAACCTTCTTGCCAGTTAGTCTTTGTAAAAAATACAATGTTCTCTATAATCAACTGAAGTTTAAAAGTATTACTGTGGTTCAAGTCAATTTGGACAAAGTGCAAGGCAGGGAGAGAAGCAAGGATAGACTGACAGAAATTCACTTCAAATTTGAGATGGATGTGTGTGGCTATGTGCTTTTGTTAACTTTATTTTTTTTGCTGTTAGTGAGAAACTGAACCAACATGAATAGGTTAAAAACACAGAATCCCCCAAATCGAGCTCTCTGACTTAAGCACTTCCTCCATATTTGGTAGGCAGCAAAATGTAATAGAAGTGGATGGCTTCACTGAATGGCTTCTATATCTTTGAAGCCTGGTCAAAGGGCCAATCATATTGTTCAAAACCTTTGGCACCCAAGCCCTTGGGTCTGCATTTCAGTTAACTTCCACCAGATGGTGATGTGCTGTTCAACAGTACTCACATTTGACCACAAACCCTAGAGGTTGGGAATGGGAGCAAGACTTTAAAAGTAAATATTCTGGGTCCCACCTGCAAGTGTACTGATCCTGTAGGTCTACATAAGTCCAAGTTGCAATTCCATTTTCTTATGGTTTTTAGAAACTTCCCCACCCTTACCTCCAGAGATTCTGACCTCTGGGAATAGCTGGTGTTAGCTACAGCTTTACAGATCTGATTTTCTCAGAAAATATTAATAATTTCAATGTTAGAAATAAACACAAGAAATAACTTTAAAAAGAACAAACTAAATAAAACTATTATCATACCTCCAATGCTAATCCAGACTTGATTCTTACTGTGTAGTAAGCCACACAAAGCAGAACTGTAATAAAAAAAGCTTACCAGGCCCTTTTAATTAGTTTCAAACTCACTTCTTTAAATGAATCTCTAACATAAGTACTTGGAACAAATCCCTCTCTCAGCCTGTCAAGGATTTGTGTTGAGTTCGTATGCAGCTCAGGACCCTTTATATAGTACGGGTCAATCTTGTTGTATGAAATCAATAGTGGAATTTAGTAAGATAAAAATCTCAAGGCACTAGCACCTTGTTCTCTATGAGTTTATCTACTAATTAGGTAAGGCATTCATGTCTCTCGGCTCTGATATGTCAAATGAGATGAGGAGAATATTTAAAGAAAGTGCAAAATTACCAATGAAAACAACTTTATGTTTAATAATAAAAGCAAATACATATGTTGGGCCAAATATTTATATATGCCAGGCACTCTTCTAAATAATGTAAAGATAAATATGGGGGTATATAAAAATATATGTTTACTATATACCAACATTAATATATATCAACAAATATGGTTAGACAATTAACAAGTATAGTCATTGCTTGGAATTGTGGGGCATTGGTTCCAGGGCACCCTGAGCACACAAAAACCCACTGGTACTCGAGTCCCTTACATAGAAGAGTGTAGTGTTTGCATAGAACCTACACACATCCTCTCATACACTTGAAATCATCTCTAGATTACTATAATATCTAATACAATGTAAATGCTATGTACATAGTCATTATACTGTATAGTTAAGAAAGAAAAGACAGGAAAAAAGTCTGTACGTGTTCATTACAGATTCAGACATTGCAGGCCTAGCTACATAATACACATCAGCAACAACGTAACTTTTTTCCCTAATATTTTTGATCCCCAGTTGGTTGAATCCACAGACACAGAACCCACAGATACAAAGGGCCGACTGTATAATATAGTTTAAAAGGGTTACCATTAACAGTCAAAAGCTTTATGAACCTAGATGAACAATGTACAATGTCAGTGAGAAAGATGTGAAGAATCCGGGGCAGAAAATACAGATTTGGGAGTTAGCATGTAGGAAGAAAGTAGAGGTGGAAGGGATTGCCTGTGGAGAAAATGTACATTGAGAAGAAAATACTTGGGATGGAGCCCTCTTTTCCTTTCTCTTTTATCAGAATTCATGGCCTTGGCTTCATGGCTGAGTTGGCTTTGTGAGAGCTGGGATATAAGCTTACTGCTGACTGTACATGCTAGAACGACCAGTCAAACCAATGACCTGCTGCAGAACTCCTGCAGGGGTACACTGAGGCTCTGATGAAGGCCTAGTAATACGAAGGGGCTCAGAGTAAGGGTGGCTTTCGTCTAGAGACATTGTGACATGACAATTTGAAACATCCATATGAAAAAGTCAATTAGTGCAGGGGAATCAGAAAAATAATACATATTTATATCCGAAGTTTTATTTCAATCAGATTTTTATGTAAAGTCAAAACTTCTTCTTTAAGTGTGGGTCTGCTGAATAGAGTTTCTTTTATTACTTTTTCCTGAATCTCTTACCTTTTTCATCTGCTCCTAACTTAACAGCCATTTTTTAATGACTTGCCTTTATTTAGCCTTTCAAAGCAATTTAGTTTTTAATAGAAGGAACAACTCCTGTCTTCTCTCTCTCTCATATTTCATCAGTTTTACATAATATTTAATTAAATTACACCCAACTTGGGAACAAATACAACTAACTCTCAGTAGGCGTACAAAGCAGCCAGGAGGAGTAGAAGTACCCAGGCAAACTGGGGAGCCAGTTAAAGGGCTTTCTTTTGGACAGCACTACTAAACTACATCAAGTATTTTAAACACATTTAAATAGAAAAAAGGTACTCATTTCCAAAAGAGAAATATGGAGTGATTTTCACTCTGCAAGTCAATAGTCACAGGACAACCGATACTTAGTTGAAAATTCCGAGCCACTGTAAAACTCTACCCGACATGTCAGCCTCTCCATCCGGCCTCTCCTGATGCTCCCACCTGGCCATGCTCTTGCCTTGAAATCCCCTTAGGGAAGTTTTAGATCTTATTTATGGTCTGCACCTTTTTTTACTTAACGGTGCAGACATTTATGAGCCTACTCTATCTCCCTTAAGAGGGCATAAACTACTTGATAAAGTGGACTGTATTTCCCTCACTTATATACTTTGCAAAGTGAAAGTATGTTGTACACAGAGTGTCTTTGTGCGTGTTAAGTTACATTGAACATGTGTGCATTTGTGTGTTTGTGTATGGGAGGCAGAAGGCAAGGGAATATGCTCATGAGATAAGAGCATATTCCCAAAGTACCCACTCACCAATTTTCCTATTTCTCCATATATTGTTATCGTACAGTGTTTCAGGACTACCTCTTCCAGTGGATATCTCAGCAGTAGAGATCATTTTTAAAACTTATTTATGGATTTTAGAGATAGAGAGGCAGGAGGGGAGAGAAAAAGAAAGAAAGAGAGAGAAAAAGAAGGGGGAACATTGATTTATTGTCCCACTTATTTTTACATTCATTGGTTGCTTCTTATATGTGCCCTGACCAGGGATTGAACTGACAACCTTGGCATATTGGGATGAAGCTCTAACCAACTGAGATATCTGGCCAGGACCAAGATAATATTTTATTTATCTTTTTAACTGTCTGTTATTATTTATCTGTCTGTTATAGAGATGCCTACATAGAGTTTGTTGGGTAAATGTTTGTTGAATGAATAAATGTACAAAAGACTGAATGGGAAAGTCTCCTAAAGATTTAAAGAGGGTAAGATACAGAACAACCTCTAAGGAAAGTTAGTTTGACTATATCTTGACTATGTAAGGTATATTTAAACATCTATTATTTTTTCCCAAAATATGTATAGAATGTTATTGAATTTTAAAGTCAGAGAGGTTTTTAGAGATTATCTAGCCCACTCCATATTAAAGATGAGTTAACAGACTGGCCTAGCTAGTCATTAGAATAAAACCAAAGCAACATCATTTGCAATGGGGTTTTTACAAACAACAGGTTATTTTGGCTACACTAACTTTAATTGATTTCTGAAGAGGGTGGATCCTGTAAGTGAAAAGGCT
Source organism: Desmodus rotundus (assembly GCF_022682495.2). NCBI lineage: Eukaryota > Metazoa > Chordata > Mammalia > Chiroptera > Phyllostomidae > Desmodus > Desmodus rotundus. The sequence continues at coordinate 183,563,429 of NC_071389.1, read as the reverse complement.
TTGGTGATGAGAATCACTGATGGGCTGGGGAGTGGACTATGGAGCTGAAAAGCAGGAGAAGGCGGGAGAGCAGGATGGGCTTCCAGCTGAGGTCCTCTGACTCCCACAGTGCCTGAACTGACTGTGACAAGCTGTTCAGTCTGGCTAGAAAGTGGTAGAACTAGGGCTCAAACTCGGGTCTCCTCGCCTGCATACTAGAGTTCTGGTATCTTTAGAAGAAAACCCATTTGTTCATAAATATAGTTATAAAGTTCTGAAAATCAATTAAATTAAAAATAAAACCAAAATAGAGCCTCCACAGAACAATCATCACTTTCATTTGTTACTAAATTGTACTGCAACAAAACTAAACTGTTAAAAGCTGCGTAAAAGATAAGTACCATATGATCTCACTTATAAATGGAACCTAATCAACAAAACAAACAAGCAAGCAAAATATAACCAGAGACACTGAAATTAAGAACAAATTCACAGTAACCAGAGAGGTGGTGGGAGGGGATAACGAGGGGAAAAGGGAGAAGGGTTGTCAAGGAACATGTATAAAGGATCCATGGACAAAGTAAAAGTGGGGTAGGATTGAGGGTAGGAGGTGAGGATGGCTGGGGTGGGGAGAGTAGAAGGGGAAAATGGAGTCAACTATATTTGAACAACAATAAAAAAATAAAAATTAAAATATCAGTAAAAAAAGTTGCATAAAAGATAACATATAAAAATAGTTAAGATGAGTATGAAATGGGGTGTTTAAAAACATTCATCAGTTTCACCTAGGCCCAGAAGCTTAAATATTTAAATGGGGGGTTGATGGGAGATGGACCAGCTTGTTTTTTATGAAAACTACAGTGTAATGATAAGAATGGGAAAATTATGATGAAACCCTTAAAGAGCTAGTGTGCTTTGAACTTATTTTCTTTCTTCTTTTATTTTTCATTGTTTTATTTATTGAATTTTTGGCAAGACATAGGTTAAGAAAATTATATAGGTTTCCTGTGTATAGTTCTATCACCATTTATCGCCTTTTTACCCTCTTTGACTCCCCCTCCCTCTAGTAATCACCATACTGTTGTCTGGGTCTGAGAGAGTTTTTTATTTGTTTGTTCGTTTGTGGTGTTTAATCTCTTTGTGCTTTAAACTTTCAAATCATCCTCAGGGACTGAGGAAAAAGAACCTCTTTAGGGATGGGAGGTATCTGGTGGTTGCAGGAGTCATAGCACTTTGACTTTCGTTTCCAAAACCAAAAGCCATTTTCAAATAGTACAAAATGTTAAGACTCCCAAAGATGGGGATTTTAAGCTCTTTTTGTAATAATTTCCTGCGACTCAGATATCAATTCAACTGGTTGCCTATTTTAAGGAACCCACTAGTTTCTAGCCCATCGGGTCTGAAAGTGTCTGGAAAATTCTAGGCATCATGAATTCTTGTCAACTAAATGAACAAATGAGTATCACACTCCAGAAAATGCTTGTGATTTGGAGGGTGAATGTTGCTTTTGGGGGAGAGTTTGCCTGCTGCTCTTATCAGGAGAAATCCTCATAAAAGAGAGCCTGGGAGCTTCCGGAGTCCTTCCTAAAGGATTCACAGCTACTGTTGGAGGCTTAAATATTTCTTAAACAGGCTGATCACTTGACTGCATTTTCTATCCCTAGTCCCATACTGTTATTCATCCTCCAAGGCAAAGGCACATATACAGTCAACCAGCAGCCCAAAGGCCCACCAAAGGAAAAAAAAAAGTAGGAATGCCCTGCTTGAGGAGGGGAGGGGCAAATAAAATTTAGAAGTTCAGTTGAGTGATGATGCTAGAGCACAGGGAAAATAAGAATGAGTAAGTCCAAGAATTGAAGACATATACAATTTAGGAAGGGAGGCAGACTACACTTAGATGAAATGTATCATATATTTTATGACAGAGACAAACCTAGGATTAATGAGTACTGAAAGCAGAGAATTTAGCCAGGTTCAAGGGACGTTTCTGGAGTGGGCTAGAAGCCACATAAAAGTGTATGCAGGCACTGCAGGGAAGGGCAATGTCTTTGAGGGGGGATAACAATTTAACATTTTGAGATTACGTGAAAATGTTTATTTGTCTAAAGACCAGTATAAAAGTAGTGTCTGCTATGATTAAATATCTGTAGCCAAATATAGTGTGGAATCATATAATAATAGCACAGGCCCATTTCAAGAAAAGGGTAGATCTTACATGAAGGAAGATTAAGTGTCCCATGCAGATTTTCTTGAATCTTTACCTCATTCTCTAGAGGAATCTATTCTACTGAGTGTGTTTAAAACTACCTCGTGTTGTTACAGACCCAGAGCGTTTCCAACCATTCATTCATTCATGTATTCATTCATCAAATATTTATGGGAAACTTCCTATATCTGAATTTTTAGTTTAAAAAAATAACAATAGGTTTAGTCATTTAAAGTAGGTAGATTGATGTGCTTAAATGGACAAGTCTGAAGTGGAGAAACTGTAAAATGCAGAATCCCTATTAACTATTCATGAAGGCTGGCAGCCTGCGCGAATGTCGGGTTGCCACAGTAACTGAGGCAGCCTCTGCGCTGCCTAGGTGGACCGTACCCCAGAGCTGGGCTAGATCTTATAGGTTGTTAGCACATAAGAGTTGGCTGTACTTTGTTTTCCCTCTTCTATCTTGGAAGAAGAAAAAGTGGCAGGATAGTGCCTGGCAGGGAGAGAGGTTCTTTTGAGAGACTGAAGGTCTTCCCCTAGAAGGGCCTTTGCTAGGTGTCAGGGGAAGCAGCTAATTGAAGGTCAGATGCCTGAAGAGAAGGGGCAGCAGCAAAGGGGTTTTTCAGCAATGAAGCCACAAAGCCACAGGTACCAGGGTTCTGAGGCTCAAAGCATCAAAACCGCTCGAGGCCATTTAGAAGCAAAGCTGCAGATGTCTGCAGGGCTGTTTGAATCCTGGAGTCGTGGAGTGAATACAATGCCAGGGGCTCCAGACAAGGAAGGGATGGGAACAGAGCCATATCCTAACAAGGCTGGAGTTCTTGAAACCGAGGGGGTTGTTTGAACCCCAGGGCGAGTACAGCTCCAGGTTTCCAACTCTGAAGTGGTAGGAACAGTGGGTAAGCCACTGATAAGGCTGGGACTCCAGAGGTTTCCTTTAAAAGTAGAGACAATAGCTCTGGCCAGTGTGGCTCAGTTGGTTCGAGCCTCATCCCATAAATCTAAAGGTGATGGGTTCAATCCCTGGTCAGGGCATATGCCTAGGCTCTGGGTCCAGTCCTGGTCCGGCCGCATGCAAAAGGCTCTTTCAACTCTACATCCCTTTCTCTCTCTCTCTCTCTCTGTCTCTCTCTCTCTCTCACACCCCCTTCCTCTCTCTCTGGAATAAAAAAAAAATGTAGAGACTGTACAGTGAATTCCTTTCCTACACCTGTGCATGCAAACACAACAAGCAACTACCAAACACCTAACGATTCCAACGGACTGTTATGTGCTTCACAGGCACACGTACATCACCTCTTCTGTTGGTGTTCCAAATTGGATCTTCGAAGTTATAATGATAATGTATATGGTGTGCCTACATTACTACATAATATTTTGCCAATAAAACTTTTAATCTGCTTAAGGAGGTAGATTCCATTCTGGAGTTCTCCAGAGACCTGTCCACTGGCAGAGGAACAGGCTGCTGTGGGGTTTTACTTCCCTGCACGCCAGCAAGTCATCTTGTGATAACTCGAGCCAACTACAAGCACCTAGTGATGCAAAAGGGGAGGAAAGGGGGCTGGGGAGCTAGACACCTGCTATAAAGTTCTGACAGAAGGAAATAATCGTGAAAGTAGAAAGGAACTTAGAATTATCCAGTTCAACTTTACAGAAGAGGATTTTGAGAATTGGAGAGATTAGGCAATTGCCTCAAATTATATAGGTAGGCATCCCTTTCTTAACAAACTTTTGCTTTGCCTATTTGGTGTTATTTTCCCAGAATAGTACCATAGGAAAATATATTCTCTTATCCACCCCCCTAACCAATAAACTCTTGATTTTTTTTCACAATAACAAAGAAACAAAACATCAACTCTGAATCTCAGCCTCTTGGCTCACCATCCCACCCACTTGCCTCAGCACCAATGCTCAGCATTGTCCACAGAATGAATGGTTTTCCACATCGTGTTAGCTTGGCTGCTGTCTCAGTCGGCTGCTGTCACGCCGTAGACTGATGGCTTCAACAACAAACATATATTTCTCAGTTATGGAGGCTGGGAATTCCAAGATCAAAGTGCTGGCAGTTCTGGTGTTTGGTGAAGACCCACTTTCTGGTTTGCAGACAGCTGCCTTCCATTTGTACCTCACATGGCCAAGAGAGAGGAAGGACACAAGGGAGGAAGGGAGGGAGGAGGGAGAGAGCGAGAGAATATGCACGTTCTTGTTTCTTTCTATAAGAGCACCACCCCACCATGACAGTTCCACCCTCGTGACTATCTACTTCCCAATGGCCCCATCTCCAAACACCAACACATTGGGGATTAGAGTATCAACATAACAACTTGACAAGGACACAGACGTTCCATCAATAGCAGATGCACAGGCCAGGTCTTTTATGGTGAAGGGTCATACAAATATGGGCTAAAATACCCTTTCCTTCTGTAGTGGGCTGAGCAGTTCCCCCCTCCAAAGATATGTTTCTGTCCTAATCCCCAGAGCCTATGGACATTATCTTATTTGGGAAAAGAATCTTTGCAGCTGTAATTAAGTTAAGAATCTTGAGATGAGGAAACCATCATGGATTATCCAGGAGGACCCTAAATTCAATGACAACTGTCATGAAAAGAGACACGGAGAAAACAGATATAAAGGGGAAAGTGATACGTAGACACAGGCAGTGATTAGAGCAATGCAGCCACAATTCAAAAAATGCCATGAGCCACCAGAAGCTGGAAGAGGCAAAGAGCAGATTCTCCCCAAGAGCCTTCAGAAGGAATGTGACCCGGTCAACACCTTGATTTCAGACTTCCAGCCTCTAGAACTGAGAGGGAATAAATTCCGGTTGTTCTCAGCTACTGGCTAGTGGGAATGGCCTCGGCAGCCTGAGGAAGTTAATGCAGCCTGCAGCTGCGCACCGGGTCCTTCCACCAGAACCATTTCTCCTTCTGCAGCACGTCTATGAATCCAGGCACTTCACCATCCAAGTGGGACTGGACACCATGGGAATCAGGAGCTATACTTTTACAGTATGTCTTTCTCTAAAACAAATTGAGCACATTAGGATGAGGAAAGCTTCTCCAGCTTTGTTACAAAGGGAAAACTAAACAAAAGTTCTCTGACTTTAAGTTAGAGCTTCCTTCCAGCTCTCCAATTTCCTTCCTTATTCAGGGTTCTGCAAAATCCAACACAGGAATAGAAATGGTAAGGCAGAACATTAAGCCAATGTAGTTCCTTGCCGCATAAAGCAGCTGCCTTCTCCAGGCCTTCATTATTCTCTGCCTCGATTGCAGATGTAGCCTGTCTTGTTGCCTCTGCTTTTCCAAACTTGGATCCACTTATTTTTAAATGGTTTCTTAAACTGTTTTTGTCTATGACTTGTTGCCTCTACTTTTCCAAACTTGGATCTGCTTATTTTTAAATGGTTTCTTAAACTGTTTTTGTCTATGACACTATGAAAAATACATTGTAGGGCAGTGCACAAATATAAAATAGAGCAACGCATGCTGTTTTCTATTCTCTCTTCTCTTTCTATCATGCACACAACACACACACACACACACACACACTTTCCCTCTTTTTAAGTGTAGCCATAATCCAAACTGTTATATTCTATACTCTAAAGCTGTAAAGCTCTACCTCACACTGATGGCAGGGTCACCTTTGTAAACTATAGATCTGATTATTTTATTCCCTCAATTAAAATACTCTGATGGCTCCCATCACCTTTATTCATCCCCACAATACTTTTCACTGAAAACCCACAGAGGACATTATGTAATAATTGAGGGTTAAAAGGGTAAGAATACATAGTCCATGTACTGACAGAATATATTTAAAACTGTGTCTTCTGCTCCACTCTTAGGTAGCTGAACTCTCCTGCCCAAGGTGGTACGCCTATTCACTATTAACTCATCCTTCAAGATGCAAATTGTCTCACTTAATTCTTCCTTCTTTCTTTCTCCTCTCACACCTTTATATAGCAAACCATCATCACCTAATACTCAGCCTCCTTCAATGTCTGATACTAGTGACTCTGAGCCCTTGTGGAACGTACAGTCAAACACAAAACCTTTCCCAGACCCTCTTGATCATCCTCCACCATAACACACACAGAATGTCTTTGTTGACACACGTATCACGGGTCCCATAATGGATGCTGCATATTGCTAATTTCCCACATGACTGTGGGCCCTGAGGTTTCTTTTTTCTATATCCGTTACTGAAAGAGTGTGTTGAAGCCTCCAACTGGTATAGATTTGTCTATATCTCTTCACAGGTCCATCAACATTTTGCTGTGTGTTCCTACCTCCAATGCTGTACCTGGTCCACAGAAAGGCTTGAGAAAGAAATGAAGGTGGGACAGGTGGAGGAAAAAAGAAAAGAGAAGGCGGTCTCAAATGGGTCACAAAATTGGCTTTTAATAGATGGGGGGAAAGGAAGAAAAAGATGGCAATGCTAGTGGGGAGACAGTTTAATAAAGGAGGCAGGGGTGGGGGGGAACAAATGCCCCAACAAACATAGACTAGAGGTAAATCCAGAAAGGATTTTAATTTATATGAAGCAATAGACCATTCAAGTCCCTACCCACAATCCCAAGCCTTGACACCATGAAATGTGCTTTCTCTTTTCTGGAAGCCATGCTCCTAAATTCACAGCTTCTCAGCTACATTCCACTGAAACAATCGCTGCCCCCACCTTACAGAATCAAGGACCCGAATCATGCTGAACTCAGCCGAAAGTAATTTGGGAGTTTCAGAGTGCATAATGTCTCCAGCTCCCTGAGCCATGCTCTGATTCCAGAAAGTACCACATTAGCACTCCTATGAAGAAAAGATCCACACCTTGCTTATATCTCGCTGGTGTCATGAAAAATGCTTAATGCCCTATAATACAGACTTCTGTTTCACAGAAAAAATTTCTCATTTGTTTGGCACTGGGAAACCACACATGGATACCCTTAATCACACTGTCGTGGGGAATCACTTGAGAGCAGGAAGATGGCTTTATTGAGACCTAATATGAGGGACCTAACTCAAGTGTTCACTTGATGATAAAGAATAGAGATCTCTGCATTCTGCCAACAGATCTATTAGTGAGCTGAGCCTGGAGAGTTAATGAAATAGTACCTGAATCAATGGTTTCTAGACAGACTTCCTATAGATTACCTGAATACACCTTCATAGAGTATACCCTCTCTTTTGCTTCTGTCTCTAAATTAACAAGTCACTGTCAATTTTGTGCCGTTTAGCTGTGAATCCCATTGTAGACCAGATAACTTTTCAGGAAAAAAAAAATCTGAGTAGAATACACAATTGATAGTGAGGTCAACCGGCCTGGTTTTGATTGTTAAATTCAGTTTACTCTGCAGATGAAAAATTTGCCAATGCCCTTGAGAAAGGCTTGGGAGAAACTCTGGTCAAATTCAAGGTCTGACACAGGGGACTGAGAACATTCATCTAGGCTAGGTACACACCTATCATTGTTATCAGCAGAACAAGAGGACAATCCTTTTTAGAAAAATTATGTAACTGATTTTGCCTGCCCGGGGTGGGGGGTGGGGAGCATCCATTTGTGTAAGTATGTGGCTATTTTTTGTCAGGTGAAATAATGCTCGTGTTAGCTTTGCATTTCAATTTGAAATGTCTTTGTTCTGTGATGGTCATAGTGACCTCCCAGCAGTGAGACATCTGGTTGAATTGGCTCTCGTCCGTTAATATTTTTCTATTCTTCTATCCAGATTACTTATTTCTGAATTTAATTTCCACTCTAAATTTTAGCTTCTTTTCTCCTAAAATACGATTCTTTTCCCATACCAATTTTTGGTGTGTAATAGTTGGAGAAATAGTCAAAAAGCATTGTGAGCTGGTTCTGTGCTATATGGGGGAAAGGCCAAACAAAATTAAAGCCCTGTTTCTCATGCTTGAAAAACAGGGGAAGAGACATGAAACCCACACGTATGATAACAATGAGGAAAACTTTTCTTCCAAAACACAAAGATAATTGCAAATTGAAAGAGAAAAATACTACGAATGGTGCTACTTTAAAGCCTCAAATACAATAATAAAGAGGGCATTATGTAAGAATTTTCAGGGACTGCTTCCTGGAAGAAGGAAGTGTTGCCAAATATAGTATACTTCTCTCTCCCTCTCTCTGTCTCTCTGCCTCTCTCTCTCCTCCCTCCACCTCTGTGTGTGTGTGTGTGTGTGTGTGTGTGTGTGGAGGGGCACCATTTCTTCTCTCATTAGTAGTAGCTTCCTTTATTTGCCAAGAGCACAATAATTTTATTTAGCTTGACATTCATTCCCCTCCATTTGCAATCAGAACTCTTAATCCTAAAAGGGAAATAGAAAATGTTTTTTTCCATCTGCTCTGTCTTTTCTAGTTATTATATTCATATCATTTCTTAGCTATTTAATCTGATGGTCTTATATTACTGTTGAATATTCATATTTTAGTTTCAATGTGTTATGCATTATGAATCAAGCCCACTTTTATCATTTTAGAATTCATTCTTTTTCTTCCCTTCATCCAGGCTCCTCAAGTTTATTCATTACCTCCCACCTTGATCTCTGTAATTCACCCATGTTGGTCTTCTGACATTCTGTCCCCAAACACCACTGCATCCCTATTTAAAACCTTGAATCTCACATAATTTATTTCCCCACTCCATCAGCTCTACTGATTTCTAGTTCATCTCTGCCTCATTTAAATAGCTGACTCTCATTTCCCCCCAAGCACTTTATAAACCTTTTAACTAACATTATCTATTTCTTCCACAAAATTACATGTATTTCCGCCTCTTTGTGAGGCCTGTTTTCTCATTGGCTTCGTTTATTTAGCTTATCTCTCCAATTTTCTTCTTTTATAGTCATTTTTCATAATTCTCCTCATTGTGCCACTTTTAATCACAGAAATGCACCTTGGTTTAAATGGCCTGAAGATAAATATTGAAAACGCATAAGTGAATAGTCTAAACTTGATTACCTAATGGTTTGGGTGAGGATAAAAGGAACATGACGATAAATAGTCACCAGCCAGATTTAAATACTTAACAGGCTTTGGCATTTATACCTCCTCTGGCCCCTCATCAATGATCTTTCTCAAGGCTAGAAACAGGAAAGTAATGTGAGATGCATTCTTCTCCCACGTTCAAACGCTACTTTTTATTGTCCATTTATAAATCAGAAGTTGAGTTCTGAGCAAAGACAAAGGAAGTTTAAGAACCACTTAATGGTTCCATCAATACTTCTTCACACCATGCTTATATAATTTTCAAATCACTTTCATGGTTATTTCTTTATTTAATCCATTGACACAATAAAAGGTGTTGATATAACATGTGGTCAAAGCAAAAATAAATTAGTTGCTTCATGAAATTGTGCACATGATTTATTAACAACATTTCTTCAATCCCTCAACAACTTTTTTCTACGATGGAGCAGATCACAATCAGCAATTTGAAGCATGATTCTGTTCAGAACATGGAGCCAAGAGTAAGGTTAAAGTCTTCTAAATTCATAATCTGGCTTATATCAAGGCAGGCAAAATGAAAGTCTAAGGCCCATTTTTCTTCATTTAAATGGTTGGCAGATCTCTTTACTTCTTTGGAGAAAGAGACTCTCATAAGCAGAAAATGGATATTCCTACATATGATTTTGGGCTGTTTATAAATCAAAGATTAAGTGCCTCACTGCCTCTAAACCAAAGATGTTCCGGTCCAGCCCCTTGAGCCTTCTTCTTCTTCATGTTAGTCCCTATTAACATTTACACCACATGCTCTTTCAAGGCTCAGAGCACGCGATCCAGTGCTCAATTACGCACATTCAATCCAGGGCTCAATTACACACACTCTCTACCTGTGGGCTTCACTAGGATTTTTTTTTTTTTTTACCAATGGTCATTGCTCTCTGTATGAAATAGGAGGACCATTGGGAATTTGCATAAATTGTATTAAAACCTGCATACATTTGTCTAAATTATGACGTTTAATCCAATGCAGTTGTAGAATTAAAATTGAATTCTGGTTATCTATTGGGGAGGTGTCTTCCTAAAAGTAGTTATCAACTCAAACAGCTAAGGAGAGTGTGCAGACAGATAACATAAATGAGTAGAGTAGGCCAGTAGCCAAATATAAAAAAATAAGATAGGTAGAGACTTTGATGGACAGAAGGAAGGGTGTCAGCAATAATCATTCAGCCAAAGAAAACACATGTCTGAGCCACAGAGGGCTAGAAGGTACAGGCTGGCAGCTATTACTAGATTGATCCTTGAACAGCAAGAGTTCGAACTGCATGGGTCACTTATGTGTGGATTCTTTTCAATAAATGCTGAAAATGAATTTTCTTTATGATTTTCTTAACATTTTTTCTCTAGCTTTCTTTATTGTCAGAACACAGTAGATGATATATATAACATACCAAATATATGTTAATCTACTGTTTATTGTGTCTGCAAGGCTTCTAGGCAATAGTAGGCTATTAAAGTTCAGATTTTGTGGGGGGAGTCAAAAATTACACATGGATGATTTTTGACTGTGCAAGGGGGTAGATACCTTAACCCCATCCTCCTGTGTTGTTTAAGGGTCAACTCTACATGGGCAGAAATTACCCCTGAACTCCCCCACAAACTCAAAGCATATTTATATAAGGATGGTTTTCTCTACAAGATACCCACTCTTCCTTCATGCTCAATTAACCTATATTCGCTATAAGTGCCTAAAGCACCTTAGATTTCAACTGGTTTGGAGAAGCCAGTATCTTTGGGTAGGAGGTTGAGACTAGGTGGTAAGCTGTAAAGAGGAGGTCACTGTGCAGGTCCTTTCCTTTGGGGTCCCAGACTGCCCAAGATTTACGGAATGCATTCTCTCTTCACCAGCAGCCATGTCTCCCAGGGAGAGGGTTGGTGAGGTTACATAGAGGATACCCAGTTCAATCTAAATTTCAGTTAAACAAACAATTTTCTCATAATAAGCATGCCCCACCTATTAATAGGACATACTTTAATAAAATATTAATTGTTGTTTATTTAAATTCAAATTGAACTAGGCATTCTGTATTTTTATTTGTTAAATTTGGCAACCTTGCCCAGCATCGGCACTCCTTTTTAGGTGGTGCCTTCAGTCCAGGTCTTCCTAGCCTCTTGTGACAGTGGCAGACAGACAGGAAAATCACTTGCAGAGCACTGGAGGGGGTTATGCAGGCTCTAGAATCAGCTGCACTGCTTGGATTCTAATCCTAGCTCCACAACTTTGTGGAAATGTATTTAACTCCTGTACATGTAGGCTGTTTTCCCAATCTGTAAAATGGGGACAATGACAAACATCTATTTTATGTGTCCCTTACTAGGGGGAAATAAAACAGTCTACCCAAAAGTGTGAGGTTTCACCTCTGGCATACAGTAGGCACTCAATAAATGCCACAGTAATCTCCACAGGTTGCCTTGTTTGATACAGACAGGCTAGATTCTAGCTAATGTTTAAAATTATTTCACTAATGTGATAGATATTTATTTAAGTCTTCCCATAATGCCCCCCTGTTGTGGGAAAACATCATTTTAAATTCAAATTTGGAAAAGTATAGTCTTACATTTTCATACAGGATTCTACAAAATTCTTTAAAAAGGTTACGTTAAGCTTGCAGACTACATTGTCAATTCTTCATTTGTTCCTCAGTCTCATTTATCTCTTTTGTCCCCCATCACTCTTCTTCAGCTTATCAGAAGGCAAATGTGGGAGCAGCAAAGAGTCACTTGTTTTATCCACCAGACAGAGCAGGATGCTTTCTCCAACGCCAATGATTTACTCACCCACCAGACACTCCCCCTCCCTAGCAGACACAGCCACACACATGCACCTGTCCCACCTCTGCTCCCCACCCTGGAACTCTGTGTTTTGGGGCATTACTATTCTTCTCTTAACTTAATAGGATGGAAATGCAGACAGGGCAGTTAAGAACCTGCCCAAGGGAGCACACAGGGAGCCAGTTGGGGAGCTGAAATGAGCCTGTCCCAGTTCCTGGCTCATTGCCCAGTGCTCTGTCCAACAGACCATAGTGGATACCTGGGTCTGCTGAATAGGAGCCCCACAGTTGCTAGGGCACAGGATGAAGCCAAAGTTAGAAAACTCTTATGATGCTCCCCATGGTGATTAATCTGTTTGAAGGTCTGGGCTCTGAACCTTGGATTCCAGGTCTGCATTCCTTCATAAAACCTCATGTTTTGAAAGCCACAGTCAATGACCCTGTGAATTTAACTAGACACATTCTTACAAAGCAGCGTCATAAAGGAAAGCTCCTAAGTGATTGGAATTTGCCAACATGCTGTCTTGTGCTACTGGCTCCCAGTATGGGGGCCCTGGAGAGGAGAATCCCATGCCAAATCAATTTTCACTGCTTGGGCTACCAGTGTGGAATGCTGGGCTTCCTTAGAGGCATGGCTGTCATTTTGGATGCTCTTCTTAACGAAGGCTTAGGCACTAATCTAAAAGGTCAGTGCTTGCTCACACCACAGTACAAGTGGCCGCCCTTAAATTGCGTATCTACAGCTGCTAGGGTAGGGACTGTTTCAGGAAGGATGAAACTCATATCTCTTTAACCTGATAAAATGAAATCTATCTGATCTTTGTTTTTAAGAGCTTCAAAGTTTTTATTCAATCCAATGAGTAAGCTAAAGGAAAAGTAATGTCAAGTATTATAGCCTCCTAGAAAGAAAACTGGGACCTGTCTCTCTTCTCTCTCTCTCTCTCTTTCTCTCTCTCCCTTTCTTTCTCTCATTCATTAACTGCTTTCAAGAGAATGAAAGAAAAATAAGAACAAATGATCAAATGATTCTGGTTTAGAAAGGAAAACGGTCTCCATTTCATTTAGGAATCTTCAGAAAGTTATTTCATAAAATGTTTGTTATATTTATCCAAATTAAATAAGTTCCATTGTTATTCAACCTTGTTTACTGATCTGCCTCATACCAGCTGTATGCCTACAGCAGATATAGCACCATTACTTAGAGGGACATTGGAATCTGAACTGTAAACATTAGAAAGAGTCCTCCTGGTTTAGGCATCTGTGCTAAGCCAGCATGGGGGAACTTGGAACTCTGAAAGCAAGTCCAATTGTAGACTCGTGGTAGTTCCTACTTTCCTAGCCTTCATTTCACTACACTCTCATAATGACATTCTGATTTTCCTTTTAGGAAATACTTCCTCCCCTATTCTAAGTCTGGGTGGTTGGATGTAGCCAATCCTACCTCAGCAGGGCACATTTTCTTTCCCTCTTGCCAGAATAATTGGTTCTGTATTAAACCCGAGGCTCAGTTCAGGCCAACTGGAGTCAGCCTGGGGACTTTGCTAGAAATATGTGGGAAGTGTCACTTCCCTTCCCAACAGGATTATGAGGCTGGCCAATCATAGGTGTGCCACCCCAAAGGGAAGGTCTGCCTGAGTGAGAATGAAGAAGCAGAGCTAACTGGTGGGGAGAGACTGATCTCTACTGACAATGCATGCACACCTAGCACCAACTTTGCAGCAAATCGGTTATAACCTGGTGTGCTCAGCTACCGGAGCCAAGGCATCCTTCCTTTGTTTAAGTCAATTTGGATGGGGTTTCTGTCACTTACAATGGAAAGATTGTTTACAATGGTGCAAATAATTTTGTTGAGAAGCCTAGGTTCAAACTCTGTAATGAAAATTACATGTCCTAGATACTACACATAGTCACAGGTATAAGCAACTTCAAAGGTGTACATGGATTTTTTTTGTCTCTGCTAACTCTTCACCAAAGCATAGGAACAGCCCTCACCCCCAAGCCCTTAACCAAAACAAGTAAGCAAATAATTGTGTATTCGGTATCCTTCTGTCCCTTGAATTGTCATTGTCCCAGCTAGTTCTACTAGGTGGCTAAAATGTTTTTTAGTTTGTTTAGTTTGTGTTGGGGAGGAGCTTGGTTTTTGGCTTTTGCTTTTTTGGTTTTTGTGCTTATTACTTATCTAGATTAGAGATCAGAAAACTATGGGCTACAGGCCAAGTCTGGCCCACTGCCTATTTTTGTAAATAAAGTTTTATTGGAACACAGTTATTTGATCATTTACACACTGTCTATGGCACTATTATGGCAGAGCGGAATGGCTATGACAAACCAGATAACCCTCAAAGTCTAAAATATTCACTATGTGGCTCCTTACAGATAAAGGTTCCTAACCTCTGATCTAGATTATTAGACGGGATTGATGGCAGCCTGTGTGTTTTGTGTTTGCAACGTCATTGACAGCTCCTTTCTCCATATAGTGTTCTGTTTTGTAGGCTATGGTGATGAGAGGAGGAAGTTGAGACTCCTTTTGGTAGGAAAAGTCACTCCTTACCTAGAATGGATGTAGAAGCTAAAAGGATTTTTCTCTTCCTTTTCCCACTGAAATATGAAGAAACATGGGTGCCATCCGTGCCAGATTTTTGGCAATTTGTCACCATTCTCTATATTCCCCTTCTATCTTATACTTGAAAACTACGTTTCCCAGAATCCCTTGCTGCAAGGTTTCCAGGCTAGTTTGTCCTAATAAAAAGAATCCCCATGACATGTGGAAGGCAGAAATACGATAGAGGGGAATTAGTGCCCTTCCAGCAGAGGTGGACACATGCATAGCTGTCAGCAGGTGCAAAACATATTTTTCAGTGTTCCAAGCATGGTGACCGTTTTGCAGGTCCTGTGACTACAGCAGGAACCCGACAGCTAACAGAGACTTTTCCTGACCTTTTAATGTCCAGTTCTTCCAATTTCAATGTGAAGTTCTTCCAGTGGCTTTGTCTGTATCCAATCCCCTATTTTTTAAGAGATTTTTATTTATTTATTTTTAGAGAGATGGGAAGAAAGGGAGTGAGGAAGAGAAACATCTATGTGCAGGAGAGAAACATCAATTAGTTACCTCTCACATGCCCCCAACCAGGTACCTGGCCTACAACCCAGGCAGGCTTGTGCCCCAACAGGGTACCCAACTGGTAACTTTTCAGTTTGTGGGAATGACGCTTGATGCAGAGTTACACTAGTCAGGGCCCAATCCCTATTATAAGGCCCTTCTTGCTTGGAATACCTGGCCCAGTTTCTGTTTTCCTGTCTGAGCTTTAACTGGTACAGCATGAAATTCCCCATATAACACAATGAAATATTCCCTTCAGCCTCAGAAGCAATGAATGACAGTGCTGTGGTTAGTCAGTGTGCCAATGTTCTAAGTCCCTAGGTGATTAATCCCAGTGATCTGCCAATCAATCATTGCTGGTGAGGCATTGTATGCAACCAGTAAATGCCAATTGCTGTCACTGCTGTTACGATCTTTCAGGCAGAAAGTATAGCATGTGCAGGATAAAAAAGTGGGACTGGATGTGTGTAAGGGAAGAGAGTGGATTAGAGTCATTGAAGCATGGTCCTGGGAGGATTGGGGATGATGATGAGAGTGGAGATTGTTTTAAGCTGAACCAAGGTATTTATTTGAAGTTAATATGACTGCCCATGTTTCTCAGCCTCCTGGAAAAGCATAAGAAAAGTAAATCAATGCACAAGCCAGTTGGCATTTGTTCAACTGTATTTTCAGGAAATCTCAAAGTGACATCTAACTAGAGATAATAGAAACAGTGAGCTGTTTGTAGAGACTTTGCACAGAAGAGTGACAAAAGCATGGATTGATTCCAGGAAGCGTGGATTCTAGTGCAGCTAAAGCCACAGCTGGTTGAATGACCTTGGCTCAGTCATCCTTCACAAGGCCTTAGTCCTTTTCTCTACAGAGTGAGGTAGACAACCTCAAAGGCTTTGAGGCTGCCTTTCTATTAACTATGGCTTAGAGGGAATTGAGGAAATGGAGGGCCTCAGGAGTTGCAAGCAGATTAATGTAATTGAGCAGGAATTGCTTTCGAAGCACTGAGCTCTTTCTACCTCTAATAAGTCGCCACAGAATCAGTCTCATTCATTGGATACCAGACAAAAAGCCAAGGGGACCATCCAAGTTTCTTATCCTCCCTCCCTTTTGTTTCTGCTTTTCCATTTACTATTGGCCTCCTTTTCCTTCCTGCCTTCCTTCCTTTCTTCCTCCCTCCCTCTCTTTCTTTTTTTCTTCTTGTACACAAACACACATGGGAAGGCCCAAATTCAGGGGGAGGGAGACAGAAAGCCATGGCTGGGGGTAATGACTGAAAAGAAAACAGACCAGATTTATTAGGCATTGGTTTTCTTTCTGCCAAGCATGCACAGACACCGCTATCACTGTCAAGTCTGCTTTTCTGTAGAGAAGGGGAAGAGGAGGGACAAGAAGAAAGACATTAAGGATGTTAACATGCTTTGTTAAGAACAATTTAAATTAATCTGGAGCAGAGTCTATTGGAGTAGGGACATACTCTACAGAGGAACTACATTCTCAGCTGTTTTCAAATTGTGACTTTTATTAAAATCAAGAATAAGCCCTAGCTGATGTGGCTCAGTGGATTGAGTGCTGGCCTGAGAACCAAAGGCTCACTGGTTTGATTCCCAGTCCATGGCACATGCCTGGGTTGTAGGCCAGGTCCACAGTTGGGGGCGCATGAGAGGCAACCACACATTGATGCTGCTCTCCCGCTTTTCTCCCTCCCTTCCTCCTCTAAAAAAACAATTAATTAATTAATTAACTAAATAAATAAATAAATAAAATTAAGAATAAGGTGCTTTCTTATTCTCTACTCATTAACATTTGATTTACTCATTGTCCCTCCATTGGAGGAAGAGACAGTAACCTGTTGTGAAATTAGAAGAGACTGAATGCTTGATTCCAAGTGTCCCTCCTGTACAAAGGCAGGTGACCCTTCAGTATTTTGAGCCAGCCAAGTACTTTTAACTAAGGGAAAAATAGTCTTCTTATTTATCCATTCCTAATTCTTTGAACAACTTATTGATCTATTTACAAACACTATTTGTGACTGTGGGTTCTGCTCCATTTTAGAAGGCTGCATGGCTGTCATCCATTCATTTTTTTCCTGGAACTTCTTGTTTTGATAAAATAGGACATTCTGCATTTATGATGTCAAAGAGGACGTCAGCAAGGACTTAAAATTAGACTTGCCAGCTGTGTGCTGCAGGCAATGGGAACTTACGGCTTGTCTCGCTGTCCCTCAACTCCGGCAGTCCTCGTCTAAGTCAGACAAGGAATGTCAATGTCTGAGTCTCTTGTTGTTTAAATGTTTGGAAGCCAGCCCCTGTGGTCATCCACATCAGCCAATGGGTCTAAATGGAATCCATAGAAAAGCCACATAAGGAAGAAATATTTGCAGCTGAGAATGTGCTGAGAGGTTATTTCTGGAGGGAATACCAGGTTGTGTGCCTTTTCCTACATTACTACTGTGTGCCAGGCAGCAAGACAACAGGCATTTCATAAATGTTAACTCATTTGATACAAATCTCACAACCAGGTACACATCCCATTTTCCAGATGAGGAAAACTGGCTTCATAGAAATGAATGGTTTAGTCCATGGGAAGCTAGCTACTGAGAAGCTGAGTCAGAATTAGAAGCAAAGGCTCTGTGCAAATTAGAAAAAGGTGCCCAAAGGCACAGGGCTTGGTAAATAGATTGTGCCTATACACCAGTTGGAACAAAGTGCCCTTCCTGCCAGCAGAGGTAGTCACAGTCTGGGGCACAATGCTTGGTGACAAGCACACTGACTACAGTTCGGTGTCCACTATTTCCCTCAACACAGTGCCTTTGTGATGGATGTGGACTGAAAACTTCCTCATGGCAGCCTTCATGCCAGAGTTTGAATGCCAGTGTCACATTTAATTTTATGTGTCCACTCAGCGGGGCCATCAGGCCTAGATATCTGGTGAGACATTATACTGAATGTTTCTGTGAAGGCGGTTTTGGATGAAATTAGCACCTAAATCAGTGGACTTCAAATCAAGCAGATTACTCTCTATAATTGTGGGTGCGCCTCATCCAAGCAGTTGAACACACACACACACACACACACATGCACACATTTATGGTAGTGGTTGTTTCTCTGAAGAACTCTGACTATATAACCTAGGGTTGAGGTTCTTCTCATAATCTGAAGAAATTTTCCTTGATATCCATGTGAGAAGATGACTGAAATGCAAATAAGAAAATTCATAGCTGGTTGAAACACTTTGCTGAAAGAGTACCAATTAATTACAATATGTCAGCGTAGAAGGCAGCCTTTAAGACGTGCTTCAGGGATCCACACTTGGTTGTGTCCCATTCAAACCTTCTGTCAGTGCCTCATGATGTGGGATCGTGCCAATCCAATTTGAAGATGAAATGAAGCCAGGAGAGACACTAATGTGATAGATGACGGGATCAAGTATAATGGTAAAACCCTCCGTTTTAGATTTAAAATAGAACCACAGGCATGGGAACACAGAACAGACTGACAGTAACCAGAGGTGGGGGGAGGGGCGTAATGGTGGAAAGAAGGGGAAGGGACTAGTCAAAGAACATGTATGAATGACCCATGGACATGGACAACAGGGTGGGAATTGACTGTGGGAGCGTGGGGTAGGATGAGCAGAGGAGGGCAAAGGGGGAAAAATTGGGACAAATGTAATAGAATAACAATAAACAATGATTAAAAAACCAAGTTACAGCACAGCTATAGGTGTAGATTTAGAAGGGTATAACTTAAATGGTACAGTTGAATTTTCTTCTTCTCAAGTTCAAAGTGAATCAACAATTTGACAGGGCTTCTTTAAAATATTAACTACTGAAATCATAAGATAAAAATATACAGCATCCTATGTATCAGTCTTTCTGCAACCCACATAGATCTGAAATCATCAGAAATATCACAGCCAAGTCTAAGAGGCTCCACACTTCAGAAGGGACAGGGCAAAATAAAGCACCACAGGGAAGGAAAACTGTATATGTTTAGAAATTATTTTAACTGAAGAGCAATGTGAGACATTGAAGATTGATACAACAAAGGAGAACATATAAGGAAGATGTGGGAGATATCTTTTTGTAGTAGAAGGTAGAACTAGTCTTCTTTGTATGCACGTCCAGACAGCAGAACTAAGAGGCAAGTATAGAAGTTTCGTGTCAATAAAAGAAAAGGCTTTCTAAAACTTGGACATAGCTGATGAGAAGTCTAAGACACTCTGTAAAAGGGAAGGCCTCTGGCTGAAAGTGTCCAATTCAGGCTCCGTTATAACTTTAACAGGGTCTTTCAAAGAAGACAGGCCATGCAGATAACATTTCTCTACTCCCTCCATCTCATAAAACTGACAAAAGGGATGGGAAGTTAATTTGGCATGACCTGTTCTAGGGGAGCCATTGCCAATTTTTAGGAATCACCCACTTCTTTTCTAAGTGAGTGCTATTTGGTTGATAATTTTTCTTAAACTTTCTAGAGAATGATGTCAATTATACCAATTATTCATTTGAAATAAAATGATTTGGTTTTTATATATTCTTTCCCAATAAGCATGACCATGAATTACTTTCACTGCTAATTTTACAATCATTTCTATTACCATGATAGTCACTGTGATGTTTTAAATATAATACTTAATCTCATTTAAATACTGCATAAAATTATATCAAGTTCCGAGACCCCGGGACTCTACCCCAGGACTCTAGCCTACAAACAGCAAAGCTAAGATGTAAGCCCAAGTCCATATGATTTCAAAGTCCCTGCTCTGAACTGTTATACTCTGTGAGCCTTTCTAAACCAGTGCCATACCCTACACTTATTTTCTACCTAAAGTGTATTTCTACCTCCTCTCTGTTCACCCTACAATATCCAGCTCACCCTCATCGCTAAAGTAGTCCGCTCACATTGATTAGCTCAGCCTACAATGACCTTTCCTTTCTGCATTAGATATTTTAATTCCAAGCAAAAGAAAATAAAATTAAACCACTTAATGCAAAGTGCAGAATTTATTAGCTCCTAAGAGCAAACAGCAGAAAAGAAAGGGGTAGATTCACTCTTGGAAACAAAAGAAACCAAGGGCCAGAATCTGCACACTCTCCCTCTCCTGTGTCTCATCTCCATCTCTGTGGGTGTCAGCTTTCCTGTCTCAGGCTTCCCTTCCCCAGCAGGCTGGAACCAAGGCTTCAGGAGGTTCTGAGTTTATACTCGTAGCTTCAGTCTCAGAGAATGATTACATTGAGATATACTCTACATACAATAAATGCACCCATTTTCAGGGTACATTATATGCCTATATATAACTACCATTATACACTCAAGGCAGAATGTCCATCACCCCAGCTCAAGTTTTAAGAAAAACAAAGAAAGTTCTCAGATAAAGTACCTGCTGCATAAACCAATAGCTAGGAGGGTGAGAAGGAAGGTGGACAGCCCCACTAAAACCAAATGCTTGAAGTGATGCAAGGCATGGCCCCCGGAAAAACCATTATGAGTTTAAGGGGGAAAAACACAACCTATATCACTTTTGGTCCAGTCAGGAGACCCAAACGGCCCAGTCATTTTAACAGAGAAATTTTAACATAAAATTATTAACTCTAACAAGGGATTGGTGAAACAAGGGATTGGCACCCATGAGGGAGGCTCTTGGGCTAAGATCTGGACCACAACTGGCACAACTGTGGCTCACTGAATTGCAGGTGCTGTGTCGTTGGTGCAAACTGCCAGAAATCCATTGCTATCAAGAAAGTTGTTTACAGGGAGATGTCTCACTGGTGGCACCCACTATAAAACTGTCCAGCGTGGATGGCAGGAGAATCTGCAGGCTGATGGGCACTGGAGGAGCTGGGGAGTGGAGGAGCCAGGTGCTAGAAAGCAGGTGAGGGAACCTGCCAAGCTAGCACACCAGAACCAGGAAGCAAAACTGTCTCCTTCTATTATGACAAAGCTTAACATCTGTCAGCGGGCAAAGGAAAAATAGTTAAAAGGGCCCAGATCCATGGTCACAGATCATGCAAAAAGAATGTATTTGGAACTGAGAGACAAAACATCAATAGTCAGCCACGGCACTCTCCAGTTTGTTTCTACCAACCATCCTCTGAATTCCTGTAGTGCCTGTAGCTTATACCACCCAGTCTATTATTGATTACATGCCTCCCTACTTATTTTTCATGCATAGTTACATAGTTATATATCCATGTATAGATACACATGTATTGGTCTTCCTCACTGAGTTAAGAACTCCCAGAAGATAAGAAATGTGTTCTGAATTATGGTCGGATTCTCCCCATCCCCAGAGTGCTTACTACAATGCTAGGCCCACCCGAGTTCCTTAATAAAAAATATGTATTAATGGAGATTGCAAATTAACCTGAATCCTCAATACCAGCGTTGCAAAGGGGAAGCCTCTGGCCAAATCCACCACAGAGACAAGTTTGTTCTGTTTTTAAGTTTTATTTGCACAATGCTTTGATGATCCAATTTTTTGATATCGGAATTAGTGGCCATTACACAAAATTTGGGATTTCACATAGAAATCCGGTGTTCCAGAAAATCATCAGGCGGGGCAGCAATTGGCCCCCACAGATTGGCCGGAGCTGACCACCGGCCTCTCCCTTTCACCAGCACACACACTCTCCACTTTGCCATAGTCCTCAAATAGCCTTCATTTTTACCAAACTTTTGGATCCTCTAAGTATTTAAGTTCTCCACCCAGGCTCTATAGGACAGATCTCCTTGACTTGTATTGTAGGTCAAGGAATGCGGAGAATAAGCACTAAGTAGATACAAGTGTTTTGTAAATATTGATGATTTCTCAGTCCCTTCTATTCACACACACACACATGTCAGAGTTGTTGAGTGTCTTATTTAAAATGAATGGTCTGTGTTCATAAGCAAATCAACACAGGTTATGAATGTAGGATCATTGATAGGGCATTGGAAGAAAAGCTCAACAGAGTCTAGTTCAAGAGCCACCACTGCTTTCTCTAACCAGACACCTGGCACAATCCCCCAGCGTCCCTGACCCTCAGTTTTCCAATTTGAAGGTACTGGGGCCATTTCTGACACTGATTCTAAGAGGTTGTCACTGACAGAAGTTCTGTTTCTGTACATAACATGAGCACCCTGCACTGGGCACAGAATGCTTAATTTAGCAAGTGTTTCAGTTAATTACTCCTTTTCTCAAACTCTTCTCATTCGCCTCTCTCACAGTTTAACAACTTTGCCGTGACTCTCACGGTGCCCAGAAAACAACCAGAACAGCACCTAAGTCTCTGTCTGAGATCTCTATTCTGATCTCATCCATGAGATTAGAAATCTCAAGGAAAAAAATAATTTTAAAATTCGACTGGATTTATTTAATTAACAAATATTTATTGACTGCCCAGCACTATCCCACTCTCCGCTGTGTGTTGCACATACATTCGAGCCACCTCTGCATTATTACAAACTATGCATCTCATTTATAATCAACAGGCACATTAAACTAGGGTCCATACTGTTAATTATACTTTTAAAAATGAAAATTATATTTTAGTCAAGTGCATTAAAAATAGACCCTTCAGCGTGTGACTGTTAATGAGGTAAGGTCACTTAATTACTTATCCTACATTCAGATGTGTAAAGAAAGTGCAGCTTCATTTACTTACTTATTTAATACCTCATCCTCCCTCCGAGCTTCTCCTGCTGGGCAGAACCTTTTAATCCAATAGGAAAAGTTAATGCAATGAAATTATTTCTGCTGTCCCTTCCACCAAATGCTGCAGCTTGGTATTTCTGACCTCCTCAAACTTGTCACGCTACTTCCAGGGGATGATGGATACTTGGCATTGAAAGGGTGTTTTCTGTGACCCGTGGAGAGACAGCAAGAGCCTTGGATGCACAGTGTCCTCTTGATCCTTGTTGGCCTCTGTTACAAAGTGGCTGGACAGTACTGCTCTCTGTTCCTTGGGCCACCAGCAATGTTTGACATAAATTATTATCCCCTTCTCTTTCCAACACTTTGTTCATGTGGCTTCTGGCCACCTGTTTTAGCTTAGGCCGCTGTAACAGAATACCATTGATGGGGAGGTTTAAGCAACACACATTTATTTCTCACCCTTCTGGAGACAGAAAGTCCAAGATCAGAGTGCCAGCGTGGTTGGGTTCTGGTAAGAGCGCTCTTCTGGTTTGTAGTTGGCCATGTTCTTGCTGTGGCCTCACCTGGCAGACAGTGGAGAAAGAGGGAGATCCAATGTCTCTCCCTTTTACATCAGGGGCATTCATCCCATTCGTGAGGACTTCATCCTCACAACCTAAATCCTCCCAAAGGCCTCACCTCCAAGTACCATCACAGTGGGGATTAGGCTTCAACATTTGAATTTCAGTCTGTAACACTATCATTTTCTCTTGGTTCTGCTCACTGGCCAGCCCTCTTCAGTCTCTTTTGTTAGTTGCTCCTGATCTCCCTGACCTGTCAACAGTGCAGACCCCAGGTTTCAATGTTTTATCCCCTTCTCTGCTCTCTTACACTTCTTCTCCAGGCGGTCTTACCAGCTTCATGGTGTTAAATAGCATTGATATGCAGTACCTCTGTGGTTCATATCTACAGATCACGCCTCTCTCTGGAACCCAAATTCATTTGCCAAACTTCTACCTGACAATTCCAATTAGAAGGCTAAAAGTCATCTAAGATTCTACATATCGAATCTTGAATTCCTGATTATTGCCCCTAATATGTTCCTGCCACGTGGCTCTATCCATGATACGTATGTATCATTCTAGGTGCTCAGGCCATGAACTTTGGAGTCATTTCCAACTCTCTGATGGATTCTGCCTTCAACTATATCCAAAACCTGACCAAATCCTATCAGCTCACCTACCTGGTCCACCTACAAGCTACCATGTTTTCTCACCTCGTTTAATGCAAAAGCACTATAATTGTCTTCCATGCTTCTACCACTGCCCTTCAGTAATTTGCACACAGCTAGTATGATCCATTTAAAATATTACTTTTGATGTTCATGCCTCTGCTCAAAACCTTTCTATTTTACTGAAAGTAAATTCCCAAGTGTTTATCTGCTCTGGTCTCCCACCAACTTTCTGATCACACGTATTGTTTTCTTCCTTGTTGATTCCAGTCAAACTGAGCTGCTTACTCTTCTATAAAGATGGCAAGCAAACTCCTCCCCCAGGGCCTTCATACTTGCTGCTCCCTTGACCTGGAACACTCCTCCTTCAGACCCTTCAGATCTGTGTTTAAATATTACCTCAAGTGTGAGTGCATCCCCAATCACTTTATAAATACCAATCCCTCTATTCTGATACTCCCTTTCCCCTTCTCTTACTTTATTTCCTCCGCTGCATCTATCCCATCTGTGCATATTCCCTGTACTTGCTTAGTCACTTATTCTCTATTTCTCTCCCACTGGGACCTAAGCTTTTTTAACCATTGGGACTCAATTTTCCTGACTGCTGTATCTTCAGCACCTAGAGCACTGTAAGCACATAGTAGGTGATCAATAAATATTTGTACAATAGAATGAATGAATGAACAAAAGAATGAACAGGTGATCTCTGAGGTTTGTCTTATCCTTAGCTCTTTGACTTCTATTTAACACTCATTGTGTGGGCTTTTTGCCCCTAGTCTTGGGCCTTTTGCCAACCTGTGATGGCCTCTTCACCCTGACCCTAAAACTATGCCATTCACAGGCACCTGCCACACATCCATGCCCCCACCGTGGGGCACATGAAAACTTCTGCATAAGAATACCGAATCAGAAGGCTCCAGGAGCTCTGTCTTAGACACATCTATCTACCCATTTTCTGCTGCCACCCTACTGCCCTCAACCCATGCCAAGTGGAAGAGGTTGTGTATGGAGCCTCAAATAATGAGCGGCAGTCTTCCCCTAGTAACCAGGGGCAGTGAGGTCTTAGACTGAATCTGTCGACAAGTGAATACACATGCTTCTCTCTGTGTTGCCCAAACTTCTGTCAAGATATCAGAACATGACTACCATCCCAGAAATTCACTTCATGTCCTCTCCTACTCAGTCACCACTTCTACCTCCCCAGAAGCAACTAATGTTCTGATTTTTATCTACCATAGGTTAGATTTTCCTTTTTTAGAACTTCCTATGGAATAATACTACTTGTGCTCTTTTTCATAAAGTTTCTTTCACATAACTGTGAGCAAATAGAACCATTTAGTAACAAGTATTTGAAATATTTGGCAGAAAGCATACAGATGTCTGTTCTTTACTCTGAAATACATAAAAATATGATGGATAAATGAATGGGTGGATGAATATTCATCCATCTAGGAGATTCATCTATGTTATTGCATATATTAATAGTCTATCCTTTTTATTACTAAAAGTTTTCAGGGTATGATATGCCACACTTTATCAATTTTCCTACTGATGAACACTTGAGCTATTTCCAGTTTAGGCCAATTATAAAAGAGCTGTTTGTTTTTGTACAAATCTTCTTATAGACATATGTTTTTATTCTCTTGTATAAACTCTTAGAATTGAAATCTATGGGTCATAGTATACTCATATTTTTAGTTTCATTTAAAACAAAATCCTGCCAGATGTTTGTCAAAGATTTTTATGCCACCACATACTCTTACCAACATATGAGAATTCCACTTACTCAACATTGACTGAGTAGCTTTAATGCCCAAAACACACACCCCTAGCTTCTGCTCTGGGAGGAAAGGGGAAGTGAAATTATCAGCTCCCTATACCTTTATTTCCCTTTTTTCTACAATTCCTTTTCCTTTTCTTTGCCTTCCCAGGTACCTGAGTTGTTCACTTGTCCACCAAGATCAGGAGGACAGCCTTCAGCTTTTCCATTTTCTCTACATCACGCCTGTAGCAGTCTGAGTGTAACCAGGAGATAGAAACAGTACATTAAGCAGGAGAAGTTTAACATAGGAATTATTATCTTTAATTAAAGATAAACTAGATAAAGGAAACTCTCTAAAGTATGCAAAGACTGAGGGAGATCACCCAAGGAAGGACATTCTTGCAAGGGGTCAGACCTCATTGGAAAGGGATGGTTCAGCCTCTAGAGAGCAGAAAAGTTGGCTGGATGAGCATAGCCAGAGCTGGGCTGGAATTGCTGGGCATTCACTAGGCAACCCTGTGGAAATCAGGCAGGGGAGCAGACGATCAGCAATAATGACATGGGTGTGTAGTGGGTGTCTGGGTGCTAGAGGAACAGGCACAGAGGCCACCAGGCTGCACAGGGTCGTAGAGGAGGAGCATGCATTTGCAGAAGAAATAATACCTGAGTGTGTAACTCTCCAGGCTGTAGGCAGTTGCTTGTAGGTTGCACAAGATTCTGGTTTCTATACAGAGAGGCCTGAGGAAACATTATTCCCTGGCCAAGGCTGCAGAGTCACAGAGGGACCCTGGGCCTGTGGCTAGTTCAGGCTCTATAGGGTGTGCTCACACCCACACTGGTGACATCTTGGCCCTTCAGAAATCACAGGAAGCCTTTTTCTTTCACAATATCCTTCCAGTGCTCTCTACTGAGAAAGCTTACCACCATGTTCACTTTAAAGAGAAATGTTTAAAAGAATCCCCTTAGTTATCAGAGGGCATGTACCCCTATTTGGCCATGTACAATGCACTCCTGTGTATAGTACACACCCACGTTTCTGGCCCAAACTTTCATGAAAAAATTCTTTCATTTTAATTTTTAAAGTCAATTATTTATTTATTTATTTATATTTAGAAATAAAACCAATTATATTCCAGGGTCTTATTTTGCATACAGATATAATTATTGCTTTCTAGAGTTATACTTTTAATGCACAAACATAAATAACAGAATTGAAAACATTTATATAGATACAGAATTAGTACTACCCATGTATAATGTGCATCCTTATTTTTCCCTCAAATATTTGGGCAAAAAAGTGCGCATTATACGTGGCAAAATATAGTACATTGAAGGGCATATTCAGAGCTGAAAGGCAACTAATTGACAACAGACACAATGTCCTTTTCTACTCTAGGCTTGGGCTAAGCTTTAATGATCAATAGGGAGTGCTAAAGAGGACAGGCTTCCTAACTCTAAGATTGTTTGCAAAAAGAGTCACAAAATTCCTTTCTTCTCTACATCCATGTCCATTTGCAATAGGACTTCGCAGTTCTTGCCCTCAAGAAGGAGAGTCTGTTTCTCGGTTCTATAGGGAACCTATCCACGTGGTATGGGGAATGTAGCCCAGTCCTATCAGAAAGCCGACAGGAGCAAGTCGGCACACAGGACCCGTGCCCACGGTTAGGTTTTCCTGTGGGGAATCAGGCCTGCATTGTACCTAGGCCACTCTGAGGCTTGCTTTTGCTAAAACTGCCCCACCCTGAATTGAGGCAGCAAACGTTTACTGTATATCTTTAAAGTAACTTCCTAAAATCTGAGCTAAACCTCCCAAGTATGGAGGGTATCCAGTTCAACCACTTTTCCCATTGCATTTGCAAATATCCTTCTTTGATGTCATTAGCAACATCCTCTCCTTTGTTTTCTGTAAAAGGTAACCACCTAAAGGTAATCTGTGCAGAGTAAACGAGGACCACCCTCAATGTATTGTGCCCAGAAAAACAATAAAAGCCTGTCCAGGCAGGGGTCGGGCCCTCACTTAGAGAGTGGCCATACCATCCCTTTTTCTCCATAGGACTTCTGAAGTCCATGTGAATTTGTTCATCACAGCCACAACACATGGACCCTGTGGGCCAGGGTCTGCATCACAGTTTCTTGCATCTGGGCTGGCCATCTGACTTGCTTTGGCCAAAAGGATATTAGCAAATTTGATATAAACAGGGATCTGAAAGAATGGCCACTCATGGGAGCTTGCTCTCTCTTGGTGCTGGGGACCTTTCTGCACAGCATGAATGAACCTGAGTAGCCTCCAGAAGATGAGGGAGCACACAGAGATATGACCCAGAGTTCCAGAGTCTGAACAGAGTCATTCCAGAGTTCCTAGCTCAGACTATCTTAGCCCACTCTACCCAGCCAAACCAGTGCAAACCAAAACAACCACCCCACCAAGAATAGAGAGAAATAATAAATGCTTGTTGTTCTAAGCCACCATGCTTGAGTTTTATTATGGAACAAAAGTGACAAAAAATAATAAAGCCTGTATTGTGAGTTATTCTAAAATGTATATTGATATATTAATTTTTATATAGCAATCTACTAATATAAACAACTTTATTACCAGAAAAAAAAGGCTTGGTTTACCCTGAGGAGCAGGTACATCTATGGAATTGATCTCACTTCCCTTTTCCTTTGGATGCCAAGAATGCAGAGCAAACTTGTGGCTCAGCTTTAGCAACTGTGTTCTCTACTTAATGTTCAAATTCTTCCCCAAGTTTTGACGTTCTCTTCTGCCTATAATTGTTTGTTCCTGATTTATAACTCATTTATAATTTGCCCATTTTGGTTTATGTACTTGTTTAAGCTATCTCTAATGATGTTTTAGAATGAGATTAGAAACAAGCATATAAAACTAATGTAACTATTTATGGATAGAATGCTCAACCCATAACATGCGTAACATTTTCCTTTGTAATAAAGCTACTATGCTCCATTGCAGGAAACTCACTTTTTTGCAAAAGATCAAAATAAAATTGGCAAGCTCAGGATTAGACACAACAATCTTAAACTGACAAGCAAACAAAAAGTTTTCCATTTTTATAAAATTTCAAATTTTATGAAATGAGAAAGATGGCTCTGAGTTGTATTGTTAGCATATATTAGAATATGAAGTCAAAACGAAACAAAATTGAGTTTCATTAAGTCTTTAGACACAAAGGAAAACAATCCTCTAGCTTTCAAATATTCTACTGCTCCTGTTACTGTTAATCTAAGCCTGAAAGAACTTAGTTGTTTCTGCTTTTTAAAATTTATATGTCATTTTTAACCAGACATTGGGATAACGTTAAGCCATATTGTTGAGTCGATCCATTCCTCTCCCAATCAAATTGTTCTTTAAAAGAAATATGAAAAAGCTAATAGACCAAAACAAGTTACAGATTTTGAATTAACCAGAAGTGATCTTTTTAAAATGACAAGATTGCCCTTTTATGATAACAAATGTGGATCTCCTCTTTGAAAGTGGACCAGAATCCCAGATTGGGAGGGGGAGGCCAGTCATCTGTGAAATAGGTTGTCAAAAATATAAGTCTAAAATATGATTCAACCAGGAAAAAAAATCCCAAATGTGTTAGAAAGTCTAAGATGTTCATTTACTTAGCAGAACAAAATCAGCTGAGCCCTGCTGCAGATAAAGTTGGAATTCCACAAATGAAAAAGTTTGCCGCAGTGACAAATCTCCCTGTAATTGGAATACTTCAAAATATTAAAGTCATAATCCAAGAATAATTGGAAGGCAGTACACGTTTCCACAATTAGTCCATCACTTTTATTTACCTCATGTATAATACATGGCAGCCAACATCGTAAAATAAATTAACAGCTAAATGTCAAATCTCCCCTCATATTTAGGCCGTCTGCTTAGGTGTTCAGTCTGACACCCACTGGCATGAGAAATTATAGAGACCAGGGAAATCTGACTTTTAGAGAAGAGCTACTGGCAAATAGCTCAAATATCAGGACTTGTTTTTTCTTGCTCCCTCTTCCACCAGCACCCTCTTCCCCAACAACTTTCAAAGTCTAATGATTTTATCATCTCAATTACTATTGTTGCAAGTCTTGACCACATTTCAGAACACAGGAAACTGAATTAGATCTTCTGCTAAAAGAATTTGATCCTTTCATTACCTTCAATTATGATCCTTGAAGAGAGAAAGCCTGTAGGCTCACAGCCCTTCAACTTTTCGGGAATTCTGGAGAATCCTGGGCAGTTGGGAAATCCTTATCAGATCTGGGGAGACCCAGGGGCTAAAGGGGAAAATCCTGACAAACTGCTGCTCCTCTTCCTATTCTCCCTCTCCACTCTAAGGTCCCTAATGGAACAGCTCATGAGAGCCAAGCCAGGGATTTTAACCCTCACTACTTTCCCGAGCAAGAGTGATATCATCATTTTGCCAGTCAGAAAGACTTAGATTTCAAAAGCAACTTACAATGAAATTCTAAATCCAGTTATAACCCACACTAGCCCTACACCGGGTGTGGCCTCCGGCTGGTGCCTATCCTTCTGTCTCCTAACTTGGAGGTTCCTCTGAAATATTTCCAAATTCCTCATCAGGTTCATTTCAATAAGCACCATCATTCAAAAAGGAAAGAAGGGAAGAAAGTGACTCAAGTGGCAGTAATGCTGCTTCCCCTGCAGAGTGGATAAAAAAGCCAGCTGGCTGGTTCACCCCCATAATACTGTTTTTGGGAGCAATCTGGATCAGAACTGGAAAGAAAGCCTGTGATGCAACTCAGTTTATCAGATAAGGCTTGAATTTCAAGTATAATGTAAAAGCCTTCTGTGGTTTGGGACGAATCATATGACCATCCCTTCCTCCTCCAAAGAATAATAAAAAATAATTTATTGCCCTTGTAACACACCTTCCATTGCCATAGCTCAAATGCTTAGATTAGCTCCCTACCTACCTATCATGCTGTGATGTGAAAATTAATTAGCTAATGTCTGTAAAATGCTTTCAAGATGAAAAGTACCATATGAGTGCTAAATGCAGCCTATGAGTACCAGTAAAGACAATCTCAGAGAGAAACAGGGGCAATGAACGAATAGCCAGATTGAAAAAGCAAAGTGACAAAACTAAATAAATACAGTAACCAGACAGAATAGATCTCCCAAGTCATAGACATAATTGTGCAAGAAAAGGCACAGGCAAACACATATGGAAGCACACTTTGGATCAGGACTAGAGCCAGCAACGTACTCAGTAGAATGCCATCAAATTCACAGTGTGCACTTGGGGGGATGTCAGTACAATCATGTGTTCTCAAAAGAGGTGTCATTTAATGGGGTTGAAAATACGGACGATTCTCCTGAAGACCAATGTCCTTGTCTGGGCAGAAGAGATAAATAAATGTCTTATATTTATTCATAACTTTATGATTTTCAAAGTTCTTGCCCCATAATAACCATCTTTCTTCATCTGCATAATAACCTTTTATAAGAGGTAAGTTGAGTAGGTATTATTATTTCCAAATTTCAGATGAGGACATTGAGAGTCAGGGATATTGATTTTATCATCTTACTTACTAGCAAGCAATGAAAGAGGGGCTCCAGCCCGCCTCTTTACCACAAACCCAGCGTATTAATGGGCATTTTCAATTAGAAGGCATCGCCAACACATTTCAAAAAATTTCAATATGTATCTATGCTCCATCCAAACAAGTTTACTTCTAGAAACTTATCCTATGCATTTAAGAGATGCTCAAAGTTCTAGCTACTTGGATATTCACTGAAGCATTATTCATAAAAAGTGAGAAATAGAAACAGCCTAAATGTTTAGCAGAAATGATTGAATAAATACTGGTATAGCCACAAGATGAACTATCAGGAGGCAGCCATTTGGTGATTATCAGAGGAAAGGTGGGGTGGGGGAAGTTAGATGAGGGTAAGGGGGGATCAATCTTGATGGAATGCAATTTGACTTGGGGTGGTGAACACATAATACAATATACAGATGACATATTATAGAATTGTATACCTGAAACCTATATAATTTTACTAATATCACCCCAGTAAGTTCAATAAAAATGATATCCAAGAAATATCTTTAGTGGCATGAAAATTTTCACCATACACTGTTAAGTGTTGTACAGTATTTTTTTAAAAATAATTTATGCATGTGTCATAGGACAATATCTAGAAAGACATACAACCCCATGTGAATGGTGATTACCCTTGAATGACGCAATTGTGGTGATGTTCATTCTTTTCTATGGGTCATCCGTACTTCCAGATTCTGTTTCATTTATTTTTATAATAAAAAGTCACTATGAAAAGAATAGGCAAAACCATCCTTAAGTCACTTGAAATCACCACAAAGAGTCTGGACAATGAAAGGTCAACTTCACTGAAAATGGCTTCCTATGAATGTCCTGAACGGAGGTGGCTACTAAGGGGTGAGGGCAGCATCAGTCCATCCCTCTCATTTTGTCGTGTGTGTGTATAATATTCTTCATTCATTCATTCACTGACACACCCTCAGGTTTTCCCCATGCATTGGCTATTGTGAATAATGCTGCAATGGACAGGGGTAGGCAGTTCTCAAGATACTGTTTTTACTTCCTTCACGTATGTACTCAGGAGTGGGATTAATGGATTATGTGGTGGTTCAATTTCTAACTTTTGGAGGAACTGCCATAGTGGTTTCTTCAGTGGCTGTACCAAGTTCCATTCCCAGTAAGAGTGAACCAGGATTTCCTTCCCCACATCCTCGCCGGCACGTGACCTCATCTTTTTGATGGGAGCCATCTTAATAGGTGTGAGGTGATACCTCATTGTGGTTTGGATTTGCATTTCCCTGATCATTAGTGATAGTGAACATTTTTCATACACCTGTTGGCCATTTGGATATCTTCTTTGAAAAAATATCTATTCAAGTCCTTTGCCTTAAATGGGCACTGTTTTAAGTCACTAAGTTTGCAGTAAATTGTCATTTAGCAATAGAAAACAAATATACTTAGCAAGTGCTATAGAAACTATTTTCTCCATTTCCCTCATTTTACCAATAAGGAGACTGAAACCCAGAGAAATTGTGAGGTTTGGGGGGAAATTGTGTCAAAGCCGGGACTAGAGTAGAGGTTGCACAGGTCCCTAGATCAGTGCTCTTCCTACCATCCCACTTCCCCGGCTCCCAGCCAGCTTTTGAGGATCACTTTTACCCAGCCTGGCTTAGATCTAAGAGGAAAGATAAGATTGCCGGTGAGGTCTCTGCCAGCATTATGATTCTAATTTATTTCTTGATTTCTAAAAAAGTGAGCTAAAATTGATATTGAATGCACAGATACTTTTCTAATTTAAAAACAATCGATAGTATTTATAACTTTCACTCAATATTTAATATGCTGAAAATACCATACAATCCATTACATTCTCCAATTTCAGTTTTCAGTTTACTGAACTTCAGCAAAATTTACCATATTCGTATTCACAAGGGGGTTACAGTGGTACACTCTTTCAAGGCAGGGTTCTACTTCTCCTAACTGAAGTGACTTAAACTATTTGAAAAGTATGAAGAAAACATCAGCACTATCACAGGCATTTAATTCTAGTCACTTATTCTAAAGGCAATGCTATCGGTTGCATTTCTAATAATTGTCAAGACCAAGCCAGACATCAGCTCCTGCCTCTCTTGGGATTAATTAAGTGAGTGTCCTTAGTAAATGTAGCACAATTCATAATGATGTGATGGATTACTGGAAATTTAGATAAAAGTGAGTAACCAGGACTGAGTTTGCTCGCCTTCTAAGCATGATTAAATTCAGATGTACTAAAAAAACCCCACCAGATCACATTGCATTTGAAAAGACCACTTTTATTTTAATTTGTTTGTTTTTCAGATCAGCTGACATTCAATATTTTATTGGTTTCGAGTGTACAGCATATTGCTTAGATATTTATGCAACTTACGAGGTGACCCCTCCCTTAGTCCCGTGACACCACGTAGAGTTATTACAGTATTATTGACTATGTTCCCTTCTGCTGCACTTTACATCCCTGGGACTGTTTTTATAATTGGCAATTTGTACTTCTCAATCCCTCTCACCTTTTCCAGCCAGACACCCCACATTCCTCTCCACCTGGCAACCATCAGTTTATTCTCTGTATCTATGAGTTTGTTGCTGTTTTGTTAATTTTTTTTTAGATTTCACATATAAGTGAAGTCATATGGTATTTGTCTTTCTCTGTCTGACATATTTCACTTAGCATAGTACCCTCTTGGTCCATCCATGTTGTTGTAAATGGCAAGATTTCATTCTTTTGTATAGCCAAGTAATATTCCATTTCATATATGTATTAAATCTTCTTTATACAATTGTCTATCAATGAACACTTAGGTTGCTTCCATGTGTTGGTTATTGTAAATAATGCTGCAATAAACATAGACAAGCACATAGCTTTTCAAATTAAACCCAGAAGTGGGATTGTTAGGTTATTGGTAGTTCTATTTTTAATTTTTTGAGGACCCTCCAAACTGTTTTCCACGGTGACTGCCCCAATTTGCAATCCCACCAACAGTGCACTAGGATTCCCTTTTCTCCATATCCTTGCCAACACTTGCTTGCTGATTAATTGATAATAGCCATTCTGACAGGTGTGAGGTGATACCTCATTGCAGTTTTAATTTGCATTTCTCTGATAACTAGTGATGATGAGCATCTTTTCATATGTCTATTGGCCATCTGTGTGTACTCTTTGAAGAAATTTCTATTTAGGCCCTCTATCCATTTTTAAATGAGATTGTCTTATTGGTTTATGTTGTATGTGTTCCTTATATATTTTGGTTATTAACCCCTTATCAAATGTATCATTGGCAAATATATTCTTTCATTTCCTGGGTTATCTTTTCATTTTATTGATGGTTTCCTTTGCTGTGCAAAACCTGTTTAGTTTGATGTAGCCCCAATTATTATTATTTTTCTTTTGTTTCTCTTGCCCGAGGAGACATATCCAAAAATATATATATATTACTAAGAGCAATGTGAGAGAGTTTACTGCTTGTGTTTTGTTGTTTCAGGTATTACATTTAGGTCTTAAATCCACTTTGAGTTTATTCTTTTTTAAAGTATATTTTATTGATTATGCTAATAGAGTTGTCCCACTTTCTCCCCTTTATCACACTCCACCCTGCACCCCCCCTTCCCTCCAGCATTGCCCCCCTCTAGTTCATGTCGATGGGTTGTACATATTAAGTTCTTTGGTTTCTTCATTTCCTATACTGTTCTGAACTTCCCCCTGTCCATTTGTACCTACCAATTATGCTTCTTATTCCCTGTACCTTTTTTCCTTATTCTTCCCCTACCCCCTTCCCACTGATAATCTTCCATGTGATCTCTATTTCTGTGATTCTGTTCTTGCTGTAGGTGTTTGCTTAGTTTTTGTTTTTGGTTTTTAGGTTCAGTTCTTGATAATTGTGGTCTGTTATCATTTTACTGTTCATATTTTTGATCATCTTCTTTTTCTTAGATAAGTCCCTTTAACCTTTCATATAATGAGGGTGTGGTGATGATGAACTCCTTTAACTTGACTTTTCTGCCCTTCCATTCTAAATGATAGCTTTGCTGGATAGAATGATCTTGGATGTAGGTCCTCACCTTTCATGACTTCAGTACTTCTTTCCAGCCCCTTCTAGCCTGCAAGGTTCCTTTTGAAAATCAGCTGATAGTCTTACAGGAACTTCTTTGTAGGTAACTGTCTCCTTGTCTTTTGCTGCTCTTAAGATTCTCTCCTTATCTTTAATCTTGGGTAATTTAATTATGATGTGTCTTTGTGTGTTTCTTCTTGGATCCAACTTCTCTGGGACTCTCTGAGCATCCTGGTCTTGCATGTCTAGTTCCTTCACCAGACTGGGGAAGTTTTCCTTCATTATTTGTTCAAGTGAGTTTTCAATTTCTTGCTCTTCATCTTCTCCTTCTGGCACCACTGTGATTTGGATGTTTCCAAAATGGACAGAGGACAGAGTTGGAATGTTTAAAGTTGTCCCAGAGGTTCCTCAGCCTCTCCTCATTTAAAAAAATTATTGTTTCTTCATTCTCTCCCTGTTGAATGTTTATTTCTTCCTTCTGTTCCAAATCACTTATTTGAGTCCCTTTTTCCTTCCCTCCACTGTTGGTTCCCTGTATATTTTTCTTTATTTCACTCTGTATAGCCTTCATTTCTTCCTTTATTTTGCAACTATAGTCAATCATTTCTGGGAGCAACCTGATTACCAGTGTTTTGAACTCTGCATCTGATAGGTTGGCTATTTCCTTGTTGCTTAGTTCTTTTTCTGGAGTTTTGATCGCTAGATCTTTCATTTGGGCCATATTTCTTTGTCTAAGCACACCTGATACATTGTAAGGGGTGGAGCCTTAGGTACTCGCCAGGGCAGAGAAACCCACTTTGCTGGGTTGTAGTGCCGTACATGGGGGAAGGGTCTGAGAGGGAACAATGCCACTTACTAGATGGTTTGGCTTTCACCTCACTTTCTGTTACTTCCCTTGTTTCCCACAAGTGGATTCTGTCTTTTCAGGTGCTGATTTCTGGGTGGGTGGGCTTGCGTACATTCTAGGAACCCATGGGTCTCTCCAACAAACTCTCCTGTGAGACTGGGTGTTTCTTCTGCCACCACAACCCCCACAGGGTTTTACAGCCACAGTTTTTGAGGCCTTAGTTTCCCACACTGGAGCCCTGGGTTGCGCGGTCTGTCTTGCTCTCCAGTTGTTCCTCCCGGTTTATCTGCCCGCAATAATGGGACTGTCTGGTCCACCAGTTGCCACCTCACCCACCCCAGTCTGCTAGTCACCACCTTGTTCTGCATCCTCACCACCCTTGTTTCTTGGCTCCGCCCCTCCTACCAGTCTGGATGAATGTTTCTCCTTTAACTCCTTGTTTGTTGGACTTCCATACAGCTTGATTTTTCTGGCAGTTCTGGTTGTTTTTGTTTTTAGATTGGTCATTATCCTTCTTTCAGTTGTGCAAGGAAGCAAAGTGTATCTACTTATGCCTCCATCTTGGCCAGAACTCTTGAGTTTGTGCATGTATGTGGTGTAAGAATGTGATTTTGCTTCTTTTTTTTTTTTTTGCATGTTTCCAGTTTTCTCAATACGATTTATTAAAGATACTTTCTTTACCTCATATGATACCCTTGCCTACTTTGTCATAGGTTAATTGACTGTATAGTTATGGGTTTATTTCTAGGCTCTCTGTTCTATTCCAAACATGTTTTTATACCAGTACCATGCTGTTTTGATTACTATAGCCATGTAGTATAGTTTGATATCAGGTACCCTGATGCCTCCAGCTTTGTTCTTTTCTCAGAATTGCTTTGGCTATTCAGAGTCTTGAAAAGACCACTTTTAAGATGGCCTATATGGTTCCCAGGTTCATTCAGTTACAAACCACCTTTCTCTTAAACAATCCCATTTGGGGTTTTGGTTTGGGTTTGGTTTCCCTTCCATGGCAGCTCCTTAGGACCCATTGCTTCCAGAGTCCCCCACCATGGGATGGTGAGAGGTGATGCTGAATGGTGACCAATGATCCCCCCAGTCTACCTGCCCAGTTCTACCAACCATGAGAGAGTCACACCTACAATATGTTCCTTTTCAATTACCTATTAGTTAATTTCCACAACTAAGTCTGGTACTCACTTGATTGCATAGTTGATTTTTTTCTGTATTTTGCAGATCTTGGGCTCCAAATCCCAGGTTCCCTGCAGCACATGACATGGTGTTCTCCATCAGCACTTGGGATGTGGCTAATGTGACTGATGAACTGAATGTCTTCTTTTGTGGAATTTTAATTAACTTAAATTTAAATAATCACACGTGGCTAGTGGCTACTACGTTGGATAGCACTGCCCCAGAGGATTAGGTCGGGATTGATGTAAGCTCTTTAAGAGCCAAGCCAGGCAAGCCAAGATAGAAGTGCTCTGCCTCCTCAGGTGTGGGTTCTCGAGGAACTCATTCCCTCTGCGGTCTTGCTTTGGCCTCTGTTATCTGGCCATTCAGCACACAAATGCATATGTAATTATATTGACTTTTTGCTTATAATACTAATAATTACAATACTACTACTACTACTACTAATGGCTTCTATTTATAGAGTGCTTGTTGCGAGCCAGGTATTGTGCCAGGCACAATTGTATGGAATTTTCTAATATGAGGTTTTTGCATACATTGTTTCATTCATTTTTCAAGTATACCAGCTGAAGCTAAATGTATCCATTGTGGTATAGAGCTATTATTTGCAACATTTCCTTTATATCCATATATTTTACCCCACAATATGTCCTAATAGTCAAAGTACAGATAAAGTATTAGCATTGTATTTCCTTCCATAAATGTAGCATATATTAGGCAAGATATTTCATCACAAAAGATAATCTCACTACTTTTCCTGCCAAGATGGGACTCTAATACTCTGTCAATTTCTCCAGGTTTCATTGTAGCAAGCACCAAAAACAATTTTGAGTACAAGAAAAAATATGAACTTGAATGAGAGTTGGTGCCAAACAAATTCCCCTAGATATTCTGGATCCATATGCAGCCAGAAACAAACAATTTGGTAGCTATGAGAGAGAATTTTGCTTGGCCAAAAGGTGCAGGGCCAGAGTGTTTGACAATTGGATGATACAGTGGCTGGGCCTGGAAATCAGCAGTTACAGGATGGAGAGGACATCTAAATTTTACATGGGGAGCTTCCTGCTAACCTCGGTCTTCCATTTTGAGCGGACCCAGAACTGAGACTTCTGAGTCGGACACCACTTGCTCTGCAGTGACGAAGAGCAACCGTCCCCACCGGCAATCCCCCATCACTGACTGCAGAGCTGCTTTCACGATTCGCTCTGAACCTTCTACACCCAGTATAGTATTAAGGTGTTTGTGAGCGAGTGTAATTCAACCAAGCTGGTAAAGCACTATCTTAAAGTTGAAGACTTAATAACAACTTGGTTCGGAGACTGGCAGAGAGCAACAGTACACAAAAACACCGGGTTGTGTGACGGAAGCTTGACAGCTTTGCTGCACACAAACCAAAGAAAATAGCATGCCCGTGACAGTCAGAACAGCAACAATTTTAAACTTCCCAGTGATGAAACGCACTTTGCAGTCATAACTCTTGCATAAATCTGGATGTCACTTTTTTCATGTTATGCTTTTGCAATCCAATGGATCATGGCGTGGACCCTCTGCCTGCAAGTGGGCGCGATAGCGCAGAATGTGCACAAATCATGGAGTTATCAGCGATATCAGGGGGTTGGCTGCTGGGGTTATTAACAGACATTTTTTCACCTAGAAGCACAGACTGAAATCAATCATTCTGATAACTAGGCATGGCATGAGCTGTCTGCACTTTCATTTCAATCTGATTAATCACATATACACAGACCTTTACCTTAAAGGAGCAATTGTTCACATTTAATCACAAAGAAACATTCAAGCATACCATCAGACATTACTCTATTTAACTGCAATTTATGCTTTCTGTTTTAGCAAATATGTTTATGATAATATAGGTTTCTGCATATAAATGCATTGTTTTGTTCATTTTACAAACATTAAAATCAAAGATAAGTAAAGTAATCCACTGTGTTTTATAACATTTATCATCTATTTGATGCTTTTGAAGTTTCCATTATGCCTAGATATTTTATCGCAGAATTTATGCTGATAATCACAGTACAGGTAAATTATTGGCATTACGTTCTCTTCAGTAAAGTAGAACATACTAGATATCAGATTTCATCATGTTACAAGTCCTACTTCTTACAAAGATTTGATTCTATTACCCTGTCAGTTTCTCCCGGCTTCTATATTGCAAGAAAACAAATACAGTTGTGGGTATAGGAGTTATGTTTCCAGGAAACATAACATTCCAGAGGCACATCTGCGATTCCTATCTCAACAGAAAGGCAAAATCTGAAGAGTATCATTTGTACGAGAGGGCAGTCCACAAGCCAGGATGATTCTTGGGTCCATCTCCAAGAGGCCAAAGGGAATTGAATTTTCATTAGACGAAGCAGAACTTGAAGAGGGTTTTGATGTATGAATGGGGGCTATGTATGTATGCATAAGACCATCAGAACTGGGGATCAGTAGAAGAGCAGCTCAAGATTTACAACATGCTTCCAGACCAAAGGCGCAAAACTGCCCTCAGAGAAGTGAGCTCCCAGAGTGGTAGGAAAACGTTCTATTGCTGAAATTGTGCATAGAGTTAAGGATGTGTCAGGGGTGACACCAGACAGAAGAGTCACCCTCCAGTTGTCTGACCTGAGGACAAATAGCACCGCCATCAGGGGGAGATGAACTCACTGACCCAGGTGACCAAGCCTCCAAGACCAGGTGACTCAATATCTCTAAGGATCCAGGTCCTTAGAGATATTGAGAATGATCTTGGGCGGCCTATCCAGGGAAGTGCTGACACGCTCTGTTGAAGAGCTGAGCATGAAAATGAGTCTCATTCAATCCATCTGAGACTTTGCTTTCCCTGCCTTAGCTGCTGCTTTATTGGCTTCTTCTCTGGTCCTTGATGTTCTTGGTTTGCTTGTTCAACTTCTCATATGAGATTGATCTTCATTGGGAGTCTATCTCCGCCTGTCTGCCCTTCCTGCCAAGGAAACTCCATAAGGTCACTAATCCCACCCTCCATCCCTAGACTCCAGGCTTCTGTTCCTTCCTACCTGACCTCTAGCTTGGCCTCAACATGGAGTTTTCAAACTCTGCCTGGATTAAACTTTGCCCCTTTTGTGATCAAAATGGGCCATTAACCAGTTAAATCACTCTCCATTGGGGGAGGGGGGATTAATGCCCCACAAGAAGTATATAAGCAGACACATAAGTAAAATAAGTGGCAATTGCTATAAGTGTTTTGAAGGAAATAAACTAAACTGGAGGAAAAATAGAGTTGCAGGATCCTCCTTCTGAAGGGTGGTCAGGAAAGACATTTCTAAAGCAGTGATTGTGAAATTGAGACCCAAAGAGAGAATTAACTAGCCACACTTAGCAGCCTATGCAGGAACTTGTGGCATAGGAAAGAGACTATGGTTGTAAAACGGAAAGGCCAAGTGGACTTCTCAGCAGGGAGCCAAGGTCGCAGGGTCTTGAGATGGGGGCAAGAGGCAGGTAGGACCTGATGAGGAGAGATTTACAAGTCATGGTTAAAGAGTTCAGATTTCATTCTAAGTTCCTTACATGGCATATTGTCACAAGGCTCAAAGAGACCTTTGGGACTCATCCCATCTGTCAGGTAGAAGGTAATTCTTTTTCTTTTTATCCATGCACCAACTTTTATAAGTTGACTTGACTAATGTTTGTTTATAATCAGTGAGTAAGCTGCTACTTTAATACTGCTCCCCTGGAATAGGCCCCTTGAAGGCATGTTAAATTAACTGATGTGAATAAAAACAATGAATAAAAATACGTCTCTCCTTTAATGAGAACAGCAACTTCTGTTTCCCTGGGCTTTTTTGGTCCCATAAGACCTTTTAAAGCAGTGTGAGCGTGTTCTGGTTCAAATGCTGAAAACATCATCTCGTCTCTCTCTTCCAGTTGGGTTATGTTTCAAGAAGTCATGCTAGATCAATGCTCTCGGGCACAGAAGCTCTAGGCAGCTGCGGCCAGCACAAACCCAGCGCCACTGCTAGGTCGGCCCTTTGTCCCAGAGGCTGTTCTTGAACAGAGCCAAAAGGGGTCGCTATCCTTTATCTGACCCTTGGGCCCTCCAGCTTGAGAACTACAGATAAACAAACCCCCAGAGTTTGTGCCCTGCAAGGGCCTGGTAATCCACCTGGATCTCAATGTAAAAAGTTAAGTAAAATGTCACTTCCCTAACTTGCCATTTCTAAAGGGGTTATAAAAAGTTTACACAGGCACTTTCTGAATTGATTCATTTGTTCCGCATGTACCATCTTTCAGGTACTATTCGGTTCCCTAGGTTTATTACTCATTCTACATAGAAGCAAAGTTATGGCATGAAAACTGAATGTTATTCCAGTTCTGTAACTAATTTGTTTTGTGACCAAGCAAAGAGTATTTCCTCTCCAAGCATTAGTTTATATGCAAGATGACCTCTCTGGGTCCTTCCAGTTCTATGAATCTATATCAAAACGGGCTCAAAAATAATGCTGGCATTAGTTATGGTAGGCTAAACTGCTAGGAAAAAACCCAAAAGTACAACGGCTCAAAAAAAAAAAAAGGAATAGAATTCATTTCTCTCTCACCCACTGGTCCACAGCAGGTGTTTTAGATACCTCTGCCCTCTTTTTGATTCAGGAAACTAGCGTAATGATACTTGGTCTCCAAGGTCACTCTGCTAATAACGCTTCTAGTGAGAGAACAACCTAAAGTCCAGAGGCAGAGAAGTCCTGCAAAGTAAACAAAGCAATGATGGTACATATCTCTCCCTCTTTCACTCCTCGGGTAAGAGCTTAAACACATGGCCACATCCGGCTGCAAAGGACACTGGCATGTGTAGTCCCAGGTTGAATCTGGATAGAACAGCATTACTCAGAAAAGGAGGGGAATGGATTTGAGTGGATAGTTAGCAGTCTCTACTACCTGCCTAACACCTGTTTGGTACTTCACAGTCTGTAAAGCTCTCACCTACTGAATTTTCACCACAGTGCTGTAAGATAGTTATTAAGATCTCCATGGTACAGAAGCAAAACTATATCCCAGAGAGATTATGTAAAATATATGAGGTCTCACAAT
This sequence comes from Desmodus rotundus, assembly GCF_022682495.2. Classification (NCBI taxonomy): domain Eukaryota; kingdom Metazoa; phylum Chordata; class Mammalia; order Chiroptera; family Phyllostomidae; genus Desmodus; species Desmodus rotundus. Next base: position 183,521,054 of record NC_071389.1, on the reverse strand, counting down.
TAAAAACTGAGCTACATTTCAATTTCTGGTTTACTGATCAGTGTTTCCTCTATTATAAACACTAACTTGAAGTACTTGCATAGTAAATAATCATTAGCATAAATCTGCATGAAGATGCTGGGGTTTGAAGAACAAAGAGGCATTATTATGAAAAGTCATGGGAGCAGCTAAAGCACATCACAAACCCAGGCCTGGTCTCCAAACAGTAAGAGGTCCCTAAGTAACCTGGAGAGAATTTCAGAAGTGAAATTTTAAAAAGAAAGCAAGCAAGCTGATGAACAGTTTGTAATTGAAGCATTTACTCATTTTGCTCTCACTCTCAGTTTACAAACCATATCTAAGGACAGAGAAACTGCAAGAAACACTCTAATTGGAGGTAAAAGTAAATCACTGAAGAAGACCAGAATCTACAAGTATTAAATTTAAAAGGTAAGGTCATCCTACGTCCAGAGAAGTGTTGCTGTACTGGCCGGGAATTTGCAGATTGCTAGAGAGAACAATATATGCCTCCCAACCCCCATCCATCATACAAACTCACAAATCATTTGCTGCTTCAACTGCTTTATGCTTGTTAGGAAAATCCAGCAATAAATTATCCATAAACCAACCTCATGTCTTTTGAAGGAAGAGCCAAACAATCCCTGAGCACACCTTGAAAAATTTCTACCTGGGTTCTTTCTTAGTTTAAGCCACATTTCTATGAAAATAGAAAATCCCTAAAAAATGGATTACATATAATTATTCTTAGTTTTAATCTTCAAAAAGAATTGAGACAGTAATATATCAGGATGATTTCTCTTCCAGCTCTCTCCCTACTCACATTAATATGATTTCAGAGCTTAAAAGTAAAGGTCTCTTTCTCACAAATCTGTTCAAAATTGCTCATTTTTAAAAGGATGATCATTTTATGAATTACCAACTCTATGTAAGAAAGGTTTTGAATAGTCTCAGAGGTCAGCTGGAATCCATAAAGCATTCAAGATGAACTCCAGAGAAGGGACGTTGGTAGAGCCCACCAAGTCAGTTAGAAGGTGCCAGATGTGACAAGGTGATGTATCATTTCATGGAGCAAGTTAAACCAGTTCTACTTGTGCCCTTCCTGAGAAGCATAGGAAAGCTTATCAACGGATATGATTCCTTAAGGAGAATTTTAAGAATTATGCCACCCTACATCTTACCATGACAAAGCTCTTTGTTAAGTCTCTCGGACCTTTTCTCCTAATCCATCTTTATTCTAGACACCCAGGGGCCTTACCAAGACAGCACGGGCTACATTTTGTCGTTGTTTAAGGGAAGCCGAGATTTCTAATAAATTATACCACCGCGGCCTTTAAAAAAAATTAACAATAACCAACTAACACTAGCAGTTTTGAATACTGTTTGCTTTTATATCCAAGTCTGTCATTTATTGAGTACTTTTGTGTTTATAGCATTGAATTCAGCAGATAAAGGAGCAGCAAAGAGACAGAGCAGAAGATTTTTACCATCTAGAGAAAAACAATCTAAATCTACCTCAAAAGCTAATAGAGTTTTATAAAGGCAGTTTGTCCTAATGCTAATTTCTCTGGTCTTTTGTTTACATAGAAAAGCTCCAGGCTGGTTTATGGTGTCACATTTATCAGCCAGTAGAATATAAGCAAATCCCATTACACCCAAATTCAGCCACCCAAATGAACCCAAATGTGGATTATGGTATCTCTTTACACTGCAATTTCTACTTAAAAACAAACATAATTCTAATGCTTAGCAAATAAAAAAGAAAAAGCAAACTGTTGTTCTCACGATGCCTGTTTTGACTCTCTCATTATTGTCTGAGCCTTTAGGCTCATCAGTAACTATGTAGAAAGAAAAAAACATTTTTTTGAAGAAAAAAATTCAGTCATGAAACAACCCAAAGCCAAGAAAGCGGAGAGAGGGTGTAAAGACAGCACATGGGTGTGGTACCTTGACTACCCTTCAGCAGCACACCTTTCCAGGTATTCAGACCGTTCAGCAGTCTCTGAAACGCTGGAGATTCTCAAATGTTTCTGTAATCATTTTTCTTAGAAAATACCCCTTTATTGTAACATCCACTACTTTCACAACATCCGGCTCCTTCATTCCTTTCTTCCTCCCAAGAACAAAGCGAAGCCTCATCTCCAGTTTCAGGACAGACCCAGTTCTAGGTGACAATGTCAGGAAGGAACAGTGGCTATAATTATTACACTTGTTCAGGGACCTTTAAGGACACTGGTCTGACAGGGTGAGAGAAGCTTTCAAAGTCATCAAAGACCAAGGGTGTGATTTTCACACAGGGGAAATCTGGGCAGGTATGTGAAAAACACATCTGCAGCAACTTCAATTAAAGGAGCCACCCTTTCGAACTCAACTGCCATCGGGTGAGTGTGTTGGTGAATATAAAGATTTACCCGTTAAAATAGAAAGATCTGGTTGTATATAGCAATCCCTCCCTTTGGTCTCTCTTTCTTTATGTGTCTATCCATTACAGCTTTGCCCATTTTCATCTAAATTACATTACCCTTTTCACTAGATTTTGGAGTTCCAAAAAATTGCAAGGTCAATAAGAAAATCACAAACTCAACTGTCATCCATCCATTTGTTAATTCAGTGACTATGTGTTCCATGGATAAATCACTATGCACACATACACCCACAGTCTTGGGTTTGAGGATTCCCAATACATAACACTCTTCTTTCCCACCCAATGGAAATAAAACAAAGGAATAATAGATAAAGATTAAATTAACATCTTTTTCTCTAATAAAGCTGCTAGAGGAGACTGTGTCTTACATAGAGACAAGGAGACTCTAACGTCAAACACGAGACTTGGGGAGATTTATCACACAGCCACAGATGCATCAAATCACCCCCACTCTCCCCTGTGAGGTGCAAGGCTTACCACACGGCCCAGAGCAACCCAGAGCACAAACTCACAGTCCAGATTCTAAAGTAAAACGGAAGAGCTGTGCACGCCCAGTTCCTCATGCTGAAATCCACCTCCAGAAAACCACTCTTTTCCCCCCTCAGGCATGGGAGCAGAGGAGTGGTGGCTCCACCCTGCACAGCAAACATCCCATAGTTTACTCTCTTACCCCACTGGGCTTCCCTGCTAACCAGGGGTGTGCTATGCGTCTCTCCCCGGAAGAAAGAGGTGATCACTGTCAGGATATGGTGTTTCTGCATGCAGGAGAACCCCTCCATCTCTAGCACATGCTGCTTCTTGGCAGCTAATCCTGGGACCATTGATCCCAGAAGGTTCCAAACTGGGCAGAGCTATACGCCAATTAGACCCACATGGGCTATTGTCCTAAATTGTGACATGGCTCGCCCCCTTTCCTCCTTCAGGTCTTCACTCAGTGTCACCTGGTCAAGGGTGTCTTTCCTGACCACCCCACTTAAAATTGAAAGCTCTTATCTACCTCAGTCCTACCTACTCCCTATCCCGGTTTCATTTTTCTCCAAAGCTTTGATTCCACTTCACATGTCACTTTGCAATTATAAAAAAAAGGTAAACAGTTATTTATTGGCTCTCTTCCCTGCTATAAACTGAGCTCTTTGAGGGCCAGACTTTTTGATTGCTTTGGTCATTATAAAATTCTCAGTGCCTGGAATGGTATTTGGCAGCTAGTAGATACTAGTAAAATACTGAAATATCATTGGAACAGTCTCTCACTGTTCTCCTCTTTCTGACTTGCCTTCCTCACCTGTGGGCATATTCTTATCTGAAGGCACAGCCTCAGTTTGCCTTTCCCTTTTACAAGTCTTCAGGCTTTCCTGCTGTTAGGAGTTCTGCAGGGAATCGCATGTTGTTCTCATTATGTGACTGCTTCTGGTTCTTAGACTCCAGGTGACACTGCCTTCCGACCCCACCCTGCCCCAAAGGCAAAGAATCTTTCTGAGTCTCTTCCAACTTGACTCCAACCCCACCTTGAATTAGACTTGAAAGTAAGACCTTTAGAGCTATTGGGTTTCTTGGTTACAGCAACCAAATTTTGCCGTCTTGGTGGAAATGGGCAGGTGATGAAAATGCAGGGCTTTCCACAGCCTGCCTCCCCTACCCCCATTGCATGCCCTCGGTCTAATTCTGTTGCCTTAGGACATGGATTCACCCACATCTCTCCTCTGGTTGTTCAACACATCACATGGTAAGAATTCTTTACTTCCACTGTTTTGGGTGGAGGAGAAAGAATGGCAGGCAACCTTGATTGTTTTGGCCAAAAATGGTTTAATTACATAACCAGACACATTTTAAAGGTCAACGTAAAACTATTAAACTATTATTCTTGACAGTGCTGTTTCTTTTCCCCATTTGTTTTTAGGAGAAGGCCTTCAGAGAAAAGTCAAGCAGATTTCCTATCTTTCCCACATTCTATGAGGACCATCTTTCCATCACTTGGGGAAATAGTTTGCTCACTTCTGAAGTGCACAGGTTAGTAACCAAAGCAAGTATGTAAAGTAGATTTCTGTCTCTTCTCTCTCTCTCTCTCTCGCTCTCTCACACACACACACACACAGTGAATGAGAACCACATTTGAGCAGCAGTTAAATACACCAGAAGCAGAAAATTGCAAATAAGGTTTGAAAATGTTCACAAAGGAAAAAATTATAATGGACTACAAAACACCAGAAAGATAATCAATACAGTGATAAACACTGATTATATTTGGAAGAGCTCATATTTACAACTCTTTTCAAAAAATAAAACATCTTCTAAAGAGATAAAATTCTTCCAACATATATGAAAAACATGCTCAAGCAGTTATTTAACTGTAATAAAATTATGATATCAAGAAATGGGTAGCTCACCCGTTTCAGGGCTGTGACTGGTTCAGTGCATCTGAATCTATTATGGAATCTTCGGGCAGAAAGAAATCTCTAGAGCTTGTCTAATCTGGGCCCTCTGATTCTGGGACAAGGATTTTTAAACATCTATCTACAGCTTATCCTATTTTAACATCTTCCAGGGATGTGGAGTCTCCAACATTTTTTTAAATTGCCTGTTCAAATACTTATTATCACTCTGGTTGCCGCATAACTTTATAGAGCCCTCTTGAGGAGAAAGGCAAAGAGATTTGGGGGTTACTCTGGTGTCCATGACAATGACATTACAGGGGTGGGAGTGGTGGGAGAGAATAAAATGAGGAGAAAGATGCGACTAGAAATTGCTCAAAATCTTAAAGACTAGGTCAGTCTAAAACTGAGTTATCTGAGAAAGAAATAAAAATATGCTTAACTAAGGATAAATAAAAGGGATCTATAAATGTAAATTTGTCCCATAATTTAAGAATTCAGAGCAGGAATCTTTCTATATTTGACTCAGCTGATAAGGGTCCTGAGCAATGAAGCAGAAGTGGGGGAAAGAGGACCTATGTTCCGGTTGTATATTGCCGCATAACCATCCCCGAACTTAGTGGCTTTAAACAACCACCATTTTATTATTATTGCCCAAATCTGTAGGCCAGGAATTTAAGCAGGGCTCAGCTGGGTGATTCTTCTGTTCCACATGGTGTCAACAAAGGCCACTCAGCTGGCACATAAAGCAGTCTGGCAGGTCCAAGAATGATTCGTTCACATGTTAGCTCTTTGGCAGGGATAGTTAGAAGGGTAAGGCTCAGCTGAATCAATCAGTCAGAACACTTATGTGTGGACCCTGCAGCATGTGGTCTCAGGATATTTGGACTTCTCATCTAATGGGTTCAGGAGGAAGCTTCAATGCATGACTGAGCCTCAGAAACCTCAGTATGTAACATCTTCTATATTCTATTCATCAAAATGCCTCTATGGCCAGTCCAGATTCAAAGGGAGAAAAATTTGATTCCCCCTCTCAATGGCAGGAATAGCGAAGAATTTGTAGCCTTCTGTAATCCATCATAGTCTATGATAATCTTTGCAGGCAAGCTTTATGGGAAATAATTTGATAAAAACAGTGATAGATACACCCAGTTAGGACTTAGAGTTACATAACAATTGTTATGGTCATGTTCGTGTCCACATAGAATTATGAGTAAACTGATGGGTTTGTATGTGAGAAATATTTGTTCATCTGTGATCCTGGGGCTCACCTAGTATGAGAGAGCAGAAGAAGTGAGGGTGAATGGAATTAACACCCTTGAGCTCTTTCTGTGCAGTTGAACAATTATCAAGTACTTCTTTGCACTGGTCCATAGTATGTATGGTGGCCTCCCAAAGAAAAATGGTCCCTGCACCTAAGGAGCTTACACAATGTGGCAGTAGAAAAGAATTGTAAACAAGGGAATTTATGAAATTTTAGAAATTCAGAAGACTTACTGATCTGAGTATAGTTAACAATTGCAGTTCAGAGGACACTTCATGGAGAAACAACACCTGAGCAAGATTTTCATGGAGGAAGATGGGTTTGTCAAGTGCACCAGGCAAGACAAATAGAATGTGCAGCAAAGACACCATGTCGTGTGTGTATGTGTGTGTGTGTGATGCAAGTAGTGTAATGTGTTAAAGGGCTGGGAGAAAAAGTCGGAGAGGAAGGCAGAGGGCTCACATTTTTAAGAAACCTTGCATTCTTGATTCAGAATGTTGGGGGAAGTCATTGGAGGGCTGTGAGCAGAGGGCTAACATGATCAGGTTCCATGTTTTATGAAGATTTCTCTGTGCCATGGTGGAGAAGTTGAGAGCCTGACCTGATGAGGCCACCTCTCTCTCTAGGTAAAGACAAAGTTAAAGGTAATTTAGCAATTACTCACTAATCCTTTCTTGCAACTAACTAACTTCCCCTCGCTCACCTCCCGTTTTCTGATTGGATTCTTAGACTACTTGATGTGGATACATTCAATTGTACTTCTGGCTTCTCTTTTTCCCCCTGGACCGAGAAGCCTTTCCCTCTTGATAGGCTAAGAATGTCCTCCTGCAGCCCTATTTTTTCCTGTTCCAAGAAATATATATCAGATGGCAGATGTTCTCATTACAGCTTTAAGACCTCCCTGCCCAACGAGTTCTGAGCAATCAAAACGGAAAGAAATGTTTTGGCTCTGGCATACAGCAGGTTCAAATGTTTGCTTTTTTTTTTTACTATAAAATTTATTTCAGTTTGACATTCTTTATGTTGTTGTTTCCTTCTACCATGTTATAAATCCTTCTTGGGCTGGAAACCACTTCCAAACACTTCAGTAGCTAAGGGGCTCAGCCGTAAGCCTATGAAATCCGGCCGTCACAGGCCAGTTTCACAGCTGAGCCAAGGTCTTTATATTGGAGCAAGATTACTTTCCAGGAGTAGAGCACACTCTGTACATATGTACATATAAAAATGCTTTATTGAGAAATACCTTTTTGAATTTGAGTGAAATAACTGTGAAAGTTAGGGGAGTCATGAAGAATTTTCTTGGTGTATAATATTAAAAAAAAACAGCTCTAAGAAAAGATGGAGATTAAGCTTACATTCAGGCAGCATCAAACAGCTTTGGAAAGCATTAAATATCTCACTTATGAAAAAGTCCTTAATTCTAAATTTTCTTTTATCAGATGAAAATATTTGTTCTTCGAACTGACCATATTTGGAGAAATAAGAGCAATATATTCAGTGTGGACAGATTGAATAAGCAGATATTAATCATGAGTGATGCACAATCCACTTGAATTGGAGATCAGAGAGCACAAGCCCATTGGCAGCTCTGGACAACTCCACAGCTTACCTGAGCCACTTACCTCTTTCGTGAGAAAGAGGGTGTTTGAGGAACTGGAATAGATTTATCATGCTGGACACTTTTCTGTTTAAAATATCCTTGTAGCTGACCTCTTCATGGCACCCTTATTATATTGGGTTGGCCAAAAAGTTCAATTGTTTTTTTCTGTAAGGTGGCTTTGGTAGCACTAAACTGTCTTTAATTTTATTCAAAATAATTTTGTTAGATTGTACTGTGACAGCTGTCATATCAACATGCACTTATCAAAACTGAAGAGTTTTTGTGTAGCCATTTTAATAATAAAAATGGAAAAAATACACAACTTTTTGGCATGTTATGCTTTATTACTTCAAGAAAGGTAAAAACACAACTGAAATGCAAAAAAATAAAGGTTTGTGCAGCGTATGGAGAAGGTGCTATGACTGATTGACTGTGTCAAAAGTGGTTTGTGAAGTTTTGTGCTGGAGATTTCTCGGTGGATAATGTAGCATGGTTGGGTAGACCAGTTAAAGTTGATAGTGATCAAATCTAGACAGTAATTGAGAAGAATCAATGTTCTACCAGGCAGGAGATAGCCAACATACTTGAAATGTCCAAATCAATAAAGTTGGTGAAAATGAAAAATGTGTCTTTTATTTTATGAAAAAAATCTAAAAGGAGCTTTTGGCCAACCCAACACAAACAAAAGTGCATCTGCCTTCAAGTGCAGCAGGGGATGCTTGGTAAGAAATTAATTTTATTTTTAATTAGGAGCCGTTCACATTGTCTGGTTCCTCCATTGTCTGGTCAGCATACCATAGTACTGCATTCTACATAAACAGTAATTTTTAGCAGAGTAGCTCCTTTCCAGCAAAGACGTATTTTACATAATGCCTATTGTACTACGCATGTGTAATGCATTTCCTGAACAGCACAGCCTTATATTTCATTCAAAAGAGTCCGGGGAGAACTAGACTAATATTTTGACATTCAAGCAAAACAAATTTTTTTTAAATTTTAAAAGGAATTTTAAGCATTAGAACAGTGGATATCAATTTCTGGCTGAACATTAGAATCACCTGGAGAGCTTTTAAAAAATACCATTGCCCATGTTGGTGTTTATCTCAAAGTATCCCAGGAGATTCTAGCGTGCAGCCAGGCTTGAAAACCACAGCACTAGAAGATTCTTTGGAGATACATAAGTTATATATGGAGAAGTTTGAATAATATTATTTAAGAAGTATTTTCCTCATGGCTTGTTTTATTTGAGGCCTTTAAATATCATGGGCAATACTATATAAAACATTTTCCAAAAAATCAGCTTAAATTTCACAACTATTAGGAGCCCATGGTAAGCATGACTCTCTACTAGACGCTAGAAGTTCCTGTGAAATAAGGAAATGCTTGCCTCAAGTACAACAGGTTTACCAGAAAGCTAATGAGTTAAATTTCAGGGCCTTCATTTGCACAGACCCATGGGAGGAGTCTGGCAATGTGTTGACATGTTCATACAGTTTTGTAAAATCAGCAAAATCCTATCGTTTACCACTATCTCCTCTAAGTCCTGTGCCTGATGGTGTCAGAATGGTTAGGGACACTTGACTTGAGGATATATTTAGTTTTGGTTTCAGAAGAACATATTTATAATGGTTTATTTGCCGTTCCTACGTAATAAAGTTACTGCTAGCTGTCTGCCTCTAGGAACGGTTTGCAGAAAACGCCCTACTGCGCATGCACTGACTCATCCAAGCCAGGGACATGAAATGCCAGGGCTGACAAAACAGTCATTCTGACATCGATGAAAAAATGGTTAATGAATGTTGTCAAATCCAAGAGAATTTGTGATTAGTCACTGCACGTGAAAAACTTGAAGCGACCTAAAGTCTTATGGCTCATCTCTGAACAAAGTTTAATAGAAGCTTTCCCAAACTTAATAATTCCAATAGTGTAAATGCCATTGCCAATAACAAACACTTAAGATGAGAAAAGCTTTCAAACCTTTCTGTAATGAGTGCTGGAGGTAAGATGGGATTATATTTTTACTTCCTCCATAGAAAGTAATTTTAACAAAAAAGAGCTAGATTATTAAAAGTTTAAAAATCTGGTGGGGAGAAAATGGAGACAAATGTACTTGAACAACAATTTTAAAACAGTGTAAAAATCAGCCAAAAATGTTTGTGTAAAAAGTATTTCAGGTAAGTGAGGTTAGTTTTTTTTTAAGTTATTTATTTATTTATTTATGTTGGATCTTATGATGTCTATAAACTTTGGCAGATTAAAAATTTTTTTTAAATGTGTTGTGATTTTTACCTCATAAATAAATGTTCACTTGCTACTTGTGTGTGTGTAATTTGGTTTCCTTAAAAAGCCCCTCAAAACTTCAGCCCCCACCTGAGTTCACCCTTCAGTAAAATCACAGTGTTAGCCCATAATGACTTGTCCTAGAAACCCACCAAATGGTTAAAATTCCATCATCCACCTGAATTGAAGCATTTGGTTGCTAAGGAAAAGAAGACAAAGAGTGTAAGTAGATGTTAATTGCAGGGGGTAGACAGGTCAGTGTAACAGAATGCAAAGACAGGGACTTTTGGTATGAAATGATGAGGAACTACACTATTAAAACAGCATTTATCATATTATATATACACAGTGTGAGTAGTTTCCAAGAATAAATCATGTTATAGTTGCATCATGCATGTATCAAGTCCATAGTAGAGTCAATTTTACCAGCCAGGCAAAACGAATTACAAATAGAGAAATTATCAACTTGCATAATACAAGTACTCCCGCCCTCCCTTCCAGTCCCAGAGAATCAGCTTCCATATGAGTGTGATGTGGGGCACCCAGATCTGCTAAAGCTTGGTTCTTGGGTTTCCAAGAACCAAGATGTCCGGCAATGCCCACGTCTTCCTAGGCTGCATATGAGTCTAGTGCTTAAAGATACATGTTTTCATACAACATGAAGCTTAAAAAGAAACCAACTTCCTCATCTGACAATGCCGATGACACTCAAATTTTGCCTTCTGTACTGACTTTTAAACTTGAAAATTTCAAGTATATAAAAGAGTTGAATGAAGATGAGAGGTAGAACAATGAAAATCCACTTAACCAGCATCTCCAGCAAGTGTTGACATTCCATATTTGCTTTATCTCTCAACCTCTCTATCCATCTCAACATCCTTACTTTTATATGACTGTTACAAAGTTACAGACATCACATCACTGTACACCTAACACTTTAAAATGCAGCTCCTGAAATAAGGATGCGCTCCTACAAAACTGTGATAACATTGTCACGCCTTACAAATGCTAGCAGTCACCCTCTCATATGATCCATAGGGTCCACATTCACATTCCCCCAATTATCCCTCACATAACTTTTGGAGGTAATTTTTTTCAAGTCAAGATCTAATCATGTTCATACACTGCATTTAATTGTCATGTCTTTTCACTCTTTTTTCCCCCTGTGATATGACTATTTAAGAGACCAGGTTCAATATCTTATAGAATATCCTGCATGCTGAATTTATCTGATTGTTTCTCAACACTAATTAATTTGTTCTCTTGTCCCTGACTTTCCTGTAAGCAGGAGATTGGATCTATACACTTGATTAGATGCAAGAATACTTCATAGGTGACTCTAAGTCCTGACTTTGGAATTTAATCTCATAAGATGCAAATTTATCATATTATATTACTATTGGGAACTGTCCTGCTTGGTTTCACAGACTGTAACCCCTCATGGCTGAGACTGAGTAAAAACTCCTTGGGACCATAAGCCACTTCAGAGACAAAGCTTATCTTCCCTGGCAAGGGCGCCACCTCTGCCCCCTTTCACTTCACCCAGCTTGGCCCCAGGCGGATAACTGGTTAGCCAATGATGGATAAGATTCCTCAAAGGAGGGATGACCTAAGACAGGCATGGTCATGAAGGGGCCCTCAGGGAAAGACTTGGGGGGCTATAGGAAAAGGGGGTGAGGGACCTTCACCCCTCGGCTTTGTCATAGCCTGAGTCCTCATTCTGTCTGCAAGAAGTCTCCTAATCTCTTGGCTGCCTTACTTCCCCTGCCCGACCTAAGCCTGAAAAGATGCTGGAGGTGGGTGCAGCCCTGTGCTGGAAAGGGCGGGTTCCCTGGGGCAATCAGGCCTAAGAAAGAATGCATAAAATCCTATGAAATCTACTTTGCTAATACCCTCAATTTAAATGATAAGGGTCCAAGCATGAAATGAGTTTGGTTCCCCAAAGTTTTATGGCCCTTTAACTATCTGACCCTGACTCAGAAAAAGCCCTCAGAGTTCTTTGAATGTTATCTATTGTTTGATCATTTCTGCCTGACAATGACTGAGCTTTACGCATATGCCCTGTATTCCTATGCAAATTAAACCCAATAAAAGCCCATTGAGGAACAGGTTCCTGGCCCTTCTTCTTTGAGAGATCAGCCACCTTTCCTCCCTAAGCAGATGGTGTCTTGGTAGACTTATTCTCATCTGTGGTGGACAGGGTGGGGTGGGGGTCCTGCGGGTGGAGTACCCCCCGAATATTACCTCATCCTCAGTAGAACCCTGAAATATCTATTCAGAAATTTCTATCTTTACAGATAAAGATACTAAGGCTGGTGTGACCAAATGACTTGCCTAATGTCACACAGCTATGAAACTATTTAAGATCACAAAGAAACTGAATAAGATGACTCTAACCTTGTTTTAACTAGTGCTGCATAGTTAAAGTGGTATTTTCCTGAAGCTGGAGAAAGAAAATATTGGAAAAAATAGAGAGACATGTTCTTCTATTACTCCATCATTCAGATATAGAATGTAATTGAATTAAAGGGAAAAAGATCATAAACAGTAGATTTATAAGATAAATATAACTTTACACTACTACAGGGTGATGGTGTGTCAAGTACTATCCAAGTCAGTTGAACTCAGTGGACCCATAACAACTTTGAGTCGGCCATGACAGCACCCACTCTTTCATGCCCATGTCCAAGCCTGGTTGAGTCAGCTTCCAAAAACAGATCTGAATTCAGTCCTCTTTTCTCTGTAGCCCCTGTCACCATCCTCATCCAAACTTCATTCTCTCTCACTGGGATGATCAGAGTGTCTCTAGCAGGTCATCCTGTACCTCTTTCCCCTCTTAGATCCTTTCAATGGCTCCCCACAAAGCTACGAGAGGAATCGTTTTTAAGTAGCAAATATGATCACATTACACTTCCCCTCAGCCACACATATAGCTCAGTACTCTCTGATGGCCTCCCACTGCACTCATCATAATGTTAAAGTCTTAATAAGGTTCAACATGGTCTGTGGACTGGCCTGCGTCTCCCTCTCTTGATCAACTTTATGCCCTTTTCTCTCCTCATCTTTCCATCCCCTGTCATCAGGCCCTGTGCTTTACTTTCACAGGGATTGCCATCATTTGTAATTTATGTTTAGTTTTCTTTTTACCCTCACTAGATTGAAAGGTCCATGAGGATTGAGACTATGTAATTTCAATCACTGACTTAGTCCCTACCAGGGGCTCACTAATTGCTGTTGAATGAATGCTGTTCTTGAAAAGACCAATGGAGTTTATATCCTTAGATGCTTAAGGTGGGCTAGGAAAAATAAAAAGCAAAAATAAAACAAAATGAATGGTAAATGATGCTAAGCCATACATTAGAAGCTGGAGCATGGGCAGAATCTAGTTCACAGAGGCCTCCCAAGCAGTGCAAATGCAGTATGAGCAAGAGGCCTGGAACTAAGAAAGCACCTTTACACCTCAAAAATCCTTAAATATTTTAAAACCCTTTAATAACCATTCCAAACTTCACCATATCTCGATGTGCAAAGATAAAATAAATTATTGGAAGTGAGCTCCATCAATGCACGACTCTTTTCCATCTCAAATCCCTCTGCCTGCACCAACATCATCTTTCCTCCAGTCCCAGAGGACAAGGTACTCCCCTCGTCCCCCTAATCCAATTCTCTCCCATTCCTCTCAATTCCTGCCCCAAATATTCTCTTTTTCTTATGAATTCAATCTCTTCCTCTCCCTTATGTCTCCTTGCCCTCTGACCATCTACACATTCAAGCTTCTTCATCTAACATACACAATTCACTCTTGACCCCATCTCCTTCTCTGGTTGTGACCCTCTTTCTTGAGAGAATAGTTCACACTCATCACCTCCACTTCCTCATGCAGTGTTCTGGCTTCTGCCCCTCCTGTTTCATTGGAAATACTGCTATCAAGTTAACCCATGAACTCCATAATTTAAAAACTTTAAGGAACACTTTTTACAGTCTCACTGAAGTACACTCTTGAATCTGGCAGTGGTGGTGACTGTGCTATCAGAGATTCTTGGTCCCTTTGGTACCTGTGGCCACAGTCTCCCAGTCCCCTGCACCACTCATCTCAGTCTGCTACAGCATCTCATTCTCACATTGGCCCTTTAAAAAATGGTGGTCCCTGGGGTACAAGGAGTTTCTTTCACTTTCTTTACCTACTACTGCCTATGTTGATTGATATCTCTCCAGTAGTTTTGAAGTTTTGACTGCTGGTTCCCCTGTTTAAAATCTCAGAGGCATTTCAAAGTTAGCATGCCCCAAACTGAACTCACCTCCTACCCCCACCTTTGAATTCTCCTTTGATTTTCCTCCTCTCAGGCCCTTATAATTGCACCGCATACTTGAGACAAAATACCTACTTAATGGTGTTGTTCACTCAAAGTGGAACTGAAGAGGACTGTAATCTAGGGTGCAAAATTGAATGCAAATATGGAAGATCCTAGCATTTGTTGAGACACTGCATGGGTAATGTTCATGGGTGATCTATTTAATCCTCACAGGTCTATGTATGCAAAATTGCCTGTTTTACATATGAGGAAATTAATGTTCAGAAAAAGTTGATGTACAGGCCAAGGTCACCAGCCAGTAAGTGGCAGAGCAGAATCTAAATCTACTCCCCTCTTCCTTAAATGCCCTTGAACATTCCATGCTATGCTATTGTCACCTAATTATAAACTGGAACCTTGTGCCCTGCTGTCTGCATGGTGCCCAGTGCCCTCTCCTTCACTGTGCTTCCCACACAGTCCCATGGCACCCATCTCTGTGGGTTTGGAAGAGATGCAGCATTTTTATCTTATTTAATTTTGAAAATCAGTGTGTGATCTGTAAAACAGGAAGTTCCTCTCAAAAGAAAAATATTGGCAGGCTCCCTTACTTGTCCTGGGGAGCCAAGGGGAGAATTTCAGTGGTGGTGTGTGCTCCTGTTCTCTTCCAGGCAATGCCAAGTTCATTCTGCAAGTGGGAGTAAGCTAGCAAGAGTGAGTGACAGATGAGAGGACTGAGAGAGGAGAATGAGAAGAACATACAAAGTTCCCGGGGCAGGGGGGAGTGTTGGGGGTAAATGGAGAAAACTATACTTGAACAACAATAAAAAAAAAATTGAAATGAATAAATAAATAAATAAATTCCTTCCAGCACCTCCTACCTTTTTCAAATTAGTGTTAACAATTTCAGTTTCTAATTTGAAAATTATCAAGGTGAAAGGAAAGGTCAAGAGAAAACTGCATTGCATGCTTATTTCAAGAGCTCTCGCAGGCTCAAGAGAGAACTTTTGTTTGGTTTATGTGCCCTTGGGTTTATTACTTGTTCAATGCAATCCAAGTCCACACACTCACATTTTTTGAATGATGATCATTTTTTCTCACTATTCAACTTGAGTTAAAAACTGTCTTATGTGAGATTTCTCTTAGCATCACCTCAGTTTCCAAATAGAATTGTTTCAAAGGGAAAAGTTTCTAAATATTCAGGCCATTTCTCTGGCACAGGATCTGCCCCATGGACCCCACATGGCACTGAAAAACAGACAAAAATAAGGAAACAAAGGTAGGTAAGTGAAAGTTGTAAATGCTATAAAAGGTAAAAGAAGATGGAGAGATGATCTCTCCAGAAGAGGTAAGATTTATCTGTATATGAGTTATTTTACTTTATAGAAAGTTAATGGTTGATATTTAATATCAGGGTTGAATTTTTAATTTGTTATGTCTAAAATCTCACTCTGAATTCCTGTTAATGCAAACTTACCTTCTCTTGAATTCAGAGGCCTTGAGCTCTTCATGATCTTCTTTTACTTCTATCCTCAACCCATCTCCTCTACTGGGGCCTCCTTTGTGTTAGTTTATTTTTCAATTACAGTTGATATTCAGTATTATTTTCTATTAGTTTCAGGTGTACAGCTTAGTGGGTAGACAATCACATACTTCACAAAGTGATCCCCTGATATCACTTACACTAATGTCATTCTCTATTATCTTAAAAACAAATGAACAAATAAGCACAACCTGTGTTGATTCTGAGTTCTCTCCTGCTTTTCCTCTTCAAACATTAAGCTGTGTTCATTCCATCTCATTTTTTACCTCTATTTGCTTCTCAATTCACTGAAATTTGACTACTCAAATAATGGCCCTCAAAGTCATCAAACACTTCCTTATTCCCATGTTGCCAAACCCTTAGAACATTGTTCCCAGGGAACTTTTGATTCTATTTCTTGCAGCATTAGGCCTCTGGATCACTCCTGTCCTGGGCTTCTGTGATCCCATGATCTCCTTCACTCCCCCATTCCTATTCTGTCTCTACTCCTCCCTCTCAGTCACCCTTTTCCGGTCTATCTTCCCCTGCATGGATCTTAAATACTAATGTTTACTGGTTCATTCCCAGGCACCCATCTCTCTTCATGCTACATGATATACTAAATGGACGCCTCATTTCCTGTGGCTTTAGGCACTCCTTAAATGTTGATGTCTCCCCAACCTACATCTGTGGATCTGGGTTTTCTGAGTCAGAAGAAGACCTGAAGTTGATTCCTGGTCGTACTGTTTATTAGTTGTCTAGCTTGAGCATGCCATAAACTCTTAGTGCCCCCATCCTCTCATCTTAAGAATAGGTAACAATAAGCCTCGCTTGTAAGGTGGATGTTAGACCCATCAGAATTTGTATCCCTAGCCCTTTGTCAGTCACCCTATCTGTAAAATGAGGAGGTCTGTCATCTCCTTATTATCTGCCTGGATCTTCCTCCACTTTAAATTCAGGAACTCGATAAAAGTAGAATGAAAATGTAAGGACTTGCAGCAATGCCCTCCTTGTGTCATTCAAGGGATCATTTGCTGATATTCACTCAAAAAGAGACACCAGCCATGTCAAATGTCTGAGATAAGCCTTACCTAAGTCCATCATTGAGCAGGAAGGGATTCCCCTTCTTACAGATTGGAAAGGAGTAGACAGATCCATAAATTATGCTCACATCATGGCAATACTTGGTAGTGGAAAACCATTTTGAATGCCAGACCCCTCAGGTGCTTCTAGAACAGAAAGGGCCAGCAGTTCCTTTAAGAGAGCAGTGCTGGAACAAAGTATGTGCTTTAGAATGAGATGATGTTGGGGAAAAGGCAAAGGGAAGAGATACAAACCACACCCCCTTGGGTCCACTTTAGTCATATTTAGATAGAAATATTCTGATCTCAAAAATCTCTCAAAGAACACTGCACGGCAGTGTTTCACTCTACCCGGTCCAAAAGGTATTTGGTCATTCATTCATTCAGAAGCTTCCAGAAATTATTTTTTAAGTGAATGTTATGTTCCAGGCACCATGCTAAGCACTAGGGATAGAGTCATAAACAAAACAGACAAGATCCCCATTCTCCAAAAGCTTCATTCTGGTGGGGGGAGAGATAAAATTTAGAAGTAGGACCTGGATCCCTAAGAAGGATCCCATGAAGGACCCCATCATGCCCACAGCCAGGAGAGGCACATCCCAGACAGAGAAGCAAAGCTGGAGGCAGGAAGGGACAGGAAGGAGGCAGTGTACCTTGAACAGCCTGAGGGAGAAGAAAGGTAGAGTAGGAAAAGATGAGTAGCCAGGGGCTGGGTCATGCATGTCCTTAGGTCTTTGCTGAGCACCTGTTACTATGCAAGGCACTTCTCAAGGAGCAGAGGATTTTGTGGTGTTGTTATCATTTTCCACAGTATTTCCAAACCGTGAATGAAGAAATTAATTTAGTGGATTGGATCAACATCGTTTAATGACATAATAACATAAACGAGAATACAAAATGTCACTGTGCACTGCACATAGTGAAGATGAATAATGATTATTTGTGCACCCTTCATTTCACTTTTGTGTACATGCACGTGTACATATGTTCAGGGCTTCTCAACCTCAGCACTAGTGGCATTCTGAGCCTGGTAATTCTTTGTTATAAGGGACTGTCCTGTGCATTATAAGATGTTTAACAGCATTCCTGGCTTCTAATGGATACTCATACTACACCTCCCCGCCAAAACACAACCAGTTGGGACAACCACAAATGTCCCCAGACATTGCCAAATATCTCCTGGTGAGCAAAATCTCCCCCAGATGGGAATCTCAGTGCTACTTGTAAAATGTTTCTGACCACGGATCATGATCTCTAAATTCTTAAAGCAAAGTAAAGAATGAGATTTTGTATTTTCTCATGCCCCTTCTGCACCATTTTCCTCCCTCTGTACCCTTCTATTTTCTTACCTCTAGAAATAAGAAGGCTTCCTCCACCTCCCACCCTTCCATGTCATCCAGTCTCCTCCTCCCATCCCATGTTCTCTACCTCCCATCCCTTCTCACTTAGCTCCTCTTCTCTCCCTTCAAATCAAGACCAAACAAATTTTCTAAATAACATTTTGGAAATCTGTGGTCATTTTCTTTGTAGACAAGACCCCGCGGGAGAGACAGCAGGTGCTGAACAGGTGTGTGCTTCTGTATTCAGGACAACTATCTGTCTTTTATTTTTATCCTGGTCTTTCTTTATGTCTTACATATGTATATTCAGAAACTAAAAGTGGTGGAAAGACACATCTTCCAGCGAAGCGTTTGGACAGGAAGGTGTGGGCGTAGTAATCCAGAAGACATCTTAAAATCTATGCTAGACAGAGGCACTAGCAGCGGTGGGGAGCAGGAAATGACTGAACAGGTCTTTTCCATCCCTAATTTCTTTGCTTCCCCTGCTCTATGATGCCTCTCTGCTCCCTGCTGTGTGCATCTGCTGTCTGTCTCATACTCCCTCCTCTCCCTGCTGAGGATGCTTTCTGTTACCAACCAGCCCCCTTCACTCCCCCAGGAGGCAGCCAACGTCCCCCCTGCTGTGTGCTTCCACCAAGTCGCTCCTCTCCTGTTGTTCAGGTGTCCACCATCACTCTCTCCTTCTATGAGCCTTCATCTCGCTTGGCTCCCTTTATATAATAAAAGCTAGACTGTTTTCCTTTTCCACAGGCTCGGTGTTCTCTCTCCCTTTCCAGTTCTCTGTCATTCCTGCCCCACAGCCTCCAGTCAGGATTTTCTCCTTCTTTCTTCTCCTTTCTCTATTTACTCCTCTTAAACATGCACTAGCATAGACAAATATTTCCTCACCCTAAATATTCTATAAACACACTAGTGGAAAATAGACCAAATGAATAGTTATTCTCCATCCAAGAGCTTTTGAAGAATGTGACTGTGTTTGGACTCGCTTGTTCTCCGGGTGCTGGCTGGTTCAACTTGAGCAGAGCATGGATTTCTAGACAGGATGCAGGTCACACCTTCCCAGGCCTAGGTGATCAGGGTAGCTATCAGTAACTTTTAAAAGGAAATATCACTAGCAATAGAGAGGGCATAGGCACCTAAGTCTCCAGTTAAACTCTTAAGCATTTCTACATGCTGATTTTTCTTTCTCTTTCTCCCACAGCTCCAACAAAAGTACCATTAGGCAGACTTCATTGTGTTTCACTTGCTCATTTGCCTGCCGGAGAACGGGAAGTCTTTCAAATGAGCCATCCATGTAGCTATTGTGCTTCTACATTTGTCCACCAGGACCCACCAGACAATAATAAAACTACAGTGTATTTGTGTAGACTTTTTTGCACATTTGCACCCATAATTCCCTTGGCAGCTTATAACAAGCTCAGGAGGAAGAAAGAGAAGGAAGAACGAAAAAACCAAAACCAACTTTAAATGTCTAACTACTATAAGTAGGCACCTTCCACGGTTTTTATATACATGGTCTCATTTAACTCTTTAGGGAAGCCATATAGAGTTGCTATGATGATGCACACTCATAAACATAAGGAAATTGGGGTTTATTTAGCTGATGCATAGTGGAGTCAGGTTCATTCACTCATCCAGGCATTAGCTACTTATTCTGAGGCTTGACTGTGAGCCAGGCACTGTTCTAGGCCCTGAATTCCATGAGATCTCTTTGCTAAAGGCGCAAAAACTTGAATACAAATACACACACCTGCATTACTAGCAGCTGAAAAGGGAAAGAACACTGAGATCGCCTTCATCACTTTCCAAAACCTCAAACCTATCACGGCATACATATCACGAAGAGTACAAGGAAATATGTTGAATTAATCTCAGAGAAGAGTAATGACCTGGGCTCAGAATATGAATGCAAAACTGATTGCCTGCCCTGCTCAGCTGGGCCGCCCAGCCATCTCATGCACACACACCTGGGAAGCGACCCTGGACATCAAGTGCCCCCTGAACGGCTGCACATGAGCTGTAATAATCTTTCCTCTTAGGACACACACAGCCCTTATCTGTGATTTCCACTTTCCAGTGTTTATGCCTTTCTCTTCTTGCTGGGAATAAAAGGCAGGGAGTAGAGGGTGGTTGAGTTAGTCGTCTTTCTATCATGGAGAATGAAATGTCCCCCATGCTGGGAAGAGAGAGGTGAGCAGAGCATTCCACATTAACAGCTTTGGAAATGCAGAGGCTGTGCTCCTATATGTCCTCCCACTGGGTCCCCACAAGCAGAAGCACTGCCAAAGGGAGTCAACAGCATTTGGATCCTATAAAGAAGCTACTTCTAACTGTTAATGTGGAGCAAGATAATGAAGGGAGGCCAGGAAGCGCTCCACAAAGTGATAATAGGGAAATTATGACATCTGTGGCCCCATTTGGTCCCGAGTCAATAAAGCACACAGCCCAAATAACTCTCCCACTTCCCCAGAACTATTGGAAACAGGGCTTGTCCCACACATAGAAAAGGTTTGGAAAATAATATATGAGGACCCATGCTTCAGCCCATACTCAAGTCTACCTGCTATCATCTCCCTCACCCTGCACAGCATAAACTCCAGCACAATTCTAGACCATTATTTCATAGCCTCTATGCTTCCTATTTTCACCTGCTTCTGGGGCCCTTTACAGCCATATCTGTACACAGTGCAGTATCTTTTTTCCTCTAAGATCTAACTTCACAGAAGAGGGTTGGTCTCTGTAAAATCACATTGCAAACAGTCACCTGAGCTTCACGGGAGTCTGATGTTTATACCTCCCCTTTCTGACCCAGCCCAAGAATGGTGGTTTTTCTCTACTGTGTGAGGAGAGGAGCTTCTTAGCTCAGGATGAACAAGTAAACACAGGTAACACAAATACCATCTTTGAAGGGCATTGGGGGTACTTCCCACACTGCAAGCAGTCTTATTTTTTTGGTCTCAAAGAACTGAAATGAGAGCCTTTAGAAAAAGTAAAAAGCAAAACTCAAAGGCAAAGACTTGAGATGTTAGGTGCAGGATGATGGTGCATAAACCAATCTTTTTAGCAAAAAGATGTATAATCAACTCTTTGTTAATAAAGATTAAAACAAGAGTAACACAGAGGGAGTAGTCACCTGCCACTGTGACATCAAATGCATGCTGGGAACAGGTTTCCTGACTTAATGAGAATCAGGATTTGTTGTCTATAATTTCTAATTTCAGTCATATCTAAAAATGTAACTAATTGGCTAACACAATCATAATATTTCTTCAACTATGATCTGAACTGTATTTTAACCAGCCAACAAAGAGATAGTAATGTGCCTTTAAAACAAAATTCAAATTTTGAATGGTTTGTCCTACATAATCGACAGGAGCTGTCACTTGAAGAGTGACATGTACTTTGGAACACAAGTACACTCATTCTCAGATTCAATATAAAATGTAATTCCCCACAAAAACACTGCCCAGAAAGCTAATAAGGGGACATGTAGGACATTATTTTATTGTGTACACATACCTCCTTTATTTACAAGCTATTCTGCCACAGGTGCTGAGATATTTTGCACATAACTAAACCAAACAAATAATGTATGGAGAAAGGATTTATTAAGCCGAACACATAGAAATGATTACAATCCTACACCAGGAAAAGGGACACGAATATATACAAACCACACCCGTCTGATAAGGGCTTGATAAGCAAGAGAACCTGACAGAAAGCATAAGGAAAAGAGGAGACAGAGGATAAGGGATGAAATGACAGAATTGTCTGAACAACAGCAATTTTATCTAAAGTCTTACCAGGAACAGTTTCATAACTGATGCGAATTTTTCTGGTGCCTTGTTACCCTGCAAAAATATCCTGGTGTTTATTGAGAGAAGCATCCAATAATAATAACCCTGTCCATCCACATACCTTTCCATTCCAGCTGTTGTTATTTATAAATTGGCAGTATCTACAGTCCCTGAATGCTCACTCTCAGAGGTGAATGGGGGGATGGACAGTGACAGCCAGATCTGGAAGACAAGGTCTGCATTAGAATAAGCATCGGGGTTTCAGTAACTAGAGACAGTCTCAGATTAGAAAACAAGGTGGGAAAGGTGGGTTGTAATAGGAGCTGTGGAATAAGAAGGGTGACCATGAAATAGCCATAAGGTGATAATTTCCTAAGAGAAAGTAAGAATGACAAACTGTCAGTCTAACTAGATTCTAGCCAGGTCTGTGGACAGTGTAGATAGAAAATGCAAGGTCAGACCATAGATGCATATTGGTAGCCCAAGAACTGAATTCAGTCTGCAGACATATTTCGTTTGGCCTACACAGTTTATTTAGTTTGAAATTCTGCAGTTTGGCAATGTAGGCTATGCTCAGTTTGGTGGTTCTTATCATCTTGACGGGGCTTCCTTCTATAGCAGCAGTCATCTCCAGGTTGGGTAGGAGGCTTTGTTGACTTGGCTGGGCACTGTCACATCTCTAGACAACTGAGCTGTCTCCACTCTGGCCCATGCGGTCTTTCATCCTCCAGTGTCTAGGCTGGGCTTGCTCATATGGCAGCTGGGCAGAGTTCTAAGAAAGTAAGAGGAAGCACACAAGAACTAGCACCTTGTCACTTCATTTTATTTCCAAAGGAATTCACAAGGCCAACCTGGGCTTAAAGGGTAGAGAAACAGATTTTAACTCTTGTTAGGAGAAGGGGCAAAGTCCCATTGCATAGGGGAGTGGATGTTGGGAGGCACTGGCAATGTCAGCTATTTTCACACGCACTCTCCCACATCTGGTAACTAAGCCTGCATTTCCGAGTGACTGTATTCACCTGGATCGAAGTCATGGCTGCACCTTCTAGGTAACTATGCCCACCAAGGTTCCTAGCACTCCTTATTATCTTCCTCCTATTACAACCAGCCAACATGACACATTTTCATGTCCTGCTTGTCCTCTAGTGTGTCCTCAGTTTATTAAAGCAATAGAAGGTAAGGAAGTCAGCTAATAAATCCTTCCCAGTATGTTAGGGGATCTACCTTTTCAATATCTCCCTTGTTCTTTTCCCCTCATAACAGAAAACCTCTCCTTTCATAATCATCTATTTTGACTCCACTTATTTTAATATGGCTTATAAACTTTGAAATTTACCCAAAATAGTATTTCTAGGGGACAAAATTGTCCATGAAGATTCCTGGAAGGTGTTATAACCTGGGTATGGAATGTAAGGACCCCAAAGCCAAAAAGATATAGCTAATTACTCCTACAATTGCACATATCAGTCTGCCGATAAGGAGCAGAAAGGCTGTGTATCTCAACAGACTTCTCAAAATCCCTGGACTAGAAAAAGGAATTATTCAGGTCATAAAGTTCCTAACCATCCTCCCCTTTTTCCACTGCCAATTGTTTTAGCAGAGACTCCGGGCACAGGGAATTATTCCTGCTGTGTCTGCGATCTGGCCATGGGATTCCTTCCCCACTTCAATTTCTTTCTCCTCTGCTCCTCTCGCCTCCAAAGGAGGCAATCTCATTCATCTTTCAGATTTCGCTCCAAGGCCATCTGAACCTCCCCGGATCTCTTCCTCTCTCCTGTACCATGTGCTGTATACCTTGACAAGACACCTGACAGCATTTGCAGTTTAGGTACCATCTTCTCCTCTCTTCACTTACCACCCAGTAAATTGTAATTGTCATTGTACACTTCTAATATGTAAGATAACATTTTTCATATTGTAGACTCTGAATGACTTGTCAGAAATAAATGAACACATGATTCCTATCTTGGTTAAACAAGGAGGAATATATCTAACCTTACATTCATTCCCATGGAACTTTTCTCTGTTTCAAAAGGCTGGCATATACATCATCTCAGTTTATTCACCCCAGCAACCATGAAGCTTCCGTGAGAGGATTATGATTTCATTTTTGGATTAGGAAATGGAGGACTAGAGTAGTTCAGTGATTTGCCTAAGATTGCCCAGGTAATAATTGGTTAAAATTAAAATCTAGATCTCCTGGGTTTTAGTTCAATGTTCTTTATTTTCATGGACTCAGTGACATCACTTTAATTTTCAAAATAAATATAAATTATATGGCATTTGGGGAGAGGGAGCTCTCAAGAAGTCAAAGGTCATTAGGGGCCCACAGTGCCTCAAACGTGGGAAACCCCTTTGGCTGGCATTCCAGGTATCCACGTGAGTTAGCAATGAGCATAGTGAAGGTCCCGTCACATAGAGATTTCCACTAATGTTAACTGGAATGAACTGAAAATGGAAAGTCGCCATTTCCCAACCTAGTTTCCTTCTTGCCTCCATTAAACTAATGATTTTTTCCAAGCTAAGACAGGTAACAACAGCCAAAGCCTGTGTACAGCCCCTTATCACATTTTCATGTGAATGGAGGAGTCTCAGAATGACCCTGAGGAGTGGGTTATTGTCGCTGCCACATTACAGGTGAAGTCAGGCTCCAATGTTAAGAGACTGGACCCAAACTCACATGGTTAGAG
Source organism: Desmodus rotundus (assembly GCF_022682495.2). NCBI lineage: Eukaryota > Metazoa > Chordata > Mammalia > Chiroptera > Phyllostomidae > Desmodus > Desmodus rotundus. The sequence goes on along the minus strand of NC_071389.1, from coordinate 183,496,399 downwards.
AATAGCAGAGTTAGTTAGAACTTGAACCCAAGCATCCCTGCAAATCCTATGTCACTCACCCATCAGCTCTGAAACACTTTAGAATATTCTTCCCCATGAAGCTCTCACAGCAATTCCAGGACATTTGGCAGGGAATGAGCTCACTCTTCTCTGCTCTTCCTCCTCCCGCTCTCTCTCCTGCAGTCAATGGTGGCTTGACTTGATGCCAACAGCTCTCCTCCCTCGGCCAAGCAGACAGTTGAATGAGGCCATCAGGAACAGTCAACTGGGAGCCAGATATGGGGATTTAAACTGTCACCTGGGATATCCCAGCTGTGTGCATCGTGGTAAATTACTCCACTTTTCTTTATGTGTAAAGTGGAATTTCTTTACCTATAAAGTGTAAATACTTCCTGGGGTAGCTGTGGGAATTAAATGAGATGATTTTCACAAATGGCCTGGTACAGCGTCTGGCATATAGTAAGTCTGCAATAGCACGGACAGTGATGACTGTGATTATGACAATATCGTTGATGCATTCATAAGAACTGCCCACATAAGAGCTTTAACGCTGAACAGTCTAGAAGAAAAGCACTTCTGTGAAAAATAGCATAAATCAACCCTCCCCGTTGCTTGAGAGTCAGTGATCACAGAATGACTGTGTAAATATACAATGATCATTTAAGGTAGATTAGGGGATTCAGGGTGTGTGAATGTGTGTCACCAATTCATTTATTAGATCTGTATATTGGGAACTGGTGATGCAACCATGAGTCAGACATTCACCTGCTTTCAAAAAGCACACAATGGCAAATGGAAAATATCTGGAACAGGATAATAGATAATATTTATTAAACATATAAACTGTTCCAAGAACTTTATACCTATTCAGCCATTTAACACATAGCAATGCTCTGGATTAGATCTGTTATTAACCCCATTGCTACAGAGGAGAAAACGGAGATAGACTGCAACTGACTTGCAGTCACATGGCTAACAAGTGGCAAAGCTGAGACCTGAACAACAGTATGTCTGACTGCAAAGCCAGAACAACACTTGTTAAAGTAATTAAACAAGGAGACTATTAGATTGATGTGGTTCTAATGCCTTGGCAGCCTATGCAAGCAAACCAAAGTCTAAGCCTGTAAATACCTGAGGGTTACAAAGTCAAAACATTAAGGGCAACCAAGCACAAAGAGCCAACTAGGCTTTAAGCTATAGCCAATCAATAACTTCCTTACCTTGTTTCCGCCTTTTCTGTATAACAGTTTCTCTCTGAGCTCCTGTCAGTGAAGTGCTCCTAACCCCTTCTGGGTTCTTAGAGTCAATTTTTGCTCAAATGAAGCCTTAAAAATTTTAATGTGCCTCAGTTTATGTTTTAACATGCTCTTAAGTGCTCTCTACATTATCTTTTGGTATGTACTCAATAAAAATACATGGAAATTAAGTAATATTTGCAATGAGAGAGCTGAGTGCTTAAACAGAAGTGTCCTCAGGACCCAGAAGAGACCACAAGGGTTGTGGTGTACATTGGGGAAGGGGTGACGTTATGAGTGACCCAAGACAACCCTGGGTTATCTCTTACGGCCAGGGGTTCTACTTCTGCTCCAAATAGAAATGAAGTTCAGCATACGCGTTTCCCGCACACTGAAATTTTGACAGAAGATTCATTTCTTGTATTGTAGTTGTCCTCCCTGTTGCAACAGCCTGCATCTGTCGGACCACAAAATTTACTCTCCTTCCACCCTAACAATCTGTCTGTCACCAGACATAGTCCCTTCTGAAATGTTTGGAGTCATGGTAACCTCTCCATTTTCTCTGCCAGGTTATCTTGCCCCTGAACTGTTGTAATCCATGGGCCAGGAGATATTTATTTAAAATGCAGGTTCCCGGCCCCTAAGAATCAGCCTCATCAAGTCTAGTTCATAAGCATTCTCCAGCTTCCTTTTAGGGTATCATTTTGCTTTTCTAGATAGAATTTTTCTTCCTCAAGGTCCGGAACCATGTGTTAACATTTTAGACCCAGAGCAGAGAAAAAGAAAGAAGTATATTATGGAACAACCACTCTGATAGAGGGGTTCCCACACATGTTCTCATCCAATTCTGACCAAAGAACCTTCAGGGTATAGTACGTCAAATCATTATGATTGAAATATAAAAACGTAATTCTTGTACAAATATATAGTGAGCATGGGCCAAATTTTACTTAGCTCATTATTAAGGAAACTAGATGGATGGCAAACAAACTCAGTTCAGAAAGGTGATGAGAAACAGGAATTATAGTCAGTGGGGTGGAGGGGAGAGAAAATAAGGAAAGAAAAAATAAGAAATGCTGAGAAGGTATTGCCAAGTTTGTGGCAAAACCAGTTAATGTCCTACGAGGCAATACAACTATGACTTTGGGGGCTATCATCTCTGTTGGACAGAAATGTATATTATCACATTTTATCAATGTTTTAAAAATTGGAAAATATCTGGACCCTAATCAATTGTGCAAATTAACATTTCTCTCTATAGTCTGCTTATCTTTGGATGGACTTTCTAGAAAATATCGAGCATATTAAGATCATTTTCTCTTCTTTCTGCCTGATCTCCTGTTTTGTAAGTTTTTCTTTACAGTAGGCATAATATGTCCCCATTTCACAGATGTGGAAACTGAGGTCCAGAGTAGTGAAGTTCCTTGCCTATGACCACCAATAGTAGAAGAACCAAGTATTTGTGCTAAGGTTTGTCTAGTTCCAAAGCCCAGCTTTCTTCTATGATGTTATGTAGTATTCAATAACTATTTTAAAATTGATGAGTAGTATGCAAAGGCTTAGTTTATAAAATATTTGCCAAGTAACCTAGAATAGTTAATACCTGTCCTAAATTTCTCATTGGCAAAGCTTACACACACAAACAAAGGCAATCTGAATGGTGGTCCTTCGATTCCGGGTCCGGTCCTACATTTCAGAAGCAAGCAAGCATCTTGACTGCCTCGCTGCTGTAAGGGATGTCTTTGATGGTGTGGATGTGCCCCTTAACTGTGCACCACTTGCCTTCAGATAACCGCTCAACAAATATATTTGATCACCTACTGGATACTTGGAGCCCTAGTCCCACCAATTCTACAATTTATGTTAAGGTATTTTACGGCACATAAAATAGCTTGATTTGATTTGATTTGATTTTGATAATTGTAAAATTTTATTTCAGATTGTCAGAAATAACCCAGTGTTAAGTAATGACATTACATGTTTAAAGCTGAGGATCTTCTGGGTGTTTAGGAGATCTCGCCGACTTCCATTTTTAATTCTAGTAATTCCCTACCGTGTTGACGAGTGCCATCAAAGGTAACATTTAGTAATTGGCAATGGCAGAGAAACACTACAATTTTTATTTTCAAGACAAATCTGATGCATTTTCACCTGAGAAGAGCCAAATACTTTTGAAGTGAGATACCACTTTTCCTTTTTATATAACTTCAGTAAATACACAACTTTCTTGTTATAAACACTAATTCTCATATGGATTTGTGTAGTTGTAGTACTGCTTCGGGACAGCAGAGGTCACTATTAACAGGTCCCCTGTAGTGCCAAATTTGAACGCAGAAGAGCTGAAGGAGGAAGTAGTTTTTCCTAAACTACGTACTCTGTGATCCTTTTACAAAATGATCAATTATGTTATGCATCCTTTGAGACCCTCCTCACTTCCTCCCTACCACATACATACTGGACAAAAAGTTGTCAGAAAGACACTGTTTACTGGTGTGTCACTGGTTTTTACAGACAGGAAATTGGTAAGATACAGACAAGGCACCAGTAGCCTACTTAATGATAGGTAAGTAACCAAAATGTTGTTCTTTAAAAAAATAAAAAAATAAAAAATTATCATCTTTTCCTAGTGATAATCAGCCATTAAAATCAGTATCATATTAGAGATAGGCACCTGGCTGTTGATTTAGAAGTCACCCATTAGCCTGATAGTATAACCAAAAGAACTCTGGTATTTGAGACTCTCTACCTTTGGTTTGACCAATTGCTGGTAATAAAACATTCAAATCATGAGTAAGAATTCAAGTCAAGGGTACTATATTCAAAGTAGCTCTTAACATCTGAAGATTGAAATGTTAGCACCCAGGCCCTAGGTAAGTGGTGCTCAAGCTTTAAGCTGCATAGAAATCACCTGAAAGTTCTTGTAAAAACACAGATTGCTACCCTGGCTGGATAGCTCAGTCGATTAGAGCATCATCCCAATACACCAAGGTTGGGATTTGATCCCCAGTCAGGACACGTACAAGAATCAACCAATGAATGCATACATAAGTGAAACAACAAATTGATGTTTCTCTCTTTCTCTCTGTCTATTTAAAATCAGTTAATAAAAAATCATTGATCCAGCAATTCCACTGCTGGGTTTATATCCTAAGAGCCCTGAAACACCAATGCAAAAGAACCTATGCACCCGAATGTTCATAGCAGCACAATTTACAATAGCCAGGTGCTGGAAGCAACCTAAGTGCCCATCAGAAAATGAGTGGATCAAAAAACTGTGGTACATTTACACAATGGAATACTACCCAGCAGAGAGAAAGAAGGAGCTCCTACCCTTTGTGACAGCATAGATGGAACTGGAGAGCATTATGCCAAGTGAAATAAGCCAGGCAGTGAGGGACTAATACCATATGATCTCACCTTTAACTGGAACCTAATCAATAAAAGGAAAAGCAAGCAAAATATAACCAGAGACATTGAAATCAAGAACAAGCTGACAGTAACCAGAGGGGAGGTGGGAGGGGATAATGGGGGAAGGGTTTTCAGGAACAACTATGAAGGACACATGGACAAAACTAAGGGGGGCATTGTGGAAGCAAGGGAGGGAGGTGGGTTTGGCTGGAGGGAGGGCAGGGTGGGGGTTAAATGCAGACAAATGTAATTGAACAACAATAAAATAATTTTTTAAAAATTAAAATAAACCTGTCCAGTCCCATCCCCAGAGTTTCTGATTCAGTAAATCTAGAGAAGGATCCAATATTTGACTGATTTAACTAGTTCTCAGGTGATGCTGCCGCTGCGGGTTCAGGACCACTGTTCTCCCCCAAAGCCTGAGTCACATTACCAGCACAACACCATAGCCGGATGTAGGAAAAAAGCTTCATTCTAGAGCTCAGCATTCTGGTTGGATGGGACTCATTGTAATAACATTGTTATTCTGTTGGTATTTTAATCATGTCCCTTGTCATCCCATTATTTTTCTTCTGCCCTTATCTCCATGTTATTAAATGTTATACTGGTTATGTCACTGCTTCCTATCAACCTGTCCAGCACCTCAGTGTTTGTGCTGAATTCTTTATCTTGAGTTACACAGCTTTATAACAGAGTTAAATTTTCTGGAACATTAAATTTAGAACAATGGACAAAAATCATAAAGAGACGAAGAGAGTAAGTAAAGCAGGGATCAAATGAAAAGAGTTTTCTTGAGAACAGCTAGAAAAGGCCTCACTAACCCAGATTTTCTAAGTCTGGGACTGTCTTCCCCCTCCTCTAGCCTTTCGTTTTGCTTAATCATTAACAGGCAGGCCAGATCTTGACTGGGCATTAAATAGGATGCTGTAATAGGACATACACTTCCATGCTGATAGAGAGAACTATCAGCAGTAAAAATATGGAGCACGAATATTATGCAAACACCATAGCAAAATATCACTGACTCATAAATTCATCTCTCAGTCTCCCAGAAATATATATTAGCACTTTTATCGCTGCATCCATCGGGTCAGATGGAGCCAGGTGAATACCAGAGTACAACTAAAGGGTCTTTTAGTGGCCTCGTGAAAGAATTCACCTCATTTCTCAGGGCTGTGCGTGAATGAAAATAAGAAATTACAAAGAAAATCACACTGCAATCCTCACTCTGGGCTAGGCTACCATGAAGGCTCTAATAATACATAATAAACATGCAGCAAACCATGCCTGTTAAAGGAGATGATCCTTCCCCTGGCTCACGGTCCACATTCATCATGGCTCGTACAATAGGCCAGCCGCTGTGCCACTCGCCAGTAATTATAGGCACGGGAATTTCCTGGGCATGGAGAGAAAGGAAGAAGTGCCTTTAACCACACAGGCCCATAAATACTTGCTTTGTATGCAAAACTGTCCTGTTACAACACTGTCACCCTTGCCTTTTGAAATGAGTATTTATAAAGGAATATCTGGAACAACTTCATTTTAGACCCAGGCTACAATGAAATAAGTTAGGTCTCAACAGCCGAGACTTGAGAATGTTAGAATGTCCAGGGCTACAATGACAGAGAGGCAAGATGAATTCTAACCATAACGTCAACCTAGTACTTTAAAAGTAATATTTTATTAATTCGCGCCACAAGCAGACTTCTTCAGGCAGAGAGAATTTGCATTTTAACTAATTCACTTTGTGATAAATATCAGAAATGGAGGAGTGTGCCCCTGTTAGCAATGAAAAAGCCTGGAGAAATTCCTGTCTTGTTGGCTTTTGGGGAGGTGTAGAATCTCAGGTTTGTAACCGTCAGCAGCTTGCTGCAAAGAACAGAGCATATGGCATCCTCCAAGGATTTGCTACCGTTTTTTTTTTAATGTGTGAGTCCATCGGTCACTTTAGCTTCTCTGTGGGATAATTCAAACAGCTGATCCCAACCAACTTGAAGGTGGGGAAAGCTCTTTGTCTTACGTTCTATCCCACTGGCTTGTGTAGGGTTGTGGCATTCTGTCTGTGGCTAATAGTGCCCAGCTAACTGGCCTCACCACCTCTGAAACATAAAAGGGAAACATTTGTTCTCTCCACAGGGCATCCCAGAACCCAACAGGTATAGTGACACTTTTATATAACCAAATTTGAACTTTTATCAGATGGCACCTTATATTAAAAAAATAAACTGCAAATTTGGGGTTTTTTTTTTTTCACTAAGTCTAAGAGATATTGGGAATGTCATTAGTTCAAGATCAGCTCTGTTTAGATAGAGCCAGAGAGAAAAATCTAAAAAACTTCTGGATTTCGTCTCAGTCAAAATCATGTAATACAATTTTTAGAATAATATTTTCCTTCACTCTATTTTTTGTTTGGTTTTGATCAGCACCGGAGGGTGTCTACTGTAATTTTACTGACTACAATTCCCTGGACACTTAACATAGGGCAAGGCCATGAATACACCAGACTTCTCTGAGCTCTTATCTTTCATGGTTCACAGATCTCGTCTCTTCTTTGATCATCAGGGCTGTTCCCAAATTGAATCTGTTCTTCTCTCCCTTCTCCCTCCACAGCCAACTGTTTCATTCCACACCAAGAGGTTAATGCAGCCATGCTCAGAGTGAAAAGGAACCCAGTGAACCAAAGGATGATAAACGAGTAAATAAATTTCAAAGGAAAAAAATGTAAAGAGAGAAAAAGTTACCGAAGGAATCAGGTGAATCGAAATACAGTTCTGGCCATCAAACTTGAGAACCGTATACATTTATGAATAATGAAAAAAATAACAGGGAAAAAACCCCTCCAAAGTGATGGTTTAACCCCAAAGGGAATCTTTCAAGTGGAAAGATGTTGGCATAGCATTTTATTGACACAATTTTTAAGTTTACATTTAATTGCAATTAAAATGCTAAATGGACACTAGGCTAGACTCAAAGTAGGAGTGGTGAGGCCCGGCTGCAACAACAGAACTCAGCGATGGGCTGCACCCCTCTCTTCCTGAACAACGGCTGTGGCTTCATTAAAATGTCTTAATCGAATAACAAATATACGATGTGATATAGAGTGACACCAAGCTAAAAAGCATGAAATTCTTCTTAATTATCCAGCTGCCTCCAAAAAGGTGCACGTTTGGCCAAGCGTTTTCTGGATTCCAGATCTCTTGGGGTTGGTGGCCAGTGTGCCAACACAACTTCTCAGGGTTCTAGATGACATCCCCAAGTGCACGGCCACCCAGGTTCAACTAAAGGGAAAAGCCACAGAGACTGGGGTCTGAGACCTGTGCTCTGTCCTGGCTTCCCCACGGCTGGATTTCCTTCTACCTGCCCTCACCAAGGGCTCATCAGCTGCCTCGTGGCTCTTTCTCCGAAAAGCAAGAGAGGCGTCTGCTGCAGCTGAGATGGGATAGAAAATTTTTTAAGAGAAAGGATGGCAAGGCAGCAGAGGGACATTTTAATGACTGAGAGGAAAGGAAAGGAGAGGAGCAAAACAAGAAAAAGGGAAGAGGAGAGATGCATAGCTAGACCAATTAGGAAAGAGTGACTCATTAGAGCAGTCCAAAGGTTTCCTGCAACAAACAAACGAACAAAAACGCAACAGCCAGTTGCCATTGCTGAGTGAGACCCACAGGCACTACACTCCATCCTTCTGTAAGCAGCTAACCTGGAGCAGGAGCGTTCACCCTGACTGGATCCAGGAGCATCAGCCCTGGAAGGAAAACCAATGTCTAAAGGCCTCCGTTAATGAGCCATTGTGTGCAGTTTATGGGAGGGTGCGCCTATGTTCTCCATGCGGTAGGGACTCTGGGTGCAATACTTATTAAAAGAGACAGCTCTAAATGTGAAAACACAGGGTTGGGTTTTCTTTTAAAAAGCTAAACAAGTACAAGGTATTATTATCACAATATTTATAAGAAGATGACTGTCATTCTCCTGAGTTTGATTTACTAAGAAATATGCAATCAATATCTAAAAGCAGCTGTCACTAAAAAAAAATCTTCCTCCAAAGAAAAGAGTGATCTCTTCAAAATGCAAATGGTATTAAAATCCACCCTTTCGCACCTCTCCTCTACTTGCATTTTCCTGCTTATCCTTCAGTGGTCTTCCATTGTTGCTAGGAGAGAGAAAACTCTCTACCAGCCCCTTGTCTCCTGCGGCCCCATCGCATGTCCTTTCTCTGAGCTTTCCACCACTCTGTCCTGCTGTTCCTCATATTCCCAAGCTCTGTCGGCCACAGCGCCTTCTGCAGGCTGCTCCTTTAGCACGGGGCACTCTTCCTCCAACTGTCGGACAGCTCCCCCCTATTCTTCCTGCAGATCTTAGATCTATAGCCACTTTCTCAGAGAAGCCTCACTTGTCTTCCCCAACAGAGCTAACCCCACTGGTGCAGGCTTTCACCGCCCCATCTGCCTCTCTCTCCCCCCACTGCAGTGAATGCAATACACTTGACATTTGAATGATGCCTGGCTCCCTTGAAGACTCTAAGGCTCATGAGAGTTGGCTTTCACTTACCATTTATGTCAAAGCCAAGAATAGTTTCTGACATATGGTAAATGTTCAATTAAAAAAATCATGGAATGAATGGAATTGATCCATCATCAGGAATTTAGCTAACATGGTTCATCTTAAAAAAAAGAAAGACCAAGTTTTGAGGTTGTAGTTCCCCACTAAATCTTGATTCATTGGTTAATTTATTTGATGTGTATTTATTGTGCTTCCTGCGAAGTAGACTAGCTACAAAAATAAGCAACACACAATTCCTGCCTTCAGAGCATTTATACTCTAGATGCTGTAAAGTGCCAGATAGTAAATATTTTCATTTTTGCAGGCCAGATGATCTCAGTTGCAACTTTTCAACTCCCCTGTAGCACAAACAAAGCCATACATGATACAAAAATGAATGAACATGGCTGCATACAAATAAAAATCTATTTGTAAACACAAGCAGTTCGTTCATTTGGGTTTGGTTGGTTGCTGGTTGGCTCTATGTCACCATCCCCTGCTCTAGAGTCACAGGATATAAGTGTAGGTATATTTATAAAACTTGAATTCACAGTAGATATTTTGATTCTGCATCATATGTAGACTCCCTGCTGCGTGCCATGCACTGGGCTAGGTTTTGGAGAACACAAGGTGAAGAAGGCTGCGCTTGCCCCGAAGGAAGCTCACCACCCCATGAGGAAAGAGACTCACATTCCTATTAATTTTTAAGAAAGAGCTTAAAAAGGATACAAGATGAAAGTCTGTAAGTAACTCAGGAAAAACAAAGTATTCTGACAGCTCAGAGGATACAGGTATTTGGTTTTCTGAAAGATCCATTACTGCTAAGTGGCGCATAGAAAGCTGTGCTTGAGAAGGAGAATCTGAACACCTTGACTTGGGTGGATGCCAGGGAAGGAGGCAGGGGGCAGGGGACCATGTACGAGCCTGCGCATATAGCTGGGTAGAAGGATCTGAGTTAATGTGGCAGCTGTTAAAATAGGGAGAAAAAGACAGAGTCTAGGGATAATGCCGAGGTCCCATCTGTGAGACCGATCTGCTAATTGGTTTATACTGTAGAGATACGACAGGGCTGTCCTTTAGCTTGGAGATAACGCCATGAACTTGCAGTCAGAACATGAGCTCAGTGTTGTTTATCTACCAGTGGTGATGACAGGGGCTCTGAGTCATCAAAACTCCATCTACCAGGTTGCCCTACACTCTCCATGCATTTATAAATAAAAGACCAAGGTTAGGAACAGCGCAAACAGGTGAGAAACGCAGACTGCCTGTGTTTAGGCATAGGCTAACCAGCCTACCACAGAAGCATCGTTGATGGATGATGCCTCTTTTATATAAGGTTCTATCTTACCCTTGATTATAAGTCTAAGAAGGACCACCTCTTCTTGGTCACTGCCTTTAAAAAGCAGGCTTTGTCTTGGAAGACCCAGTTCTGAGCTTGCTAATCAGAGCCTGATTTGCATCTTGTTTTCCCAGAGTCTGGAGAGCTGCTCTGGGAACTGGGGTTATTGACTTGAGGCAGAACTCCTTGGTACTGAAAATGAATACCGCTTCAAGCAATGAAGGCAACTGCTCCAGCATTCATTTCCTCTAACAACCTCTGCTGGACGTGCTAATGAGCAGTGAAAACATGGATGAGAAGGAAGGCAGGCAGCTCCTAGGCGAGGTTGAGAGCCAAGGGGGACTGGTAGAAAGCATCACTAAGTAATCACCCGCTGGCTCCCCAGGATCTTCTAGACCATCTTTCACATCTCAATTGTTTTATTGGGTTGGCCAAAAAGGGTTCATTTGTTTTTTTCTGTAAAATGGTTCTTGTAGTGCTTATATATCTTTAACTTCATTGGAAACAATTTTGTTAGATTGTATTGCAGCAGCTGTCATATCAGCCTGCTTTAAAAAAAATTTATCAAACTTGGTGAATTTTTGTGTAACCATTTTAATATTGAAGATGGAAGAAAATACACAACATTTTTGGCACATTATGCTTTATTATTTCAAGAAAGGTAAAAATGCAACTGGAACACAAAAAAATGATTTGTGCAGTGTATGGAGAGGGTGCTGTAGCTGACTGAATGTGTCAAAAGTGGTTTGCAAAGTTTCATACTGGAGATTTCTTGCTGGACGATGCTCCATAGTCAGGTAGACCAGTTGAAGTTGATAGCGATCTAATGGAGACATTAATTGAGAACAATCAATGTTCTACCATGCAGGAGATAGCCGACATACTCAAAATATCCTAATCAATAGTTAATGGTAAAAATGAAAAATGTGTATTTTATTTTATGGAAAAAACCCATATATGGACTTTTGGGCCAGCCCAATATAAAGCTTCATCTGTGGCTTCATCAAGGCTCCTCCATTATCCTGCTCCCTGGTGAGCTGTTCTTCACAGCCTAAGAGTCACTGAGAAAGGAGCTGGGCCTGGGGGCTCTGTGCTTCAACTCCAGCTCCACTGGGTAACTTACGACAGGCCATTGTTTCTCTTGAAATTTTCACTTTACGCTCAGAATCTCCCAGAAAGGGTGGCACCATTCATCAGCTTCACACATTTTATTGGCATGGTCTCTGACTAAAGCAGATAAACTGCACATTAAACTGGAGGAGCATTCTGTTCTGTAGTTGTGAACACAGTGAGAGGTGTGGAGACCAAACCCCCAGCACCGCCCTCCCACCCCAGCTGGTATTCTGACGGTGGGCAAGTCACCCAACCTCTGCAGGCACATGCATCTCAGCTCTCTAAGATGGGAATGGTGCATGGGACTAGGGGTGAGGGCTGGGAGAAGGATAAAACACTTTTTTTAGCTCTTCAGAGAGAAGACCAAGTTATAAAGAAAAGAGAATGGGATTTGGAGTAGGATTCAAATTCATGCTCTACCCCCCAGGTGAAACACATGGCCTTCTGGAAACCTCATTTCTTCTTCTAAATCATGACAGAGTGACAACTCAACAGACTGTTATGAGGACACCGTGATATATTGTGTGGAGAGGGTTTTGTAAACTGTAAAGGGCTAGACAGATGTGAGTTGCTTTTGCTCCCATAGAAGTATTTGATAAATCACTAGCCAAGTTCAATTCTATCTGCGTTGAGGAAAGTACAGAAAGGACATAAAAAGGAGACAGACAACAGCACCAGACGCTGGGGAGATTATGAAGATTATATTCTCTATGCCAGTAAATTAATTCTTAATGGAAAGCTCCTGAGGAGGGAAATTGGCTAGAGCGGAGAGCCCAACCATGGTGCTTTCCAGAGAGAAACTCATTTTCTCCAGATCAAGCCTGAACTTTGCCAGGCATGGTTCATTGGATATTTGAGCCTCCAAGAGACTCCAGTCCATCTGTAAGGCTGTCATTTACCTCAACAAAAAGAGAAAAGAAATAACCTGTTTCCTGTCAGCAATATACACACTCTAAAACTCCGTGAATTGCAACTGTTGTTGTTATGACACTCTGCAGATACTTGAACTAAAACAGGTGATGAGGAAACAATGTAATTGTCGGAGTTAGATCCACCTTAATTACAATCTACTAAGAGCGTGCACAACCAAGGCACACCACTCAACCTCTCCGAGCCTTTTCCCCTCAACTACACGATGAAGATGATGGCTCATTCCTCATAGGTCTGCCGTGAAGATATCAGGTCAGCCAAGCCCTCCATGGAGTGCTAATTAGAGTGTCAGTGAAAAAGAATGCCCAAATGCTGGATGAAATTATGAATGGGGACCAAAAGAAAGTCTCTATGTAACTACAGATAATAGTTTATTATTAGTGGTTCATGGGTTAATACCTCATAAATAATTATAATTTATAATAACTTTATATAATTCCATAATTTACTTTATATTTTATAATAACATGAATAAATGTGTATTTGCAAAAGACACAGATATTAATTAAATTTATTGCCTGTATTTTATTTGTTTTCCTTTTCCTTCTCTTTTAAGATCTTCAGTTACATGAAGTATGGTTGACCATACTCATCTCTCCTCACCTCCACACTGAAGGATTCTACGTATATTTTTCCATTTCACCTTCCATGGTGCATGTGCATGAGCAACAGCAGGCGTTGGGCAGAGGGAGGGAGAAGGGAGAGGGCGGAAGAGAGGAAAACACTGAGCTTTTCAGTGCTAGGTATTCCACAAACACCACTGCAGTGAGTGGTGTGCTTCATAAGTGCCTCTCTATGGCCCTGAGCCAGCTTGTCGGAGTCTGTTCTCAGGAACTAAAGTTCTAGGTTATGAGACAGGCACGTGGTTAATTACATACAGCCCTATTTTCTCCAGAATGGCTGTTCCAATTATGCTTCACTCTGCAGTACATTAAAGGTTGCACCCCTACATCTTTGCCAGCATTTGAATATGACTTTATCATCTATTTTTGCTCATCTGTGTGATCTAAAGTATCTCATTGTCACTTTAATTTGTATTTCCCTGATTACTAGCAAGGCTGATTGTTTTGTCATTCATTTGTTAGCCAACCAGATTTCTCCTTTGGAAGTTACCTATGTATCCCCATTTCCTATTTTTCCATTGTTTCTTATCGCTGATTTCTTTCTTAATTCCAGATAATAACCCTTTGTCAGTTTTAGACATCACAGGTTGCTTTTTCCACCATCAATTTAGTCTATATGTCCTGAGCTGAACAGCTATCATTGGTGGTGATATAGTCAAAAATCATCAAAATAGGATTTGTGATTAGGGATCATCAAAGTTTATCTTCTCCCTTTCTCCAGTCCTATTTTTCCCATTCCTTTACAGGTATTATTGTTGGTAATGCCCGTGAATAAAATGCCTGCATGAAAAATCCATGCCTCGGAGTCTGTCTCCTGGGGAATTAAACCTAAAAGAGTTGGTCCCGGCCCTGGCCATGTGGCTCGGTTGGTCATCCTGTGCACTAAGAGCTTGAGCATTTGATTCCAGGTCTGAGTACACACTGGAGGCACCTGATCAGTGTTTCTCTCTTGCATCGATGTCTCTCTCTCTTTCTTTCTCTCTTCTTCTTCTCTTTCTAAAATAAATAAGCATATGCTCAAATGAGGATTATTTTTTTTTAAAAAGAGTTGGTCCTGGAAGGCATCCTAAGAAATCAACTCTAAAATGAGATTTTGGAGCTAGATCACCTGCATGCTAGCTGGCAAGGAAAACCCAAGGGTTTCGGGTTCTAGAGGCAACATAGTTCATGCTTGGATATTCTGCTCCAACTCATTCATCAAGTGACACAGAAGGCTGCCTGAGCAGGTCCAGGTCCATAGACCTGCTGCTTGGGCCACACAACTTGCCAGTCACTGTGGCAATAGGGATATCTGTAGTAGAGGAAAAAAAGACACTGTGTGGAGTGTAGAGTGAAGACTTTAACCTTGTACAAAAAGTGTTCTGTCCTTTGCTCTTGGCTCCTGGAAGGTAATCTTTGTTTGCCTGGGGATCTTAGGCCAGTTAGACAGTAACAATGTGATATCAAGTGGGGGCTGGCCACACCTTAGGTCAGATACCAGCTATGCCAGAAAGTTCAGTGTGTGATCTGAAGTGCAGGTTTTGAGTCATAGGCTATCAGTTGACCTAGAGACTGAAATCAAGCCTGAGGTCAATCCATCAATCATGCCTGTGCCCTGGAGCCCAGTAAAAACTCTGAAGACCCAGGCTTCGGTGAGCTTCCCCAGTTGGCAACCATCCAGTGTACTGTCACACATCAGCGCTGAGAAAGTAACACTTCCTGACTCCTCGGGATGAGGACGATGAGAGCTCCTCATCTGGAGCTTCCCTAGGCTCTGCCCTCTGTACGTTTTTCCCCTTGGATGATTTTAATCTTTAATTTTTCCCTGAAATAAGCCATAACTGTGAACATAGTACCTTTCAGAAAGTTCTTGGAGCCTTCCAGCCAATTATGGAATTTGAGGGTGGTTTTAGGACTCTCCCCAAACATGCAGTTGGTGTCAAAAGTGAGGACAGCATGTGAGCTACTGTAGGCGATCTAAACTCCTCTTGTGGAACTGAGGCGAGGCCCAGTAGAGAACCATGATGTAGAGCCCTTCGGATTTTGGAGCAAGCCCACGCCTTCTGCACTGGAAAATTAAACACTATTCACAAAACAGTTCCTGGCATGCCACTGGGGGGTGGAAATGAGTGTCCAAACATGGGGATCATGTGGTTATGCAGCTGGAACTGCCCATCATGAAGTGGCCCCAATGTACATACCAAATCATAAGGTTGGATGGTTCGATAATAACCCATCATAAGGTTACATAACAGTCCATCTGGGTGTCAGGCCCAGCAGGGTTATAGGCACAGGTGAGCTGCTGCACTAGCAAGTGGTCCAGACCCCTGTGTCATGGCCGTTGCACCATCACCTCTCCTCAGCTCACACCGATGGTCCCTCGGTGGGGTCCCTTATAACCAGTGGGTGAAAAAGGAGAAAAAGCCAAGGTTGGCTTACAAATAAGTTAGTTTGATGTGTAAATACCAATGAAAAATGGACTTCTACTGTTCTGAAAAACATCAGTGAGGGAAAATCCTCCCATGAGACAAAACTTTGGGTGGTTTATCTGGCCACCTTGCTTTGTGGGAAAAGACCATATACATTTGTGGGCAGTTGTGAATGGTTGGATGGTTGATCAGGAGCCTGGAAGTAAAACGATTGGAAGATCAGGGACAAGAAGGTCTTGGAAAAAGTCAGGTATATGGACTTTTCATAACATCCACATGTAAAAGGCATCTATTGAACAACCAACTTGTCAGAAGGGGCAGAGAAGGACAGGTGACGACAGAGTAGAGATCAGAGTCAGAGAGAAGTTCGAAGATGCTACACTGCTGTGTTTGAAGTTGCTGGAAGGGACGATGAGCTTCCAGATGACACAAAACTCAAGGAAACAGGTCTTTCCTAAGAAGAAATACAATTCTGGCAACATCTTGATTTTAGCCTCGTTGAAAATAACTGCTTGATAGAAAGTTCCACCAGGGCAGTTAATTCTACATGCACAAGGCATCACCGGCATATACATGAGGCTTTGCACGAAGCAGGCACTCAGGACATAGTTAAGGGGGAAGTGAATGAATGACTGAATTAATTCTTCATATTCATGACTCTCCAGTTGTAAATTATGCATGAGCTCTTTTCTGTCTTTGGAATGACCCTCCATCCTGATAAATTTAAAGAAGTTCTAACCACCCAAAGTCAAGGTATCATCTCTATTGCAAAACCCTCTCTATACCCAAAATGTAACTGCCAAATGCACTCCCTTCACTGTTTGCGCATACCTCCTTCACGGCATTTACCACAGTGAACTATATTTAAATCTGTATCTGTATATCCCGTGAGACTCTGAGTACCTTAGAGGACAGGAGTGATAAATTATTTATTCAGGTATTCCCTAGAGGTTTAGCATTGTGCGTAGCACACAGGAAATTGTTGAACATCTGTTGAATGAATCAGTGAGTGAATGATGAAGGAGAGACCATTTCAACTCTATGCCGAACGATATCAAAACTCAGGGGACGAATCTGTAGAAACCAAATAGGAAAGGACAGAGCCTGGGACAAGAGCTGAATTTCTAGGAGCAGCCAGAGGAGACGTCAGGGAAGCATCTTTGCTGCTGCTGCCCCACAGCCTAGAACCCAAAAAGGATTGTCTAAGGGAGGGGATGACAAGCTGAGCCCCCGGGGTACACCCCTGGAAGGTAAGACTAAGAAAGGACCGTGGATTGCACCAAACCTCACAAAGCTCTTGGCCTCATCCCTTCAGGACTATGTCAGAGCAGTGTACACTCTAAGACAGGTAAGCAGACTCTGAAATCAGATTGCTTGGCTTCACATTTCAGTGTTTCCACATATTAGCTGTGTAACCTGGGGCTCAGTGTTTACATTGTCTGTGCCTCAATATCCTCATCTGTAAAAAGTGGATAATAACAGTACATAGCTCTAGGAGGGTTTTTATTTTTGAAGTTTAAATGAGATAATATATGCCATGCATATAGAATACCACCTGGCACATTATAAACATACCATCAGGATTAGTTATCTGCTTGAAAAGTTTAGACTGTCAATTAGAATCACCTAAGAAAGCTCTGAGAACCTCCAGTAAGAGAGACTTCTGAATACTATCTACAAAACATAGAAATGTAGGCTCATCTAGCTAGCTCAGTCAGTAGAACATGAAACTCATAAAAAACATAGAAGTGCTACCTTGGATTGTTATAGAATTTTGTAAGATTTCTGTAACTTCTTCACTCTCTAAGTGCTTACAAGTTGTGCTAACCTTTCTCTATAGGCCCACAGAGGTCAGCAGTGAAATCTCTAAATAAAGTACCTATGAGTTTCGCTTGGGGGGCATTAATGAAGAGAAGGGCTAAAAAGAATCATCCAGCTACCAAATCTGTTTGAGGAGAAGGGCAGCCCCCTAATATCAAGAAGACATTGGCATTTGAAAGAAGAAAGTCAGCTCTCCAGGAAATGGGGCTAGAAGGGCACAAGGATGGAGGCGCAGCTCTAAGACTCAACCTGCAGACCCATGGACGACTCCCTGAAGTGTCCAAAATTGACCTCATCTCTGCTTCCAAGGGTCCCATTTGTGGGAGGTAACCATTCTTAAGTGTCACACCAGTCAACCTGAAGTTGTTTTTGTTATTTCCTTCCCCTTTATCCTTCATATCAAGCCTGCCACCAAATGTTATCTATTTTTCTACTTCTATTTCCCCATTTTATTAGTGAAATATAAAATATATAAAAGTATATTTCTGGTTTAAAGAACAAAACAAGCACTGATGGATCCCTTCATTCTGGTTAAGAAACAGAGTATTAGCCGAGCTTTGGATGCTCCTTGTGGGCTCCATTCTGGTAATGCTGACAATTCTTGCTTCACCAGTTCCCGAGGATCCACCTTCACTGCCCTAATTCCACTGTTGTCGCCAGATTATAATTACTCCACGCCAAGACCAGAGCTGTAACTACTTCATTCATTTACTCAAAATATTATTAGAACTTCCTACTAGATGAGCAGCATACTGGACCTTACTGTTACCAAAGGGGAAGGCCTGCACTCCAGGAGCTTAGAGTCAGGGCATCAGACAGACCAGAATTAGACGAGTAGAACCAAGTGTCACAGACACACAGCAGATGTAGCACAGGTGTTTGGTGGCTGGGGGAGATCCCTGGTTCATCTCTGTCTCCTATCCTTCCAACCCTCCTGTGCTCCATTTTCATTAAATTATATCCTTTGCCTAGAACTAGTAATGATTTCCCTCTGCCTGGTTTCACAACCTTTCAGAACCTGGCACCATCAGATGGAGATTTGACTCTAAGCTCTCTGCAAGCTGTGTTATCTGAGAAAGTCTGCCTAACTTCTCTGATCTCCAGGATCCTCATCCGTAAAGGAGAGTAATAACATTTCCTGCTGAGTTACTGTAGAGACCAATCCCATGATGAATGCGAAAATACTTTGCTAACTAAAAAGCACGACACAAATGCCGCACGGGATGTGCGTTTTCTCTCCTTTCTGTCCTTGTTGAATTTTATCCATCCTTCATGACTCAACAATTATGTCTTCCATAAACCTTGCATTTTTAGTCAATCTCTCTGTCCCACTGACGCCCTCTGGTTATTTTGGTCAACACCCCATATTTTGGGCTGTGATGACTTTCTAGGAGTGAGTTTAGACTCTCAAACCAGACTTGGAGCATTTTGAGGGTAGAATCGTGTATTTCTTTTCCTAATGTCCTCTCACGATGTAATACTCTGCTTGACATCATTTAGAGCATTCCCATATATCCCTTGCTTCTTGAGCAGGGTATGACTAACACAGTTGTAGAATTTAATGATAGAAATACCATTTTCATGGTAATTCTGTATATTTCACCCAGAAATTTGTTATGAAATTAAACGTTTCAATGAAGAAAATACCAGTGGTACCTGACTATCTAATGTATTGTTAAATTAACATCACATGAGAAATTGCAAGTTCCAGATTTTGCCTTATATTCCCCCATAGTTGACTGCATTCCCTCCCAAATCTCTCACTGTAGCCATACGCCTCAGTCTAGACATGTGCAGAATGAAGTCACTTCTGCTGCCTCTCAACTCGGAATGAATTAAGTGTCAATACATTCTGTAAATAAGTCTTTGGAATGCCATGATCTTGTACAAATAAAGGGGAAAAAGTCAAACTTTGGTCTGGGCAAAGATTTTTGGATGTGACACCAAAAGCATAGGCAACAAAGTCAAAAATAGGCCAGTGCAGCTGTGTCAAACTGAAAGCTTCTGCACAGGAAACAATCAACACAGTGGAAAGGCTACAGAATGGGAGAAGATATTGCAAACATGTATTGGATGAAAACTTAATGTCTAAAATATGTAAGGAACTGTAACTCAATATTAAAAACGAATAAATAAACCTCAAAAAGGAGGCATAGGACCAGAATAAATATTTCTCAAAGAAGGCATACAAAAGACCAACAGATATATGAAAGAATCAACATTACTCATCACCAGGGAAATGCAAATCAAAGCCATAGTGAACTATCACCTCATACCTGTTAGAATGGCCATTATCAAAAAGATAAATGCTAACAAGCTTTAATAGGCATATGGAGACAGTGGAACCCCCCCACTATTTATGGAAATGTAAATTGGTACAACTATTATCAAAAACCATATGGAGATTCCTCTAAAAATTAAAAATAGAACTGCCATAATAGCCAGTAACCCCATTTCTTGTTATATATCCAAAGAAAATAAATCAGCATGTCAAAGCAATATCTGCACCCCCGTGTTCATGGCAGCATTATTCGAATAGCCAAGACATGAAAATTAAATGTCCATTGACGGATCGCAGTATGTGTGTGTGTTCTACACATAAGAATGTTATTCAGTCTTTAAAAAAAGGAAGTCCTGGCATTTGAAGACAGTGTGGATTACCTGGAAGACATTACATTAAGGGAAATTAGCCAGATACAGAAAGGCAAGTACTGTATGACCTCACTTAACAGCTTAACTCATAGTAACAGAGAGTAGAAAGTTGCTTACCGAGTTTGGGGGAAAGGAGAAATGGAAAGAATTGGCCAGAGGATACAAAGTTTTAGTTAACAAGATGAATAAGTCTGGGGACCTTCCTGTTCATTAATGTGACTGTTAAGTTGTTAATTTAGCAACAATGCATGTTGCAGACTTTAAATAGGCTAAGGGGGCAGATCTTAAGTATTCTCACTTCCCACCAAAAGCTAACTATGTCAGGTTTATACATGTTGATTGCAGTGACTGTGGTGAGCATTTCAGAATGTACAGCTGTATTAAAACATCAAGGTGTATTTCATATATATATATATATATAAATCTTATTGCTAATTGTATCTCAATAAAGCCATAAAAAAGAACAGAATCAAATACATTCAAGATATTTTTATAATTATTGCTATTTCTGCTTTACTCCAAATTAGCCACAGATATTATTAGAGCCATCTACCCACCCCACAGACAAGGTGAATTCCTAAGTCTGTCTCGTCTCACTTAGTCTCCTTTGCTTGGAAAAGTTAAGTGGCTTGGAGGGGCAGGAACACACATGGAACTGGGGAGAGGGCCGGGAATGCTGGTAGAACAGAGAAAGCCTCTCAGTCCCAAGCAGAAAGCCTCCTTTCCCAAGACCACACTCCTTCTCACGCCCTCTCATCGTCAGGCTTTAAAGTGAGAAAAACATCTCTGAATGCCAGGGAAATTATGATCCTTTTCTCATCATTTTCCTTTGATTTTATGATTAGCCTTTGGGAATCGAAAGTAGCACCTATAAAGCCGAGTCAGAATACTGACTTTTATTTGTGAAGTTGTTGTGCCTTCAGCACCCAGAGCTTGTCTGCATTTTGAACAGTTCCCACTGACTACGGTTGCGACTCCAGCAGTGCACTGAAATAACTGGTGTTAAAGGTAAATGAATAAACCACTGCCATTACCTAATGTCATTTTCCATTTCTTAAAGGGCAGGCTCCTAGGGGAGCAGAAGGGTAGGATGTAGAACCGGAGAGACCCAGTTTGCAACCCAGTTACTTACCATCTGTATCACAGGCAAGTCACCTTCTCCACGACTCAGTTTTTTCATCTATAAAAATTACATTACTAGGCTGATGTAATAATTAGTGAAGGTATATAAAATATCCATCATAATATTTGCTCTGAGTAGTTAACACGATACATGTTAACTGCCTAGGATGCATGCTGGCAATTTACATTAAATTGTCTTTAATCCAGTTTTCCTTACTTCTGTTTCACCTGGCCTTGACCCAATCCCAATGACTGGGAGGATGAGAAGTGTGTGTGTTTGGGTGGCGGGGGTGGGAGGGTAGGGGCGGTGGGTAGGGCGTGATCAAACTATCCTGGGAAAGAGGGAGGAGGGAAGGAGGGAGGAAGAGGATAGTGTTTGAAAAAGAGCACATTCGATATTACTATTGTTTGGAGCTGGATTATTAGGGCTATATTTCTATGCCTTCCATAGGAGCCAGACTATCTTTCAGGTCATTCAGATTTTGTTTTGGGTGGGTTGTGGGTATTTTGTCTTCGTCGCTGTTGTTTTAGTGAATGCCAGCAGTGATCGTTGCCGCCCTAGAATAACTTCCAGGCAGGCAGACTTTTAACGACCAGCACTGGCTGTGCCTGTGGGTTTCCTGGTTGTGCCAGTGTCGCTGCAGCTTACAATGCCAGACGGAGTTCGTAAAGGTGAAGACTGTCTCATCGCACACTTCTGCATTCGTTTGCCGGTATCGGCTGTCAGGAACAGAACACCCACCAAACAGCATTGATAAGAGTATCTCTTGTGGCTTTGAGAGGCAGTCTGATACAAAGAAATGAGATTTGGGCTCAAAATTCACAACAGCTGGTCCCACCCGTGATTCCGCATTGGATTTGCTCTGTGACCTTGAGCATTTTATTACAGCTCTTTGGCACTGGGCAGCATCTGTAAAATTGGGGCGGTATCATTGTAATTCAGCTTCGACTCACAGCTCGGTGGCATGGTAGTTCTATTACAACCTCGCGAGCACCAACAATGGGATGGAGGCTCTACTGAATACAGAATGAACCTCTGGCTGACAAACTGAGCTGGGAAGGCAGGACACAAATGCGGAGGGAAGATGTGCAAATAAACTCAGGGGAATTACCATGCGCTCCAAAGAATTTTGCAAATGTCGTTTTAGATAGACGAGTGTAATGACAATAATTAAGAGATAGGAGGATGCCGTGCCCCCAACAGAATGGAAGAACAGGGAGACTGGGTACTATAGCGAGCCTCCATTTTAACATTTAAAGCTGCAATTACGGTGCTTTTGCTGGACACCACGGCCAGTTCATTTGTATTTTCCTGTCTGATTGGCTGAACTCAGGCTTTGACACGTGGCTTTTGGCTGTAATAATAGGTGCAAGCCATGCTATTAAGGCAACTCACATATGCAAATAACCCTCAGCTTCTGGCTCTTATCAGCTGCAAACATAGCGGGGGGCAGCAGGAAGAATGGTGGTGTCTCTCTTCCTGAATTCAGTGGCCTAGAGCCCAGGGAAACATGGGCACACTTTATTGTCACAGCCACTACCTCCTGATAAATGGAAGAGGGACTGTGCCCAGGGTAAAGAGACCAAAGTTACTGCACCAGGCTGAGTTGTCTCATGGAAGGGATGCTGGTAGGACCATGTGATGGAGGAGGCACCTGGACAGCACCAGAGGAAGGTGGGAAGCCTTTCACTGTCCCTTCAAGTAGTAAAGCAAACCCCCAAATGCAAGCAACATGCAATGAGACAAAGGATTTGAAAAGTCATGATATAGAACCCAGTATGATTCCTGGCAGTGGTGAAGAGCCCAGATCAGTGCTGGGCAAGGCACAGTCCAGGGGTGTCCAACCTGCGGCCCGCAGGCTGCATGCAGCTCGGGATGGCTGTGAATGCGGCCCAACATAAAATCATAAATTTACTTAAAACATTATGAGATTTTTTGCGTGTGATTACCTGTCACAATGTATTTAATGTGTGGCCCAAGACAACTCTTCTTCCAGTGTGGCGCAAGGATGCCGAAAGGTTGGACAGCCCTGACATGGTGTTATTACCACCCTGACAACACAAGTGTAGAAGTTAAGGGTATTTGGAAACTTTCATAGTAGTATCATAGAGTAATTACATCTATTGAACCTAGTACTAGAAATTGGGTTCGTATTTAATATGTCTTTTTAAAAAATGTTTATGTTATTGGTAATAGTTCATTTTTATTATGCTTTGCAGAAGTATTGGTTTAGGACAGATTCGGAAATTAATTTTAACCAGTTGTACCCCAAAAGCATGTTGACAAGCAGCAGTCTAGTCCACAGTCCGTATCAGTAGTCCCTTCAGGTTTAAGGGCTTTGCCCACACACACGGATCCAGGCTGCACGGGAGCTCAGTGAGTATCCATTAAGTACCAAATAGCATGTTGGTAGGAAAGGAAGCAAATTCAGTATAAGTAGATGTAGAGAAAAGACTAAACAGAATGTCTGTTACCAAGGAGTAAGTTTCGACTAAAGATACTCGTAAGTCTGGGGTTAATCAGGAGACAGAAATCACACAGTGATTTAAACAGCGGCAGTTTAGTATGAAGAATGATTAACCTATGATAAAGAGTAAATACAAAGATGTGAAGAGCACTCTGAAGGACGCCCTGAGGCCGCGGGAAAGCACCCACAGCTGGGGCTCAGACATCACTGGAGGAAGTGGATGGCTGAGGTGTCTGCGGGGTTGCAGGAGCTGTTGCAGAGCAAGCAGGAACCAGCCCTCCTGGTGCAGGTGAGTCAAAGTGTGGGTGTGCACACAGAGAGTGGTGGGCACTCCTGAGGTGGGCTGTCTGAGAGCCAGCCAAACCCAGGTCAGCACTGCTAAGTTAACTAAGAGGCCACATACTCTGGGCACATGACTGAGACAGAGTAGCAGCACCAGATGCCACACACACACACACACACACACACACACACACACACACACACACACACACTGATGGACCACACTGGGAGCAAGAAGGAAAAGGCATCACACCAGAATTAGGAAGAGAAGAACCCCCCACCACTCCTCCCACAGTGTTCCTCCAGCGCCCTCTACTGGCGATGGCTAACGACAGGCTCTCTGTAAAGGGAAATGTTTACTGCCAGCCCCAGGAATTCAAGGCTAAATGTGAAACTTGAGAGCCTGGTGTAAGGTTAGAAAGAACAATATCACGCCTGTAGCTGAGTAAATATGAGTCAAGAGTCATTTCCTCATAATAATTCAATAGGTCTTATTATTTCCATTCTACAGATGAGAAAACTAAGGCACAGAGAGACGTTAAATAATTTGCCCAAAGCCACATAGCTACAAAGTGATGAAACTGAGATTTTAACCCTGAAAACCAGGCTCTAGAATCTGTTTTTAATTTAATTTTTACATTGATTTGAGAGAGAGAGAAAGGGAGAGGCAGACAGACAGACATCAATTTGTTGTATGACTCACTTATGCTCTCATTGGTGGACAGAATTTTTAACCATTATGCGATGGTTCTTGCAGTTGTGGAATGATGAGTAATAATAGCTAACACTCACTGAGAGCTTACTATAGATCACATGTTATGCTGAGCACTTTATGTCCCTATTCTCTTTTAGTCTGCATCACAGGACTATAAAACAGAAACAATGGTTACCCTTCCCTTCTGGAGACAAGGAACACACGCTCCGAGGGGTCAGTCGCCTTGCCCAAGGCTGCATGGCAGGTAGGTGGTTTGGCTTCCAGGTCCTCTAATTCTGGACCTTGTGAACAGGTTTCTCTTACAGGAGGAGACAGAGAGAAAAGAACACAGAAGTCAGATTTATCAAAGAAACCTTTAGGAGACAGA
Source organism: Desmodus rotundus (assembly GCF_022682495.2). Classification (NCBI taxonomy): domain Eukaryota; kingdom Metazoa; phylum Chordata; class Mammalia; order Chiroptera; family Phyllostomidae; genus Desmodus; species Desmodus rotundus. The sequence goes on along the minus strand of NC_071389.1, from coordinate 183,471,380 downwards.
AGAGGCCTAAGCTGGACTTTGATTTGGTAGGATTTGAAGCAACAAAAGGTATAGAGCAGGTTTGCCTATTTGGTGCACAAAGTTTTTTCGTTTTGTTTTGCTTTGTTTTTAAAATTTTTTTATTGATTGATTTTAGAGAAGGAGAAGAAGAAGAAGAAGGAGAGAGAGAAATATTGACTTGTTATTCCACTTATTTATGCATTCATTGGTTGATCCTTGTGTGTGCCCTGACCAGTGATCAAACCAATAGCCTTGGCGTACGTAGTGGGATGCTGCTCTAACCAACTGAGCTATGGTTTGGGGCTTATGGTTTTGTTTTAATGTACTTCCATACCTTTAAAAACTTAGTGATTTCCGACAAAATCTGGATTTCTAGCTTCTAAAAATGTAGAAGATACATCGAGACTGGACTTCATTGTGATGCGGCATCCATTCACCAGGGCCTAGTAGTAACTGTGTGTTTTAGACCTGGTATGCCCTCTCCAGTTTGCTATGCTCCCCACCACTCCCTATTGTCTCTCACCTCGGCTTCTCTAATTTGCACTGCAAGGCCCCTGTAGGAAACTGAGACTCAATGTGGAGGCAGAGATTCTCAGGTTGGGAGAAAGCATGTGAAAAGGCATGAAAGCAGAGTTTGTCATGCCCCGTGTGGGTGCGTGTATTTGTAGTCCAAGTTAGGAAGAGGAAAAAGTAGAGGAGTAAGAAATGAGGGGAGGACTGTCTAGAGCAGATTAGAGAGATTCTGTGGGAGTGGAGCAATGTCCTAAAGGAAGGACAGCAAAGGGTTTCAGTAGGGAGATCTATGTGAATGACTCCTCTCAGCAGTCATGGTCTGGGGAATGGCATTTTGAGGTGGAGCTGGGTAGTATAGATAAGGCAGGGGGGAAATGGGTGGGGAGAAGACTAGAGGGGACATGGCAATGACCCACATGGGATGCAGTAAGAACTTTAGACCAAGAAGGAGCCCCTGTTCCTGCCTGGTTCAGCCAAGAAATATTTAGCACCTTGTCTGGCTTTATTTATATAAGCAGTCCTTGGCATAGTAAAGGAGTGGGAGACGGTGATTTGGGGCTAGAGGGCTGATATCGGAAAGAGATGATTCTTCACTACTTCACAGCTGAGGGAGATTAAACAGGAAACGGTTGGCAAACAGAGAAATGTCACTAAAGGAGTTTGCAATAACAGCCTTAAGCCATGAGTGTCTCTCTTCTTTACCTTCAATACAGTCTACACCCACTCTTTGTAAATTCCTGTACATTTAATTAAAAAGTAGTGTATGTATGAGTAGTTTGCACACAGCTGGGCACATAGCAGGTGCTCAATAAACATTAGTCTGACTCAAGATGGACATTTCCGTTCGCCAGCCTGTATCTCCGTCAGGTCTGTAAAGCCCACCTTCAGCTGTAATGGAGTGTGCGTTTGGAGGCATCGCTGCAGCTGGAGAGGAAGGAAGCCACTAATGAGGAGAAACCACAGCAAGAGGAACAGGATGAAAGAGTAACACCTTTTTATTCCTACAAGAAATAATTGCCTAGAAATTGCATAAACTTTCCCAAGTTGAAAAAAATACTGTACTTTAAACTGCCTCTAAAGTGCATGATCTAGTGACCACATTTTTACTCTGAGCTGAGTCTTGTGGCTCAAGAAATACAATTAAAGCCAAAGTCAATATACCTTTCCACTGTGTGTGTCCTTTCATCAGTGGGTTTCAAAGGGTGCATATCGATGTGGGGCTGAGATATTCCAGCCCAAAGTGTCTAAGTTAGGGGGACATGAAGAATTTCTTCTTGCATGTTAACGTTTTTTTTAAAAAATGGGAACAGAGTCATAGAGGAGAAAGAGTGTTAATATAAAATAATCTAGAATTCTAATGCTAATCTTGGCAGGTATAGAGGCTGTAGGGCAAGTCACTTCATCTTTCTGGTTCTCAGTAGCTTCCTCTAAGAGAATAGGAGGTTAGGGGAGAGCAGTGGTTTCTGAATGGAGCTGAACATCATAATCACGTTTAGCAGGTGAAAGGGGGTGGGGCAGGGGGAATGCCTCAGAAACACAGATTCCTGGGCTCCCAAGCCTGTGACCCAGAATCTCTGAAAATGAAGCCAAAATCAAACCCTCAACGAAGAACCACCACATTTCAAGGGCCTATATCAATGTGTGTTTAGGTCACGAATCGGTGGGCTGGCTGCATGTCAGGGGATGGGCTTGGCTGGATGATTCTGCCGAGCCTGCCCAGGCTCAGTCATGCTTGGGGGTCAGCTGGGGGTTGCCTGGTGAGAACCAGGCTCCACTGAGGCAGCTCAGCTCTGATACATCTCTATCTTACCCTCGTCCGGAGACCAGCGTGCTGGATTGGGCATGTCTGCTCATGGCAACAGCAAGGGTGCAAAGGAGCCAGCTTAACTTCACAAACTCACTTCAAGACTCTACTACATCATGTCTGTTTAAGATTCAATGGACCAAACCAAAGCCCAAGCTGACATCAGAAGGGGAGAGGATGTTCTTCTCATGGGAATCGGGAGGAAGGAGTGAACACTTTGAAGAAGAGTCTAATCTAAAGACAGCATGCCAAGAAACTGAATAAATGTGTTTTAACCCCCACGTGACTTGGACATACAGCCAGGAATAAATGATCTAAGGTGTTTTCTAGTTCTATCACCCTAAGATGTTATACATTGATAAAGAGAAACTGAAAGAGGGTTGAGGAAAAGGTAATCTAGGGGAGGAGGGAGAGAAACGAATACTTGGCACCATCAAGGGGAAGCCATTCCTGATGGCACAACGAGGTGAGGGGGACAACGAGATGAAGAAAAGAGGAACAAGACCATGCAGTGAGCATCCTCCTCCTCCACGGACTTCCTATGCGCTTTCTCACTCCGTCCCTGACAAACCGCCTGCTGCTTAGCTGTTACTATTCTTATCCTTTTTTCCGTCTTCTCTTAGATGAAGAAAACGGCACAGAAAGATAAATTCTTTTGCTTAAGGCCACACAACTCACATGTGGAAGCTCTGGATTCTAACTCTCGTTTGGCTCCAGAGTCTCTGCTCCTCCCTCTGCCCCTGCACTGTCCTAACTCGGGGCCCTGGTGAGCACCAACCCAAGTCTGGGACCCAAATTGAAAACCCGGGAGATGCCAAACACTTCCTGGAAGCCCAAAGATCTCTGTGCTGCCTACGGAAGGTTTTGTATCTCTGGTGGCACGTACTAGTTTTATAACATGGTCCCTTCCTAGCTGAGAGTGCCTGGGCAAGCTACTTTATTTCCCTGGGCCTCCGTGATCTTATCTGTGAAGTGGGTATAATCGAGCCTGTCTCACAGGGTCTCTACAAGGAGTAAATGGGTGAGCGTCCACAAAACTATGTACTGTGTATATGCACAAGTCTGGCATGTGGTAAGTGCTAATCAGGTGTTTGGTACGTAAATAATGTGTCATTTGTACACATGTGCAGTGTATAGGATATACAGCTGGGATTCTCAAAGTATGTTCCACAGATCATAACCCACATTGAGTTAATTCAAGACTCTAGGGATGGCTCCCAGAAACCTACGTTTAAACCAGTCCCCCAAGTGATTCTGAAGAATTTTTCTGTTCTCTGGCTCTCATCAGAGATCTCAATAAATAAATGTAAAAAAAAACCCGAATGGTACTTGACATGTATTGAATCCTCCAGTGTATTGGGCACTACACTAGGCACTTCTAATCTTCCCAGCCACCCTATGAGGCAATTGCTATTACTATTCCCAACCTACAGATGAGAAAAATCGAGGCACAGGGTAACAGCTAGACAATGGGAAGATGTGGCATTTGAACCTGTTCTGTCTAATGCCAGAATCCATACTCTGTAACCCCACATGACAAGACTGAAGGAAAGCTGCTGAATTAATGGGAACCAGCTATTCTCCACCAAGCTCTGTCTTTGGGCACATGACTGACATGTGTGAGCAGTCCCCTTCCACAGGGACATAGAAGGGCAGACAGCAGTGGCTGGCCCTTCTCTGGGGGCACAAATCTCTGTAGCGTCGCCCATCTGCTGGGGCCACAATCTCTGCCTTGTTGGAGGTTAGACCCCACCTGCCATGATCTCTCAAAATCTGCCTGATCCTTCCTGCCTCAGCTGCCTTCCTGACTCACTCGGTCTGTTTTTATAACTCCGATGTTCTGAATTTCACCAGGCTTTCTGGTGTCTTCGGTCTCCAGGCAGACCTGAGTTTCCCACCACGCCCCTCCCATGTCTCTGATCTCTTGCCCTGTACCTGCCCAGATGAACATACAAAAACTATTTCCTGACCTCTCAGAAACACACACACTCCTGAACGTTAAGAATTTTGTAAGAGGCTCCTAATACAGGCTCTTTGGGTGAACTTGAAAAGCCACACTATCTACTCTGCTTATGCCTGATTCTTAAAACACCGAAAATGAACTCTCCTCTGTTTAGCAAAGAAACCATCTCTTAAGGGCAGCTGCAGAAGCTCTGAACGTGAATTTCTTTGGGGACAGCTCCATGAGATTAACCTTCTGCACCCATTCCCTGCCATTTGCATCTGAGCCTTTTCACCTGGAGCCTGGCGTGACTTCATTGCAGCTACAACACACATGGTTATTTGTGAAGTGCCCAGCTCCAGGTCCACGGGCAAGATGGAGAGTAATAAAGGAAACTTTAATCTCACCTGGGATAGAGGCCAGGGAACGAATCAGATGAGAGAAAGAGCCGGCTCAAAGCAGGGGGTGGGAGGGGGCACTCAGAAGGCCCTAGGAGAGAGGCCTCAGACAAGTGAGAACGGCAGAGGATGCCTGCACACACATGCTGACAAGAAGGACTGGCCTGGTTCCGGGGAAGCCCCAGAGGAGAGAACAGCTGCTTTTGTTTCCTGGGAGGCAGAGCCCAGTAGGGAGCGGGTAAGACAGGAGCCAGGGAGACAATTACTAGAAAGGCATTCCCTGGTGTTCTAATGAGGCAATTAGAGCCACTGAGGTTCCCACTGTCAGAGCAGGACAGGGCTCTGAAGACCCCAGCCCAACCCCCTCGTTTTATCGGGGAGGGAACAGGCCTAGAGGGGGAGAGTGACTTGTCCGGAGTCACCGTGCCAATTAGGGCTGCCACCAGAACCCAGGTCTCCACACACCACGACCTCTTCCTGTGCAGGAATCAAAACCCCACCCAGCGGAGGAGAAAAATGCTCATGGCAGGCAGAGCACCCCCCACTCTGGGCAGTGTGCTGGGGGTCTCCACCAAACAGCACAGTCCAGGCTCAGAACAGGCCTGTAGCTGAAACAAACGCCTGGGCCGGGATGGACAAGGGCAGAGGAGGGGCCAAAGGGTGGAGGCGAAGTGGGGGCTGCTCAGACACCAGGAGGCTGTGACTTTTACCTGCCTCTGTCATGCATGTCCCGTGCCCTATTCTTGCTACCTTGAACAAAAATGTGATTCATCTCTGCAATTTCTAAGGAGCCCATTCCCAGGGTTCTCAGGGGACCCTAGGAGGTGGAGAGTCCCAAGATGCCTGCAGTTTAGAATTCTGAAGGGCCTCCCAGGCCCGGAGGCCACCAAGCCTCACAGTGTTTTCTTAGTGCTTAACAAGCCCAATAAATCCACTAACAAAAGGCAGAAGAAAGAACCTGAAGAATGCTCCCTGCCTTGGCCCCCTCCTTCTCGGGCTCCGCTCCCTGCACACTTGTCGCTTGAATTGCCTCTTTGTGTGCCCATCTCCCCAGCAGGCTTGGCAATTTGCATCTTTGCTGTCGTCCTTTAAAATGACAGAAAAACACTCAGCCGAGTGGAGCCTGCCCAAGCGGGGCTTCTGCCCACAGAAACAGAGACGCGGAAGTCCACTTGACATTTAGCCGAGTGCGGCTTCTCCCATCCCCCTCACACACACACCAAAAAGTAGCCTTTAATAAGTAAGGTTGTGAGAGCAGGCAGGGAGGAAGGGGGTGAAGGAGAAAAGGCACGGATCTTTCCACTATGCACAGTTTAGTGTAGTTTCTGTGCACCGATTCTTGTGAGTGAGTCATCGGAGTTGATGGGGATCAGGACACATTCATCCAAGATATTGCATCTTGGCATAATGAATATTGTAAGCTGAGGTCACTCTGACCTTCCCCCGTTGCCTTATCTGGGAGGGAAAGAGCACGCTTATTTTCCAAGATAAAGGGACTCCCTGCAGAGTCCAAACAAACAGGCCTTTCTGAGTTCTCCCACTTTATTACAATTACCTCACACTCCTTAACCTCTCATATTCCTCCATGACTGTGCACCCAGCGTCAAGATTTGCAGGTCTACCTGTTCCTTTGGGCCTCCATTTCCTTATGAAGGCTCCCAGGTCATGTAAAGCTTAAATACATGTGTATGTCTTTTCTCCTGTGAGTCTGTCTTTGTCAGTTTAATTTTTAGACCCAGCCAGCCAGCGACCCTAGGAGGCTCATGGGAAACCTTTTCCTCCCCCTGCCCCAGAAATCCATGGTATGCTCTCAGTTGTGGGTTTTCTTCCGCTTTTTCTAGCCTTGAAAGGGGGAAAGAGAAGGAGACCTGTATATCGTATGAATTGTGTACTTTGTCACAACGAATTCCGCAGCATCCCAATGTTCTCATGTTATAGATGGGGCTGCTGTACATCAGAGGTTAAATATCTCACCTGAGGACACCGTATACCTATTGGCCCTCTAGCTTTTAAAAGTTATTGTATTCAGGGTAAATGTAGCAAATGGTATCACTCGAAAGCCCGCATTTTTTCCCAATTAAAAAGATACACCAAAAAGACTTGTGTTTACTGCTTTTACAGACCATGCCCTCTAGCTTTCTGCTGTCTTTCTGCTAGCACATCGCTCAGTCTCCATTCGCGGACAGAATGGAGGAATTCACTGGAAGGGCGAACCACTCCACAGCAACTTTAGAGGAGCCCTACGGTGGCGAGCACTTCATCCATATTAATGAGGTGCGCAGGGAAGTGGCTGGAGCATTTGGAGCGTGGCTTCTTGACTTACAGTCATACATGAAATACAGGCAGTGTGTGGGCCTGTGAGTACATTTGATATGTTTTTAAGAAAGGCAGTTTGGTCTCTAGGGCTCTCAAGCGCCAACAAAATAATCTGACAGAATAGAAAGTGGATAATGCAAGCTTCGGCAAGGTTCAGGTGGAATCAGGCTCCCTCCTGTTTATAAGCTGTGGTGATCCCCACCGCCCATTCTACCAGCAGCTGGGCTTTGTCTTATCTACCTCCTTCTGTGAAGTGCATCTGAACTTGTACTTGGGAGCGGGAATCCAGGGCATTATGGTGGCTGAAATGAACAGCCAGAGGCTGGAGACTTGCACTGGGGTGTCACCTGGCCTGCTCGTCAAAGTTTGTGGGAGATGGTGACAGCAAGACTGAGAGGGAGGTGGAGAGATTTCCCATCTGTCCTCTGCCCTCACACATGCAGAGTCTCGCCGCCTGTACATCAGCTATAACAGATGCACCAGTGGTGGGGCGTGCTGATGTGGGTGATAATGGGGGAGGCTTTCTTCACTGTTGATCCTGTCGGGTGGTGGGTGACAGTGCATGGTACTGGGCCAGTACTAAGCTCAGATGGGACTTCCAGGGACAAAATATTTTTTCTTCAGGCTAATGGATGTGAGACAGGGAAGTAGGCCTTCCCCATGTCACAGGGATGAACTTCACATCACAGGGATGAATTTCAATTCCCAGGCAACTCTCTCAGACAATTTTGCTTCTCCCATACGTGACTGCCCAAAAGGGTGCGCAGAACTTTAAGTCAGGTGAATCCCATCCCTAAGATACCCAAATCTCATCGATGTTAGAGTCTTTGATGGAGCAAGGAAAACCTATATTTCAAACCTTCCTTTGTTTGGAAAGAGGTAGGGGCTATACATAAGTTTTAAAGTGCTGGTGTCCGCAGGCACCAATGGAGAGAGGGTGTTCTACTCCTCTGTATGGACTGCAGCCCCACCATTGTATCTCAAGAAGAGACTTTTGGTGCGCATATGGACATACCAGCAAAGGCAAAGACACTGGTATTAAGAATTTCTAGCATAGCACTTGCCACATATGAGTATTCAACTATTTGTTGTAAGAACGAATGACTGAGATTCTCAGCAATGGCTGGTGGGAGCCTTTGTTCTAGGCACAAGTAGGTAAGCCTGGAAAGGGAGGAGAAAGTGGAGAGACCATGGTGAATGAAACTGAAAAGCAGGAGAGAGTAGGCTTTTGTGGGGCATTCTTTTATGAGATTCCAGGAAAAAAATAGGGGACACTTCAAGGCCAGTAATCTGTTTGGTTGGGGGTAGTAGCTCAAACATTGGAGACCGTGGCCAGGTGAAATACACACATACACACATCTTTATGTGGCTTTAAAGAGTGTGTCCCTTAGGCCTGTCTTTCCAAGTTAAAAAAATTAAGTACAAGCTCAACCTTGACAAAATATATTTTAAATCCATTCAAATAACCAGCAACACTAAAGCTTCAGAATATCAAATTACCAAAAATGATTATTTCAAATTATATCTAACACCAAAGTGTGAAGGACTAGCTGAGACTAGAAGTTCTAAGAGTCAAACCTGAAAGCAAGAAAATAATAATAAGAAGAGAACAAGAAAGTGAAAGTAAAAAGTGATTTTGACTACTCTATAAATTATTTTCTTTCATCTCTAGACTGAGGGGAACTTCTTTAAAAAGCCAAGAACCAGAATATCACCCCAAGCCATCTGGTCCTCTCACCCTTTCATGAAGTGCAGATGGAGACTCCTATGTGGTCTTGGTAAGAGGAATTGGTCACGCTCATTAGCCTGGGCAGATTTAGGTTTCAAATAATAAGCTAAATTGAGAACTACCAAGAGACTAACTCTTGCAAAAGCTGCACTGTAGCCCGAAGGGGGACATGCCAATTTTGGATTAATTAAAAAGGTTATTAAATTGTTCAGATGGCATGGTAATGAGCAATCTGCAGGGCACTCAGTCAAAACCACACCTCCCAGCCTTAATTACAGGACCCTTATATTGAAAAGAATCTGGGCGAGCTCCCAAAGGAGCTCCAAGTGCATCAGTCTTGAATATAATACGAATGTGGTCAACCCAGAACAAATTCTATGAGGAAGGATGGTAGTTATGCTTGTAATGTACACTCTTTCAGAAGGAAGGTGAGGCTGATTCCAGCCAGCATAGAGACACTGAGGTATTAGAATTAATTAGAAATACAATAGATAATGTGCTTGTACATTACATTTTGGACCCAGGAGGGCTAAGTGCTTTGATATATTTTATTAACTCCCATTTTACCCAATTCCTGCTGATAAAATTACAAGTCTTAAGTTATCATTTTTATTTCATAAAATTTACCTGAATTTATAGATTGAGACACTCTAATATCTACCACCTACTTTAGAGTTCAGATGCCACAAAATAATAGGACTTCTGTCTGGATCAGTAATTCTCAAAGTGTGGGCCACATAGGGCTAAATAATAGCCCTGAGACTGATCTAAAATTGTTAGTCTCTGCTTTAATCCATTTGGATGAATCACCCAAAATTCCATAGGCTTTCATTTATGTAAACAACCAAGGTTTATTTTCTAGTAGATTTCCACATGAGTTAACAGTCACTAAATTCAGGATTCATAAACAAAACCCAGGTAGCTCCTAGGGTTTATTGAGGAATATAATTCACTCTTCTAAGACCCCTGACTGCCACACATAGCTTGATGGGGAAGGAAAACTCCTATTGTGTCTGATCACTTGCACATAACTGGAAATCCCACAAAATTCAGGAAGGTCAGTTTGTTTTTATTATATCAAGAATTTCTTGAGTTGGTCAAGACTTGAATAACTTTCATTATTCCTTTTGACTTTCAAATTATTAAGTAATTTATTTTTTTATTTTCATAAGAGTTGTTTGTTGTAAGTTGTTTGGTTAACCCTTCAGCCTACTTCCTATGCACCAACAGGTTCTTATCATTGTTTTGTTTTGTTTTGTTTTTCATCAGAAAGTGGAGTAAATGGGCTGTGGGTGTTTTGCATTGTCTATCAGGCACAGTAAAAAAGGTGGAGAGCAATTAGTTTAGGCAACGAATAGTGGAAAAGCAGTTGAACGATAGCTTCAGACCCTTTTTGACTATTTCTTATAACTAATACATGAAGAAAAATTAAGGTAAGTCAGAAACCAGTACTTTTTATACCATCCTAAAGTTACACCTTTAGAACTGATTGAATTAATAAACATTTATTTTGGGCTTGTACTGTGCTGTGGGCTGCTACAACCTATGTTAATTCAATTAATTCTCTCAAATGAAGGTTGCTAGATTCAGCAAATAGCCAAGTAAATGTGAATTTCACCTAGACGAGAAGTAATTTTTTAGTATACATCCTAAATATTTCATGGAACATACTTACACTAACAAATCATTTTTTTCTTTAAAATTCTAATGTAACTAGGTGTTCTGTATTTTAGCTGGCAACCTTATCCCAAACAATCTTGTATTTTTATTTATTGTATTTATTTTTATTTATTTCTTACATATTAAGAAAAATGAAAGAATTTAGTAAAATAGGGTTTGCTTAGTTGCTGAAACATATTGATTCGTATTGGTTGTCTGGAATGTTCTGAGACTGTTAAGTCTTGGTTCTATCAGGAAAAATATATGTATTTCCATGATGGATTAGTGATGTCTGCCATGGATAAGGCACACAAATTTAAGGATGGAGAAGCTGAGTATTTGCTACCTCCGCCTCAGAGGCAGAAGTAGAACCTCTGTCTTGCAAAGTCTTGAAAGAAGTTTATTGATTGTGTTGCTCTCTTGTGTGAAATCTTAAAATCCTTTAATGCTTTCCATTGCTCTTAGGATAAAGACCAATTGGTTCTTAATGTGGTTTTCCACCTACTAGGTCTTGCCAACTTCTCCAGCATTGTCTTGGCCACATTCACCTTGACTTTCTGTGTTCTAGCCTTCTTGGCCTCAGTCAGATTCTTCAAGCAGGTTTTACCTCTACCTGGAAATCTCTGCCTCCTTTTCTTTACCCAAATAACTCTGCCCATTCTTTAGATCCCGGCTCAACCATTTATCCTCAGGCAAACTTTCAGACATCCCACAGGAGAGCAGGAACCATTCACTGTAGTACAAGACCCACAGGAACTGTCACAGTCTGTAAGGGTTATTTGGGTCAATGTTTGATGAATATCATTTTTCCCTGATAATGATAGAATTCTTGAAGGCAGGGTCATCATTTGTTTTAGCCACCATTTTATCCACAGAATCTAGAATAGTGTCTGCCATACACTAAGTTCATATTACATATTTGTTGAATGAACTTAATATCTTCATGAGTTCTTTTTTTAAAGATTTTATTTATTTATTTTAGAGAGGGGAAAGGAGGGAGAAAGAGAGGGAGAGAAACATCAATTTGTGGTTGCCTCTCACATGCCCCCTACTGCGGACCTGGTCTGCAACCCAGGCATGTGCCTTGACTGGGAATCGAACTGGCGACCCTTTGTTTCACAGGCCAGTGCTCAAGCCACTGAGCCACACCAGCCAGGGCTTAATGAGTCCTTTATGATTAACACACACACACACACACACACACACACACAACCCCACAAAACCTTAATGTTCCATTTAAAAAAGAAATTAATCTCATTTTTTTTCTTTTTCAGACAATAATTACAAATTTAGGTAGAACTGTGAAAATGTAATAAATAAACTAAGCATTATGTCTCCTGGTACAAGTCAGAATAACTCTTTAATGCATACACCTGCCATCAGTACTTTTAAATAATTCCTTAGGTTTACCCATCTTCTGTGATTTTTTCTGATATGTCAGGTTGGCTAGGCTACAGTCCCCAGTTACTCCATATTCCATCAAACACTAATCTAGCTGTTTATGTGATGGTATTTTGCAGGCATAATTAAAGCTCCTAACCAATAGACTTTATTTTAAGTCATAAAAAATATCCAGGATTTAGTCCTAAATAATACAAACAGAACTTTTGTGTATACTTTACTGCTATGTGTGTGTGTGTATACGTATATATATATATATATACACACACGCACACAAACACACACATATATATATATATAATCAGAGCTGAGGTTTCTCTCAAAAAGAAATGAATTTTTTTCTGTGGACAGCAGCCTCAGCTTTTGCCTATTAATTCCAGCCTGCCCATGACCTTCTCTTCCTATCCTGTAGATTTTGGATGACTTAGCCAGCCTCCACATTCACATAAGCCAATTCTTTGTAATAAATTCACATATGCATATCACAAATATTAAAAAAAAATGGATACTAAAATGGATAGAATAGTGTTAAAGCATTTCTGTCCCCATTTTCCTTGTTAGTTCAGTTTGTTCATTACATTCCACATATGAGTGAGATCATATGGTATTTGTCTTTTTCTGACTGGCTTATTTCACTTAGCATAATGTCCTTCAGGTCCATCCATGCTGTCACAAAGGGTGAAAATTTTCTTTTTTGTTTTTTATGGCCAAGTAGTATTCCATTGTATAAATGTCCTATAGTTGTTTTATCTACTCATTGGGGCACTCTCTGCCCTCAAACCAAGCACAGTTATGGTAAAAGTCAAGAACTCATTTAATATAACTTTAAATGAATACAAACTAATTTTTAAAATAACAATGTTGAAAAAAAATGTAGCTTCTGACTCTAGAACTCATTTCAAGAAAAGCCTGACCATTGTTGAGAAAAGACTTTGATAAGACACCTTAGAGGACATCAAAATGTAGATAAACCTTTTCTGTACCCGGGAAATAAAAACATTTGTTTGCACTGAAAGATATAAAGGAGGAAGATGAATAGCAGGCACAAGGCAATAAGAAGTCCGCTTTCTCTCCTCTATGACCAAACCCTGTATTCATTCCCTACCCTGTTCCATGACTCTTTAATAAAGTTACTAAACTCAAGTTCAAGTGAATTTTCTAAGAAGCCAAGGAAGGAGCTGGGCTTCATGCATATTGTGATAGTATGGTAGCTCAGCAGAGAACAGGGTAGGGAGGGAATGAGAGGGGAAGGAAGGGGAGGGGAGAGAGAGAAAGTCAGAGAGGAAGCAAAGGAAGTAAGCCCGCCCCTTTCTCACCACTGCTACCATCACCCTTCCCCCACCCCTGCAGCCACATGGGCAGAGCTATAAATGCTCATGGGCCACAAAATTGTGGTTTTTGAGAGGCAAATCCAGATCTCCCATGTGGGAGTGAGGGGGGCGCTGGTTAATACCTAGTTAGCCAAGTATGATGTCATCACATCCTCTGTCACATACCTAGACATTTGCAGGAAGCTGGAAGTTTTCCCTAATTGGTCTAGTGTTAAATTGTTAATAGGTCAGTGTAAATTCCCCAAGGCAGCAGTCAAATATCAGATTGACTAATTAGCAATAAAAATTTCAAATATTCTTAAAATTCGTAACAGGTTGTCAGAAGGGCAAAGTCTGCATTTCCTTAGCATACACATTCAGATTCTACAACTTCTGTCTACATATGCTTAAAAAATAAATATTTACAAGCCACTAAACGTATTGGAAATTTCCTACTTTGGTATGAACCCTTGGAAACAGTTGCCTGTTAAGATTTTCTGGTAAATATTTATCAAAACAAGCTAGAAAAGGGTCTTCTCTCTTCTAATAGTCATGGCTATGGTCACCGGAATTTCCCCATTGAATTTTCATTTACCTGGTTCCCTTCCCAGCTCTGTATATGGTGGCTTGGAGAAAAGGTAAAGGCTGGCCAGAAAAATATTCCTATCTGAGATCCTTGGCAGTATGATTTTTTGTGTCTATTCAGTCCACTTCAACGAATATTTATGGTTCAGACTCTGCTATGAGATAGCAACAGAGATGATTAACATAGAGCTCCTGCACTCTGTGAGTTCAACATCTGAATAATTAAATGTCATTCGTGTGATAGGAGTACACAGAATTTGAACTCAATGAATTAGAAATTTAAAAGTTAAGGTACATTTTAACTAGTATTAAAAATCTAGGCATGGGAAGCATAAGGAATCCTTAAACTAAAGAATATTAATTGGTAACTGCTACTTAGCTCAATAACAGTCACGAGAAATTGGAAGAGGAAAGGACAACTTGAATAAACAAGAAATGGATCAAGTCCATTAGTCCTTTTGGTGGTTGAAAATTAAAGGACTTTTACTGTGACAAAGCATAGCATGGCAGAATCATCCTTCAGCCCCGGGGCAGCTAGCTGCCATGAAATCCAGCATTTGAACAATGATTAAGAACCTAGTGTGTGTGTCTTTGAGGGAACAACACGTCTGTGTTGTTCTCAGTCCTAAACCAGTGTTGTATCCAGCACCCTTGGCTCCCTGTCGCATCCCCACCACCTCACCCAGAGAAGGCACTCAATTTAACATGTAAGTGCCAAGATACACGCTCTGCAAGGGCAGGGTCATGCACTGTCATGGTTTTAACCTTCGAATGCTTATGTCCCAAGCAAAACTATTGTAGGAATATCACTTATAACCTCTGTTTTTCAAAGATTTATGTAAGACCCACATAATGAAAGTAAAATCAATTCCAATGACCATGGCAACCAGCAGTCCATATTATGTGGGCTTTGTATGGAGGATTTTTTAGGTTTTGCTAAATAGGACACAGAAATGGTGTTTGCATTTAGGACACAGAAATTAGAACTGTAAACATTTCAGTATCCTACCAATAACTGCTTCTCTTGCTCACTCTCTCTCTCCATATATAAAAAGTTAAGTGACCTGAGTCATACTAAAAATCTTACAAATGAAGCATTAACATGGCATGACATGCACATATAAAACACTTTCTACTATGACACTGACCTTGCAAAAACAAAATAGCACCTTTTGAATGACAATAGCAGGTGAGAACATGTTTAATAGACTAGGTCTATTAAACACGTCAGGCCAACACCAATCTCTTTACAAACCACCACGTCTTATAATTGTTTCTCTTAGCATCCTAAAACCAATCATCTGGAATCCAAATTTAATAAAGTAGCTCAAAGGGAGCTGTTTTTTTTAACCTTGGTGCATTTCAAATTATGAGTTTAAGGGTTATTTTCTCTTCCTATAGACACTCTCTTCTAAGAAACAAAATTCACAGAGTTAAAAATATAAATCAAAGGGGAGAAAAAAACCAGAAAAAGATGGAGGATCTGAGAGGTTAGGTAATTTCTTCCAGGTTCCACAACAGAAGAAATGATCCAGGCAGTACTTAAACCAAGGTTTGCCTGGTGAATGAGGGTAGTGGCATAAAGCAAAGAATCTTTGAAAACTGGGCAACTTGACATCCCAGGCAGGTAGCAACCTTAGTTTAAATTACTTCCCTTTCTATGCCTTTTTCTCAAAGAAACTTATAAGAAACATCAAGCAAAAGAGTTACTTCTGCTTCTTTTTCTTGCCCAATTTCTGGCACTGTTGGGAAAGAAATGGCTTTTAAAATTCAGTTACATAAAACATCAAAGGAGCTATAACGAGAAGAACCTTGATAGTCCACAAGCCAAAACATTTCTAAAATGCTGTTGACTTCATTGAAAACTTATTAACACCCTGGCATTTCTTCAAGTGCATTGAGTCCTAAAGATGATGGGCAAACATACACCACACACACACACACACACACACACACACACACACACACACGGTTCCATTAGTGGAAAAGTTTGGGAAACATTTTTGATTATACCTCCTCCCACCGAGGATCTTCTTGGTGGTTTATTATTAACATTGTACCTTTTGAGCTTTTGAATTTTAACTCAGGGTTTCCCAAACATTTGACCCTGGACCTTTCCACAATACCCATATGGTTTTTGTTTTTTGTTTTTGTTTTCAGAAAACCTATTAAATATTATGGAAATATTATGGAAAACCTACTAAAACTACTGGTTTCTGGAACACCTTAGAAAGCATTGTTATAAGCTGCATGTGATAAAAAATACACTATGATTTGATGACATATAAAGGTCCTTCCTGACCCCATTATAATGCTTAATAAAATCAATAACTCTTAGAGGCTGTTGGACTTTTGAGGCATTTATTAATAAATGAGTATCTCAAGAATCAAGAGGTAACAACTAGTTAGCAAACCACTGATCAAAGGGAATTCTAATTGGGCCCTTAGCTGCCTAAATGCTCTCCGTTTCAAATGGAGAGAAGGGGCTGGTCAAAGGCAGGGTGAATATACACGCTGTTGCTATTCGTGTATCTAGACAGTCTCTCTAAACTGTGGATTCTTCATCATAAATATTGTTTCAATTTATTATTTCTACTTCTACCAGCCTGGCCCAGATTTTTCACCCCATTTCTCTCTTCCAGGCTCTCTTTACATTATCTACCACACACAGATTCCCCCCAAATACCACTTTTATCCTCTGCCAAAGAACCTAGAATGATTCTCCACTGTCCACCAAGTCACTGTACTCACCCCAGCACTCAGCAGCCTTTAGAGGCAAACCTATCCATGTCCCTGTGACTTTATTTTTCATTGTTCACTGTTCCCTTCACTACCAACAGATTCTCAGTCTTCTCCACGAGTTCCAGGCTCTTCCTGCCTTCCTCTATTTTCTCTTTAAATTCTCCTAACTTTCTTTGTTACTTCCTATCCACACTCCACTCCTCTTTCAAGCGCTCTTTCTCCCAATAAGGCTTTTAGTAACTTCACCCGACATTGATCTCTCTCTTTCCTGTACCACAGAGTTGAGGGTGTTATTAAATGCATTCAGCACTTGATTGCATAATTTTATTTTCTTTCTGTTATAATTGTATATGTTTTGTTCCCTTATCATCATCCCTTGCTTATAAATACACATCTCTTAAAAGACCAAACCTCGTCGTAATCTTAATTTGTATTCCCTACCTCATTTACCATGCACTGGAAACACACACACACATAACACAAAATGCTCCCTTAATTATTGACTAGAATGAAAACAAAATGATGGTTATAAATGGATATTACAGAGTTACTAAAGAATATAGGATAGGACCTTTCCTTAATAATACCCTATTTGCATAAATTTTAAGATATTAGCTACCTTAAGAATAGCAAAATAATATGCCATCATACTGTTCTATAATTCAGATCTTCCAGACTAACTTCCCCCAAATGAACTCAAAGATCTCTTTTCTCTAATGATGGATTGAAACAAAGAACTAAGCACGGCTCTTAGGTTTCATATTTCCGAAACCCAGGGGTGTGTGGAAGACAGACTCTAAGATAGCCCCAATCACTCTTCCCTTTTGACATTCATGCCCTTCCCTCGAGTAGGTGGGACCTGTGACTTGTTTTTGTGTCACATAGATTGTAACTTCTGTATTGCTAGCTGACTCTCTTTTGCCTTCTTGGCTGGCATGTTTTGATGAGGCAAGTAGCCACTTGGGGGAAGCCCACATTGCAAAAAACTGAGGGTGGCCTTCAGCCAAGAGTAAGATAGAAACGGAGGCCCTTGTTCCCACAACCCTCCAGAAACAAAATTCTGCCAACAAATGTGTGAGCCTTTGGATGAGACCCATCTCTGGCCATCGCCCGATGGCAGCCCTTTAGAGATCTGACGGAGGACCAGCTCCTCTGTGTCCAGATTCCTAAACACAGAAACTCTGAAATAATAAATGTGGGTTGTTTGAAGACACTCAGTTTGTAGTAATTCATTATGCCGCAATGGATAATAAATATAAGATGCTGACTACCTGTGATTCTTTCAATGACTGTCTCTAAGATGTACCTGTCTAAGAACCAACTTCGTGATTCAGATATCCAGTGGGCACTCTCACATCATGGAAGCTCATGCAATCATGCTGGAGAGAGAAGGAATGTTTTATGTACCTAGAAATAAATTTAAGCAAGGAGGTGAAAGACCTGTATACTGAAAATTACAAGACATTAAGGAAAGAAACTAAAGAAGAAACAAAAAAGGGAAAAGATAGTCAGTGCTCATGAAAAGGAAGAATTAATATTGTTAAAATATCCACACTAGCCAAAGCAATCTGCAGATTCAACCCAATCCCTATAAAAATTCCAATGGCAGTTTTCATGAAAATAGAACAAACAATCCTAAATATTGTATAAAAACAGCTTGACTAGCCAAAGCAACCTGGAAAAAGAAGAACAAAGCTGGAGGCAGCATGCTCCCTAATTTTAAATTCTATTACAAATCTATAGTAATTAAAACAATACAGCATTGGCATAAAAACAGACACATAGATCAATAAACCAAAATAAAGAGACCAAAAATAAACCTTTGCATATGTGGTAACTTAATTTATGGCAAAGGAGCCATGAACATGAGATAGACAAAGTTCAGTCTTTTTAATAAATGGGGTTGGGAAAACAGCCACATGCAAACAATGACACTGGACTACTCTCTCACACCATACACAAAAATGAAATTCAAATCGATCGAGGACTTAAATGTAAGACCTGAAATAATGAAACTCCTAGAAGAAAACACAAGGAGTAAGTTCCTTGACATAGATCTTGAGGATGATTTTGTTGTTGTTGTTGTTGTTGTCATATTACAGTTGTCCCAATTTCCTCCCATTGCTCTTCCCTACCCCCCACCCTCACCCCCGGGCTCCTACAGTCAATCCCTACACCTGTTCCTTGACTAGGTGCTTCCCCTTCTTTCCCTCCTTATGTCCCTCCTCCCTTCTGGTTACTCTCACTCACTCTGTTCCTTGTTTCCATGCCTCTGCTTTTATTTTGCTCATTTGTTTGTTTTGTTCATTAGGTTCCTCTTTTTTAAAGTATATTTTATTGATTATACTATTACAGTTGTTTCATTTCTTTTCTCCCCTTTCTCCCCCTCTGTCCTGCACCACACCCGTAACAGAATTCCCTGCTCCCTTAGTTCATGTCCATGGGTCATATATATAAGTTCTTTGGCTTCTACATTTCCTATACTATTCTTAACCTCCCCCTGTCTATCTTCTACCTACCATTTATACTTCTTATTCCCTTTACCTTTTCCCCCTTTCCCCCTTTCCCTCTCCCCTCTGATAACCCTCCATGTGATTTCCATTCTTATGATTCTGTTCCTGTTTTAGTTGTTTGTTTAGTTTGTTTTTGTTTTTCAGGTTCAGTTGTTGATAGTTGTGAGTTTGTTGTCATTTTACTGTTCATAGTTTTGATCTTCTTTTTCTTAGATAAGTCCCTTTAACATTTCATATACAAGAGCCTGGTGATAATGAACTCCTCTAACTTGACCTGATCTGGGAAGCATTTTATCTGCGCTTCCATTCTAAATGACAGCTTTGCTGGATATAGTAATCTTGGATGTAGGTCCTTGCATTTCATGACTTTGAGTACTTCTTTCCAGCTACTTCTTGCCTGCAAGGTTTCTTTTGAGAAATCAGCTGATAGCCTTATGGGAACTCCTTTGTAGGTAACTGTCTCCTTTCATCTTCCTGCTTTTAAGATTTTCTCCTTAACTTTAATCTTGGCTAATGTAATTATGATATGCATTGGTGTGTTCCTCCTTGGGTCCAACTTCTTTGAGACTCTCTGAGCTTCCTGGACTTCCTGGAAGTCTGTTTCCTTTGCCAGATTGGGGAAGTTCTCCATTATTTGTTCAAATAAGTTTTCATTTTCTTGCTCTTCCTATTCTCCTTCTGGCACCCCTATGATTTGGATGTTGGAATATTTAAAGTTGTCCCAGAGATTTCTAAGCCTCTTCTCATTTTTTAAAAGTTCTTATTTCTTCATTCTGTTCCTGTTGAATGTTTTCTTACTTCTGTTCCAAATCATTGATTTGAGTCCCAGTTTCCTTCCTTTCACTGTTGGTTCCCTGTATATTTTTCTTTATTTCACTTTGCCTCTAAATTGTGTCTGTACTCAATCATTTCTGTGAGCATCCTGATTACCAGTGTTTTGAACTCTGCATCTGATAGGTTGGCTATCTTCTCATCACTTAGTTCTTTTTCTGGAGTTTTGATCTGATCTTTCATTTGAGCCATTTTCTTTGTCTCAACATACCTGTTATGTTGTAAGGGGCAGAGCCATAGGTATTTGCCAGGGCAGGCAACCCGCATTACTGCACTATGTGTGGGAGAGGGGTCAGAAAGGGAACAGTGCTGCTAGCTCAGCTCTTGCCCAACTTTCAGTGACTTCCCCTGCAACCCACAAGCAAATTGGGCCCTTTTGGTGCTGATTCCCTGGCAGATGAGCTTGTGTATCTTCTAGGACCACATGGGTCTCTCTAGTGAACTCTCCTGTGAGGCTGGGAGTTTTTCCTGCCACCACAACCTTTACAGGTTTTGAGGCTTTATTTCCCTGCACTGGAACTCTGGGGTGCACAGTCTGTCTTGCTCCCCAGTTGTTCCTCCTGGCTTATCCACACACAAATGTAGGACCACCCAGTCCACTAGCCGATACCTTGACTGCCCTTGTCTGCTGCCTTGCTGCATGTGCTCTCCACCCTCTCTGCCTATCTCTACCCCTCCTACTAGTCTGGATGAATGTTTCTTCTTTAACTCCTTGGTTGTCAAATTTCCATACAGTTCAATTTTCTGGAAGTTCTGGTTGTTGTTGTTGTTTTTTTTTTTAATTTGTTGTTGTCCTTTGGGTTATGCAAGGTAGCAAAGCATACTTGCCTATGCCTCTATCTTGGCCGGCAGTTCTCCATTAGGTTCCTCTTATAGGTAAGATCATATGGTATTTGTCTTTTACCTCCTGGCTTATTTCACTTAGCATAATGCTCACATCTATGCTGTCACAAAAGGTAGCAGTTCCTTCTGTCTTTCTGCCGTATAGTATTCCATTGTGTAAATGTACCACAGTTTTTTGATCCACTCATTTACTGATGGGCACATAGGCTGTTTCCAGCACTTGGCTATTGTATATAACACTGCTATGAATATTGGGGCACATAGGTTCTTTTGAATTGGTGTTTCAATGTTCTTAGGGAATAATCCCAGCAGTGGAACTGGTGGGTCAAAAGGCAGTTCCATTTTTAGTTTATTGAAGAAATTCCATACTGTTTCCCACAGTGGCTACATCAATCTGCATTCCCATTGACAGTGCACTAGGGTTCCCTTTTCTCCACAACCTCACCAGCACTTGTTTGTTGATTTGTTTGTGATGGCCATTCTGACTTGTGTGAAGTGGTATCTGATTGTGGTTTTCATTTGCATCTCTCTGATTACTAGTGATGTTGAACATTCTTTCATATGCCTATGGGCCCTCTGTGTGTTTTCCTTGGAGAAGTGTTGTTTCAGGTCCTTCGTCCATTTTTTTAATTGGATTGTTTGTCTTCCTGGTATTGACTTATATGAGTTCTTTGTATATTTTGGAAATCAAACCCATGTCCAAGGTATCATTGGCAAATATGTTTTACCGTATGGTTGGTTCCCTTTTCATTTTGATTTTTTTATTCTGACACCCAAAGTAAAAGCAACAAAAGCAAAAATAAACAAGTGGGACTATATCAAGTTAAAAAAACTTCTGCACAGAAAAAAAGAAAGAAGGAAAAGAAAAAGAAAACATCAACAAAATAATAAGTTGACCTATTAAATGGAAGAAAATATTTTCAAATCAAATCATATATCTGGTAAGAGGTTAATATCCAAAACATATAAGGAACTCATACAACTCAATAGCAAAAACAAACAAACAAACAATCCGATTTAAAAAATGGGCAGAGATCTAAGTACATATTTCCAAAGGAGACACACAGACAGCCCACAGGTTCCTGAACAGATAGATGCTCAACATCACTAATCATCAGAGAAGTGCAAGTGAAAACCACAATGAGATATTGCCCCATACCTGTTAGAAAGGCTGTCATCAAAAAGATAAGAAATAGCAAGTGTTGGCAAAGATGTGTAGAAAAGGTAACACTTGTGCATTGTTGGTGGGAATATAAATTGGTACAGCCCCTGTAGAAAAGATCATGGGGGTTCCTGAAAAAATTAAAATAGAACTATCATATGATCACTTGTGGGTATTTATCTGAAGAAAACAAAAATACTAACTCGAAAAGATATATGCATCCTCATGTTC
Organism: Desmodus rotundus; assembly: GCF_022682495.2. NCBI lineage: Eukaryota > Metazoa > Chordata > Mammalia > Chiroptera > Phyllostomidae > Desmodus > Desmodus rotundus. Next base: position 183,449,401 of record NC_071389.1, on the reverse strand, counting down.
ATTGTAGCGCTATTTACAATAGCCAAAATGTGGAAATAACTTAGGTGTTTATCAGTGGATGAATGGATAAAGAATGGATATGCATATACACAATGGAATACTATTCAGCCATAAAAAAGAGTGAAATCTCGCTGTTTGTGACACATGGATAGAACTTAAGGGTATTACACTGAGTGAAATAAGTCAGACAGAGAAATAAAAATGCTGCATGACCTCTTTTATGTGTGGAATCTCAAAATAGACAAACAAACAAACAAAAACATGCTGAAAGATACAGAGAATAGATTGGTAGTTGCCAGAGGTGGGGGTTAGTGGATGAAAGAATTGGGTAAAGGTGGGGGGGGTCATCAAAAAATGTGTTATGTGATATCTGGTGGAAGCTTGAGAATAGAGACAACCATTATTAAAAATCACATAGTAACTTTGTTTGAAGCCTTGGCCCCAGTGTTCAAAAACTACAGTTTAGCATAGGCTGGGAATTTGGTCATTTAAAAGAGCCTATGTCAGTTGTCTCTGTCAAAGGCCACACATTTTAAAAGGTGCTAAAGCTACATGAAACACTAAGGCGAGCTTTTTGTGACTAAGTATGAGAAGTGTATTTGATGTACACTAATTAGTAAACATTACTAGCTAGATACTTGATGGGAGAGAGGACTGAAGGGATAGAGAAACTACTGGGTAGAGAAGTGCTAATTAGAAAAAATGTTGACTTTTTAGCAGATTTATATCTCACATCACCACATAATTGGCTCTTTGTTTTGGTTTCATTTGTTATTATTTGGCACTTGAAAGAACCCACAGACATTTCGAATCTTCCTTTTAAGAATGTGTGATTCATTTGGTGAAACAGTAATCACTAGACTTCTCAATTTCAAGAACCAGGAAAAATAAAAATTAACAAAAATAGGTAGTTGGATAAATAGATGAATTGAGTACACTGCCACAGACAGTAAACTTCATTTTGCCAAGTTAGTACATTTTTTTTAAATCATCATGTGTTGTCACTGTTAATTCATGAAAGAATGGACAATTCAAGCCCAAGTAGTAGTCATAATCTCAAAAAATAAGGAACAGAACTTTAATATCAATAAATCTATCTTGAAAAAATTCACCACGTTGGACATAATCTTCTCTTTGTAGATCAATACAGCATTTGGGAACCCTCGGCTGAAGGAATGTCCTAACAGAGTGAGAACTAAGAGACTTGACATGAGACAGCCTAGAACACCTCCAAGGACGTTCAATGTGTTTAGGAAATTCAAGGTGAATTTTTTAATAAAGTTCAGATATGTAAGGGACGACAGTTGAAGATCAGTGAGAAATTTAACAAAGTGTGTGTGTCTCTTTCAGCCAGTCTTGAAGTCTTAAAACATTTAGATCTTTTAAAATGCAGGGATTATCAGGCTCAGAGGTTCTAATAAAATCCTTCCCCATCCCCCATAGGATACACGTGGTTGGACAGAAGTGTTACTAATGATCACTGACTCATTTACCTCTTCTTCTGGGAAGACAGCTTACTACCACCCAGAAGTGACAATCCAGCCACCACAGCATCCAGGTGGCAGCTATCTTGGATCAGCAAATGAAAGTTCAAAAGAAATAATCTCTGGAGGCCTCCAAATCCAAGCTTAAAATGAATGTCAAGTGATGGCAAACATCATATCCACAATGCACACCTCTACCTAAGGAACGAAATTAAGTCCCCGCAGGATCCACAAGTCCCCAAAGACCAATAGACTCTTTGGAGAAGTCTGACAGCAGAACTTCATTATGGCTGGACAGGTGTCTCAGCATCTGTTCTCCAAATACCTTAGTCAATGTGAAGATTGCTCAGCCACAGATGTTTGTAGGATTTTGGAAAATATCACAGAACTTAATGGGAAAGAGCTCAACTACCCAATGGATTGAATTCCTTCCTATTTCTTTGGAACTGACCTATCATGGTCCCTACCCTCTTTTTCGGAAACCTTTGGACCTGCAGATGAAGGACGCACGCAGGCATCTGTTGTGGAAGAGAGCAGTACCTGAGACGAATGTCAGGGCCAGAATTAAGCTGATTGGCACACGTTAAAATGCAACATAATAGAGTACTTGTCGCAGTGGCCCTCTCCTGCCGTTGGCTCATGAGGAATAATGATGGCTTACTGACAGAAGCAGGGACTCAGCCGCTTGATAACATTGTTGCACTGATGGTTTGAAGTGGCCCTGCCGTTGCCAGCATTTGGCTGGAAACAACAGCCATTCACTCTCTCAGGCAGGGTGCTGAAAACAGACCCACAGCCATGCACAACGCAGTCCATTTTGAAAGGCATTCTCTGCCATAATTTCCATTGTCATTCTTCCCCTACTGTTTATATAATATAGCAGGAGTGGGACCAAGAACTAATATTACAATCAAGAGCCTCAAACAACAAACGGCAGAGCTCAGTTTTCTAGGGAGAGGATTACCGAGCCTCCTAAGGCGGCAGGTACACCACGGCACACACCACCGCCTGCCTTATTAAAGCAGCCCTTTCCTGGGAAAAGAACATTGCCACGGACATAATGAATTAATTTGGCATTTCCTTCGGTCTCACTCAGCACGCAGTGTGCTTCCCTGAGCATGAAAACAGCACATCTTCACAGAAACATTTCTAAAATGATGTGCCTACTCATAGAAAAGATCAATTTGAATAGATTCCATCCCCAAGAGGGCAATTCAATACGAAAAGTTTTCAAGTAAAGTCAAGACAGATCGTCCAACTACTTTTCAAGCCCAGCACAGACCACTCTCTTTGTCCATATTTCAGCTTACAAACCCTCTCTCTTTTTCCCTCTCTTGCGATGTATATACATACACAGACATACATTTATTTGTAGCTCTTCCTATACTGAGAACAAAGCTCTTGCTCTGTCAGCATAAAGGCTATTGCTGTGGAAGTGAAAATAAAAAAAGTGTGCTCTACTTTGGGGAATGGAAACATAAAGTTATTGAATGTGACTTTTGCTTGAGAGGCTGTTTTGGGGTTGTTGAAAGTTAGAAAAAAAAGATAAAATAGAATAATAAGCTGAGGGGAGGGATGGAGACACAGATTGGGTGATTAAAATGCTAGCCAGTGGGTACAGTGTTGAAAACACAGATTTGAGAGGTGAAAGGCCAGACTCAGTGCCAAACAACCAAAATGGAATTAGAGCTGAAAAGTACAATGAGCAGACTGACGGCCAGAAGCCATGCATTGCAACAAGGATGTGATAATTATAAACGGCCAAGGCGAGGATGGAAATCCAGAAGTGATAATGTTGTGCTTCCAAGAAGGAAGGCTGGCCTTCCTTAAATCAAGTGTAAGAAGACAAAACAAACAACCTACCAACACCATGGCACATTGACTGAAAGATCAGACAACTGTGTTTTCTTTTCTTTTTCTTTTATTCTTAGGTCAAGTGCTGCAGCCACTGAAGTTTTGGTTGGTTTTTGCAAGCATCCGTCACAGAGACATAACTGTTAGGAAAGCAGAAAGCTAAAAATCCTCCAAGACACTATTTTGGTATCTTCTGCATGTTCCATGTCAAGAATTTATGATACTGTAGACATAGCATTTATTATTACCATCCCCCTTCTCCTGATAGGTGCCTGAAAACAGTCTATCCCAAATAACTGTGATACTTACAAAATCAGGAACCATGGCTGGGTAGCTCCATAGGTGAGAGCCCAGCACTGACAAGCAGCGTGCATAAAGCAGTGGTTTCCAAATGTGGCTGCCCATTAGAGTCATCCAGATGGGATATTGAAACTCCCCATTCCAGTGACACGGGTCAACAGGCACAGATTTTCAGTTACCTTGACCTGGATAATTATTCTACAATGTATATCAAATCATCATGTTGTCTACTTTCTATACAATCATATTTGTCAATATTCCTCAATAAAGTTAAAACAAAAACAAACAAGAAGACTTAAAAAAATAAATAATTCCTCAGACCAATTAAATGAAAATTTCTGGGGGTAAAATATAAGGGTTTTTTGTTGTTGTTTGTTTGTTTTGAGAACCCTCAGTGTTGAGATATCTCTTTGTGGTCCCACTGACTTTGATCCATTCGATACCCCTAATGGCACTGCCAACCCCATGTTGCCCAGCCCCCCATATATTAGCCAGTAGGCCTTAGAAAGCTCCAGTGTGAATGTGGACAGCTCAGCACCAATCCATCCCCTCACCTAGCAAGGCACTCTGAATTAGTCCCAAGAGAGTCCAAAGCTCAATGATAAAGCAGCTCCATAGAGGTGGCTTCAGAAACCAAGAAGCAGATTTGAGCTTACAAAAGAAATTTCACCCCTGGAATAAACATATGTGTTTATGCCCTCCCACCTAACCCCTGATATATATCCTCTAAATACTATTGCAAGTATCATTTTAGAGCCCAAAGTGGGGACAGCTTCTCATTTTTATGGAATGACAAATAGAAATTGGACCCCTACTGATAGTTTTCAGCCCTTTGGGATCTTTGCTGTAGGTTTAAAATTCTTCCTTAGTGTAAGGTAACCTGCTAACATTCAAGGTTTGCTCTGACCCCACAGGCTTCTTCTGCATTCTTCTGGACCCAAGTAAGCATGTTCCCGTCTTGGACACATTGTCCTTTACAGTCACACTTGAGAATTCTCTGAAGTCGGGGTGGAAAGCAATCCCAAAAATTCCTGGCTTGATTTTTTTAAAAATATGTTTCAATTGGAACTACAAGGGCTAACTGAACTCTTTGTTAATTCAATTACACAAAATGATACTAGATATAAAATGCTTTCTATATGATATATATTTGCTCCATCATGTACTATAAAAATCTTTCTACAGTAAATTTTTATGCCTCCATTCTTTATTAGAGCGATTTTCTTAATCCTGACTTTAAAACCGATTTCTGAGTCAAAACTCCACAACCTCATTAAGTTCCTTAACGTAATTCCCTCTACACCATTCTCCTTATTTCTTAATTCTTGTAATTCTCGTGATTTATTTTAGCATTTGTGCTCGTTACACCTGTCAAAAACAAAAGCAAAAAAAAAAAAAAACCACGGGCAATGGTTCCCCAGTGCCTACTGAATGAAGTTCAAGCTCCCCAGGTTTCATCTCAAAATATTCCATGATCTGATTCCAACTCTATTTCCTAGTCTTTTAGTGAAATCATCTTCCCCTGTCCTTGGAGCACGTCATGCACGGTCCCATCAGCGTGCTATTTGTGTGCAATTCCCTTTGCCGTGAGGATTGTCTCTCTTCTTTTCTGCACTAGACAGGTTGGGTGAAAGGCTTCCCTTTGCTTTACCATAGGTCATGAGTTCTTAACCTGAAATTTTTCTACTGCCTGGAGTTCTTAAATGGATCTGTGGGTGGGTGGGTGCATACCTTTTGAAACTAGTATACAAAATTGGGTGTGCCTATCATTGGTATAACTTTGGTGGCCTGCAATAAACCATGCCTCCCAGCGTTCATTCTCATGTGTAGTTTCCCCTGATGAATCTGGGCAAGCTCTGTAATCTGCTTTCACTAAAAGACCTTGGAGGAAGTGACCCTGTGCCCACCAGACTTTTGGAAGTTTAAGCAGCCACATGGAGAAGCCAAAGAGAAAGAAAACTGAAGCCCCTGGCCAAAAGCCAGCAGCCGGCACCAGCTGTCAGCCATGTGGGTGAGGCCATTTTGGAATTTCCAGGTGCCCTGGTGCCCCTGCTGACACCAGATGAAGCAGAAGAACCAAATGTCAATGCACACAATCATGGAAATTAAAAATTTTTTAAAATCCATTGTTGTTTTGGGGCAGTTTGTTTCACAGTAATAGAAAACAAGACAGAAAATATGTGAGTGCAGGTTTTTCTGGGAAAAAATATCCAGGTTCTCAAAGGAATTAGTGATGCAAGGCAGGTTAAGTATCTTTATATGAGGAGGTCCCTGTAAAGCACTTAACACAGTATCTGCCATGTGGCAAGCACTCAGGAAGTGATTGTCTATTACTATTATTATTTTGCAGCCAATAGCCCACTCTAGGTATTCCAAGGAAGAATTTCTGGAAGACAAGTCATCACTATGGATGAGAGAGAAGCCACAATTACATTAATAAGAAAGAAAAACAAAAATCTGTGCATCAAATCTGAAGGGGGAGTAGAAAGTAGGATAAATAGACTTGAATCAAGAAATTCAAAAATGGACCGGGCAAAAATTAAAAAAAATCATATTGGATAGTTCAAGATTTACCTTGAACAGAAAGTGTGCACAAAGAATCCCCACTTCTCCTCTCTGTACAACATACTTAACTACATCCTGGACTGCCCCGAACTAGTGAGTTTGGAGCAAAGGTTCTAGGTCCCCAAAGGATAGAAAGATAGGTGAAGACGAGGCTGATTTCTGGAAAAGAGGCAAATTGTGGAAGTGCATGCCCACTGGTGCTATGTTTCAGGGAGGCAAAAAATGAAATAATTGTCCCTGAGTGACCAGGGAGGGGAGGGCACTGAGGAACATGGTAAAAGTTCAAAACAGCCACTGAGGGAATGAGGAAGGCTGCCAACCAGCAAGGAGTGAAATGATGGACAAGTAGCACGGAGGGCCCAGCTTCAGCTGGAGGGCTCAGAGTGAAATGTAGGTCCCAATTCATAAAAGACTTCTCAGCAGAATCCTTCCGTGATGCAAAAATGATAGACAGGCAGCTCTGTCTCTGGAGATGTTGGGCAGGAGCAGGATGGCCATCTGCCAGAGCTGTGGTTCAGGGGTTTCAAGAGCAATTCATACGACTACAAATCCCTCCTTACCCAAGGACTTCTTACCACTCGCTGGCTTCTTGGCCTTGGCAGATTATTTAGCTATTCTGTGCCTTGGTCTCCTTAACTGCGGACTCAGAATGGCTAGCTAGTTTAAGGATTATGTAAAAAGCATAGACGTAAAGCACTTGACACATGTTAGCCATTATTATTATCATCATTATTGTTGTTATTATTATCACTCTATAAACCAATGGTAGTACTTTATTTTTTCTTTTGAAGACTCAAGCCCCATTCTTTGGAACATCCTATGAATTTTGCAACTCTCCATTATTCTGCACACCTGAAGATTGTTTCTTTAAAATGGAAATATATGTCTCTAGGCTTACACATGGGTATAGTTATTTCCACAGATACCATCAGCTAAAGCTACTGGAATCTGCGTTAAAACTTACGTCCTACTCTGTACATTCATCCTTGGGCTCCCCAGACACACTGACAAAAAGTCAAATTCTAGTATTGATTTTGTGTAGTCAGCCAATAATGCTTCTCTTTCTTTGGGGGATAAAGTGATCACACCTGTGCACACACATGCCTGAGAGAGCTTCAGTAAGAGAATCCAGAGAGTGGAAAAGTCAATGAGTATAAAATCTAAGCCTAAGTGTGATGGTTAATTTTATGTGTCAACTTGGCTGGGCCACAAAGCCTAGCTATTAGTGAAGCATTATTCTGGATGATTCTGTGAGGGTGTTTATGGAGGAGACTTACATTTAAGCTGATGGACTTTGAGTAAAGCATATCACCCTCCCTAGCATGGATGGGTCTCATCCAATCAACACAAGGCCTAAATAGTCAAAAGACTGGCATCTTCTGAGCAAGAGGGAATTCTGCCAGCAGGTGGCCTTCAGACTTCCTCTGCAACACTGGCCTTTCCTGCATCTCCAGATTGCCAGCCCATCCTGAACATTTTGAATTTGATAGTTCCCATAATCACCTGAGCCAATTCCTTGAAATGGATCTTTCCACATACATACATACACACATCCTGTGGGCTCTGTTTTTTCTCTGGAAAGCCCTGACTAATACACTAGTTTTGCCCAATGTTCTCCTAATGGGCCACAAGACAGCCTAAGATGATCCAAGCTTATGTAAAGGAGATGTAACAGGTAGCAATATATAGTAGGCCCTTGGCCCCAAATTACGTTGTGACTGTGAATTTATGACAATATTCCTCAGGAAAGCATTTGGAGATTAACAAAGGCATTAAATTAAATTCAGTGCCCTTCGAGTTGGTGAAGTTTGATCCTCTATGGAAGCAAAATTCTGCCGATCAGACTGTGGAACTTCACCTCTATCGATAGTCCTGGGTTCTTGGACCTACATTTTGCCCAGGGCTTTTTATAAGCGTAGCAAAATCTGCTATTTCAGGGATAATGTTCTTTCCACATCAGCCATATCCAGGGGCCTTTGGGCTCCATGCTAGCTAGCATTTTTCCTGTATTTCAGGTAATACAACTCTGTTGTTTTTTTTTTTTTGTCATAATGGTTCTGTCATCAATATTCAGGAAACATTTGCCTGGGAGACAAATGCACTGAACAGTATGCTCTTAAGTAAAAGTGGCACCTATCTACTTCCTTCTATTCCATTTCAGGTAATAGCTTTCTGTCTGTCCTTTAAATGAATATTTCTACACCACTGGAACATTAAAAATATTACTAAAAACCGAACTTGTTATTTACGTATGTCTAACTTCTCATCTTGCCTTGTTTAATGACAGACTTTCACTGCATTTGATCATTATTTTTCACTTTTCTTCTAGCCTTACCTGTGTAATTACTGTTACTGTTCTTTGTGGGTTTCAGTTCCCAAACTTACTCTTACTTTCTCCTTCCTTTTCTCAAACTTCTTCTCTATTTTTTAGAATTCTTTTATCCTTACCTAAGGACATGCTTATTGATTTTAGAGAGAAGGAAAGGGAAGGAGAAAGAGAGAGAAAGAAACATAATGTGAGAGAGGGACATCAATCAGTTGCCTCTTGTACACACCCTGACCAGGGACCGAACCTGCAACCCAGGCATGTGTCCTGACGGGGAATTGAACCCACAACTTTTCTATTACAGGACAACACTCCAACCACATGAGCCACACTGGCCAGGGCTCAGACCTCTTTTATGCTGGACTAAAAATACCATTCCATTAATTTTTAATTCAGCTTATACTCATTGAAGGTCTTTCCCCTTGTTGTGAAAATAATACCTCTTCCAATTTATACTCTCCACTAATAATTTTATTCCCTGTCCCTAATACAATGGTTGCTTAACATCTTCCTTTATAGCCTTCTTTTTAGTAGTGGAGAAAATGACAAAAAGTTAACTGAACAATGATCATTTCCGGCTGTTCATTACAATGCTTCATAATTATTAATCATAGAACATATAATTGCCAAGTAATATGATACATTTCTAGTTGTAGGAGCTTCAAGTCTTACTCTAACTTCTCTGCCTTCATTTGTTCATCTGTAAAGGGAGTTTTATAACGACATTAATATGTGCCTCAAAGGACTGGTGCTGTGATTACGTAAGATTAGCATATTAAAGCATGGCGTAAACTATGAAAGTGATAATATGAAGGTTGGTATCTTGTCATCCAGGTATATATTCATTCAGAGACTTACTGTGGATTAAAAACTAAATTAAAAACACCGCCATGAAAAGTAAATAAAGAAACTAAGCAGCACACAATTAAACTTAGTTTCAATTGTGCTACATTCTTTCTGTCACCAAGAAACTAATTAGTACGACATAATCACATACTTCCTGCCCAGTAAACATACAAGTCCCAGAGGAACAAATGATTTGTATCATGAATCACTGGCCACTGTTTACTGGTAATTATCACATAAATGAGGTGCTTCTGGTTGACCTCTGATTCCCTAGTCCTTTCCTGAGATAGCAAAGATATAGCAGTTATGCAAAAACTCGAGAAAATTTAAATTACTTTTCAAGCCTCACCTTGTGGATATTCTTTGTTTTGAAAAAAAATAACTACCCCAATTTAAAAAAATACTATCAAAACAGATACTAAATTTAAATGTTAGTGTGTGTTTAGAAATGGCTCCCACAATCAAAACAGAAAAATTCAAGAAAATATGTAATAAAGTTCCAAGTCTAATCACGCACATTAGCAATATGGACGTGACTGTATTCCAGCCTTTCTTGAGGGGTCAGCAAGTCAAAGTTAAAGGAAGAGTCCCAGCTCTGTCCCAGATTAGCTGTATGAATTTCCTTAGTCACCTTACTTATCTCACCCATGGATTCTTCCTTGGTACAATTAAGCAATTAGATCAGATGGTTTGGGGGTTACTTCCTGTCCTAACTTTCCTTGATTCTGAATCTTAAAGAAAGAAATATACACGCAATATACCTTCAATGTTGTTTACAGCCGTATTTCTCAACAGGAGCTGACACTGGAATCACCTTGGGAGCTTTCAAAAACACTGGTGCTGGGGCTGAACGCCGCAGAGTGGGAATTAATGGGTCTGGGTGTACCCCACACGCCGAGGACTGTAAAGCTCGAATGTGCAGCCAAGATCAAGAAGCACTTGTTAATTACTCCACACATTCTGGATGTGCCCATTTCCTCTTCTTTTCCCTCCTCGTTTGAAGAATTGAAATGATCTCTCCAAGGCTGCCTTGTCATGAAAAATGTGGAGAACCTCGCTTTCCCTGCCTGACTGTAGGGGCCCCGAGTGAGATGATGCCATGAAGGTCCCTGGTAGGGCACTGGCTCGTAGGAGAGATGCAAGAAACAGTCATTTATTTCTCCCCGCCCGACTTCCTGGGCCCCCAAAGAGTTGGACCTCCCTTCATGACTTATCAAATATTGGAATATCACTAAAAGAACTTCCATAAATTTTTTGAAGTAGAATTTTCCAAACTATCCCATCAACTCAACAAAAAGACATTGAAGTCACAGACCCTACCACCATTGATGCCCCAATACTTAGAATCACTATTTATTCAATGAAGAGGTGAACTGGTCAATGTTTCTACAGGCCCTTTGTCATTGGCCTTGACACCCCCCTCAATACACACACACACACTTCACCATCTTTTCCTAACTCTGCTCTTCACTGATGTCAAAGATCTGAGGCTCGTGGATCCCATGTTTTCCTTCCCCTCATTACAGTATCTCTACTACTTACCCCTGGAGATCCTGTCCTATAGGTAGGGACATCTAGATGCTGGCATAGACAAAGTCTCAACAAAATACTGGTTGGGCGTGCAAATAAATGGACTTTTATTTTGTCATATAGGAGCTTAAAATATGATGAGAAATATCAAGAAATGGTAGAATTAGAGAAAACATACCTAAAAAGCTGACTTTGTATGTGTACGAAGTCACCTGAAGCTCGGTTTTGTAGCCCATACTGAGCCCCTACAAGAAAACCCCAAATTAATAAAAAAGATGAAGGCAAAAATTTTCATCAGACTGGGCCCCCATCAGAGTCGTCTTTGCTCAGAGTGTCTGTCAGCCCAGCCCTTGATTTCAAATGCCATCATGTGACAAACGGGAAGGGCCAGAAATAGAAGAAAAGAACAATATTCTATCAGCCCATCTTCCTTATCAATCAGAATAATTCATGTGTTTTCTCTTTCAAGAGGAGAATGTGGGATGGAGTGTAGTTGAAGCCTGAAGTTATCAGTGAACGGCAGGGGCGGGGGACGGGGGAGAAAATTGCTAATGCTGCAGTCTTTCCATCCATCACCTCCAACACAATAACAGTGCCTATTTCATCATTTCGTTCATACAGGCAAATATGCACTGAGGATTTTGACCAGGCCTCTTCAACTACCTGCCTGATTACTGAAGAAGTCAGTCTGCCTTTGGCACTTGCTCCTCGGGCTGGGTGATGCCTTGAGAAACAAGGAGGTTACACACTACTTCACAGTGGGTAAGATCGTTGAACTGTCTCGCATGCCACTCTTATGTGCCTTTCTAAATCAGTTCAGCACAAAATAGTGTTTGTCCTGACTAATCATATCTGAAACGTACAGAGTGAGGCATCACCTGTGGTTACAGAAACATCGAGGGGGCTCATCTGACTGCCACTTTGTGTGGGCTGCTTTCTACACCCCCACGTTGGCAAATCTAGAATGAACTGGAAGAAAATATTCAGAACAAACCATTACTTTAGAGAAGCATAACTCTTTTTAAAGACTGGGTAAACAGAGCCTTTCCTTTTCAAAGGAAAGCAAAGCGTCAGTCCTGGTCACCCTGAGATGAGGAAGGGGTGAGGTGGAGAAAAAGCAAAGCTCTCCCCCGAGTGGGACAGGTGATTCATTCACCTTGAGGAGAGCTGCGTGCTCGTTAGGCCCACTGGGGAAACATTTAGCAAACTTGAGCAGCAATTTTCTAAATGAGTGGTAATTTTCTTAATGAATCTTCTCCCTAAACCTTTGTGAGGATAATTGTGTGTAATTTTAGAGACAGAAATAAGCTCAAAGGAGCCAGAAATGACTTGCCCACAGCCACTGAGAACTTTATAAAGAGTCCTATCTGTTTCCCACTCCAGCAGACCGCACTCTTGACTGAAGGAGAGATGAGAAACAGGGACATGGGCACACACACATCATCAGAGCAGCTGCCACCTGCTTGACTCCACAACCATCCAAGTTGTTAACAGGAGCCTGGCAGATACAATCACATTTTCTTTCTGGCCTTTACATATTGCTGTTGGTTATTCAAAAACATTGAATGATCAAGAGACATGTACTTTTTAGCTTTTCAAAATGAGAAACTAAATTAATCACATTCTACTCAAAGGGAATTTACTGAATATTTTGATTTCAAAGGAATATTAGAAGGATTTCATTTTCTTTGTCCCTTACATTTTTGAATAGCACACAGGTTAAGAAGCAGTAAAAACAGTTTCCCTGGAAGTATTTTTTTTGTTTCTCTATGGAGTAGGGTCACATTTTTTCCTACTGCCTCATCTTTTTACATTATCTCTCATAATACCTTTGAAGAGTATGGCAATGCTGGGAATAAGAGTTAAGCGATTCTCTTATAAGCATGGGAAATGGAATTTTACAAGACAAAGTGAACAGGCTTCAGAATCACAAAATCCTGGGTTCAAATCTCAGTTTGGCCACTAAACCCTGAACAGATTCTTTCAAAATACTGCACTTCACTTTTTCATCCCTTTATAAAATGGGGAGAACAATGCTCACCTCCCATGGTTGCTGTGCGCATTAGAAATCGTGGTCGTGCATAGCACCTGGCTCATCAAAGTTTCTCCAACTCATGAGGCCTCTCTTCCCCTCAAAATCTTTATCAGTCCAAATCCTGGCATAATTCCAATTGGTTTTGATTTTGTAGAGATGTTAGAAAACTTAGCCAACCATGCTACAACAGCATTGTGAATCAGAATGCCAACCCAGATACAAATCAAAACGTGGGCAGTACGGGGAGAGCGAGCTGGAATTATCTGTACCTGATCATTCACACGAAACCTCAGGCAAGTTCCTCTCTACATCAGTTTCTTCATCCATGAAAAATGGTAAAAATTGTACTTGCTATTCTGACTTCACACATTTGGTGGGAAGAATAAAATGATGTGCTTAGTCAGTGATGTAAGTGTAAAATATAATCCTTAAAGTATAATTCTTAGAATGGTACCAGGTACATAGTGAACACTCTATAAATACTGACCCTTATGATTGTTGATATATTATTTTTCACTGCTGTATCCCAATGCCTAGGACATTGTTGGTCACATAGTCAACATTCAATAATTACTTGTTGAGTGGTTGCTTAAATAAATAAAATGAATAGAGCTGTCTATCAGACCCAGGAATCTCATTTCAGGGTGAAAAACTCATCTGACTCTATTTCCCATGACCTAGATCCACTGTCTTATTGACTTAGAACCAAAAGAGAAACCATGGTGTATTGGACTTTCATAAAGACAGGTCTGATCATTTCCTAAAATTCTTAAAATGTATTCAGAAAGCCAAAATATGCCCTAAGCTGAAAACTCAGAGAAAAATCGATTTCAAAGAATTAAAGAAAACCTTCAGAACCTTCATGTCCCAGGACAGGAGCTGGCTGGGGCTAGCAGAGGCTCCTCCCATCAGGGCATCTCCCCAAGGTGGCCCCATGTGCTTTAGAAGATTCCCAGGGACACCCTGACTCTGAGTGCAGCTCAGGGTATCAGCACCTCCACTCCCATGCACTGGTTTATGTTCATAATGACAGGTGGGGAGGAGAGGGATGAATAATCCATCCCAACCAAGTCTGTGCGTTTCCATGCTGTCCTCAAGAATAAGCCTCTCCGCTTGGCACTGCTTCTTTGTCCCCCAGGTCCCATTTATGACTTTGAACACATTTGCATCAATGCGAGGCAGAAAAACAATCTGACCAGAAATAAACACCATGATTCCTATTCCTCCATAAGCAACATCCTGGTAGCAAACCCCAGCCCAGCTGCCTCCAGGTCACCCTCACCGTAGGCAGCAAACCGAATTCAACACCGTCTCAAAGTTTAAATGGTGACACATGCATGCCTGTAACCACAAAACAGAATATATATATATATATATATATATATATATATATATATATATATATATATATATTCTTTGTAGATAGTATTTTATATTATTTCCTCTCAATTTTTTTATTGAAAAAGATTTTGCCCTGGAATTAGGGGAAATAGCCCTTAATTTAAATCTTCGTAAAAATAAATATTTAAAAAAAAACTAAAAGCAGGATCCTGCCACAGATATGAGCTGCATTCCGTTATAAGTCCCCTGGAGAGGGAACAATATTAAAATCCAAATAAGCTCAGGTTTGTGCCCATTTTAATGTTCAGCTGCCGCAGAAACCTCATTAAGTTGTGTTGCAAAATCGTTTCCAGTGTTCACTTGGAACTTTTTTTGAAAAAACGTATTTCCAGTGCTTACAATGAGGAACCAGGTAACAATTCACCTCTACAGGAAACAGCAGCAAGTGCAGCCCGGCCTGCAATAACTCAGTTGTAGTACTTTTAACAAAGGACAGAGCCCTCCGCGAAGCGGCAGACGCAGTCGCAGTACATAACAATGGCAACGGGAAAGGACGGCAGAGTTGCAGACCCGCCACACGATTGCAAGCTCTCTGTCACTTCTGCAGTTTCATTATCTGGATTGAGGGGAAGAGACTTCAGGTGTAACGTGACCCCGCTGAGCCGAGCCTAGAAAATCACAGAGTTTGTCGGCCTTTCCCATGGCGGCTTGTTTCATGACCACAAGCAAATCACTTCACCTGCTCCTGTCCCAGTTTCTCCTGACTGCAAAGAGGGCAAAATAACAAAACATCCATTGCCAACCATGGCTTTAAAGCTTTACTGACTTTTGAATGCTCCATACATAACATAATTAGTGAACAGGCAAACAGATATAAATTATTTATACTCAGATCCTTGGGTCAGGGACAGCTTTTGGGAGGGCCTGAGAGGGAACCCACCATCTATCTATTCACTCTCCCAGCTGCACTTAGCTCCTTCCACGCCACTTTCCCTCCCTCCCTTCTCTCCTTCTTTCCTTCCTCCCTCCTTTCCACTTCTTCCTTCCTCCCCTCCTCCCCTCCTTCCTTCCTTCCTTCTTGCAAATATTTAAATAATATTATGAAGATGGCCACTGTCCTAATTCTAGTTCTGCCACTAACTAGTTGCATAAACTCAGGTGACTTCCTTAACCTGAGACTTGATTTGCTCCTCTTAGAATTTTTTTAAAAATTCCAGAGCCTTAGTAATAGTCATATCATAACATTATACATATGAAAGTACTTTAAAAATATTAAGTATTATGAAAATGAGCAAGCTATAAGAAGCGACCAGCCAAAATTACAAAGAGCACCTTGATTTCTCTCTCTCTCTCTCTCTCAATTGTGATGTTACAAGAACTCAGCTTCTCTTCCCCGAGTCACAAAATACCAATACATGAAAAATGATTCTGCCCTTTAGAAACTGCTCCTACTTCAAACCCGTAAGCAAGAATGTGTGTTTTCTTTCGCCTCCCACAAAATGCATAATAAAATAAAGTTCAGCCTCTGGAGAATATGCAGTTATCAAAAATCAAAATGAAAACTCAAAGGAAAATGAAAGAAATAGCAACACTTCCTGTCAGCAGGTAAATAACTCTTTGAGAGATCAGAACTGGCAACCACTGTCTGAAGGAGGAACATTCTAGCAGGCATTGTTCTCAGTAAACAAGAAAGCAGATGCCACCCTACATTTCGTGAAATATTTATGACTCCACCACACACCCTTTTGGGGGAGCAAATTGATGACTGTTCTACCCAACACAATCACCCGGGGTGTGCAAAGCACAGCCTCGATCAATCACACAGATGTGATTTGTTTGCCCTATTCAGAGGCTGCCTCCCCTTCATTCCAACGTCCAAGATGGAGAGAGAGGGTGGAATAGATGGAGCATCCAAGGCTTCTTTCATCATTTCTTTTTTTCAATGCCAAGAGTTACAGTGTTTGGGAGTGTTACTAGATAGGGAAGTGTTTTGTCATCTTCAGATTGGCCAAACAAATCAGGGAGAGTGTTGATCCCTTTTCGGGCAGCTGCCACCCACCTCACATTTACAGCTATGTGCATAAAGCCCTGTCACAAGGTGATATTCACTCCGCATGGGATTTCAAAATCAGCACACATACTGCCTTAAACTGGGTTAATGATGGAAATTCACACCGACAGTGGATGGAAGTTAGTGTTGCCAAAATAAACTTGAGCACACAACCAGACTGGAATTAACTCTTCAGGGTACAGAGAACCAGTGTTTATTCAGCCTCCATCAAGTGCCAGGCGATGCAACATGCAGTGATGGTTCCTTCTGTTAAAGGGGGTCTCAGACACAAAAAGGTACAGTTCTTCCATGATTGGATTCCAAATCTATCTCTCACTACAGCATTTCTGGTACCCTCTATTCCAACCATCTTGAAGTAGTTGCTGCACAATTTATATTCCCCAGCCTGTACTTAAACTATTCCCACCTCCCATGCATCCCTCACTTCCTTTCTTCCTGCCAAAGTTTTATGCATTTTAAAAGACCCTGTTCACATTCCACCTCCTCCATGCATCTTCCTAGATTCGCTATCTCTGATTACAACAAATCTCTTCTGTTGTCTTTCAATATCACATAACTTATATTCTTCATAATAGTTCTTACCTCAGTCTAACTTTCCAGATTGAATTCTGGGAATGCTTATCACCACAATGAATTGATTGTGTATCTCTGGAGAACAGGTGCTATATCCTAACACAGGTTCAACTGAATGCATTGTTCCCAAAGATATCACCCTCATTTTGGGAGGACTCCGTGGTATATTAATTAACACCATTGTGTTGATTCTTCCTCAAGCTAGTTACATTATTTGATTTTATTTTAGGGAAGCACTAGAAAGGACTAGCAGTTATGACTCCACACACCCTCCCTCACACTAGGCACCCCATGAAGGATTATCCTTCAGGGAGCCTGACCCCAGTGCCATCTGCCCTGCCACAGCCTTTTCTAAGAAGGAGACTCCACCCCACCTCAACTCCATCCTGTATTCACAGCTCGGGTAACCTCAGCTGTCAGAAATCTTCTTGCTCAAAGATCTTCACACATAGATATTTTTTCACCTTGTCAGTACAAATGTTGGTTCATCAAAAGCAGTGAATAAGTTGTTACAGTGTTTCATGCTTTGATTTTCTCTTCTTCAGGGCAAAAAAAGAGGAGGGGGACTCGGCCTCCTCAAAATGGACTTCATACTCCATGTTTCACGTTAGGAGTGTGGTTTACGTGCTATATGAAAAATCTATGCAATAAGGAAGGGAAAAAAGCAGTCACTAGTGACAGGAAAACCTAGATACAAAATTGACCCCCCAAAGCCAGTCATCTAGTGGTAGGGTTTATGGCTAAAGAATTGTACGAGCGCATGAAAATTATACAGTGGGGGAGAGGGAGGGAGACAGCGATTGAGGACTGAATTGCAGAAAGGCAGAAAGATCTGCAAAATGTGTTCTTCTCAATATAACACTCCCAGCAGAGAGAGAATTAAACCTCAAATGTGAGAAAGCGCTCTCCAGCTATTTTTATTCATGGAAGAACCTACATTCTGCGATGTGTTGGTGTCACAATTCCGTTGAACATATACATAAGATATTAAACGGTAATGGAACCGCATTCATTATAACCATAGACACAAGATCACCAGGCCAGAAAAACTAGGTTATGGTCCAAATGATTTAAACTTTCATTTTTTTTTTTTACTTACAGATTACATTGCTTACAAACTGCTCTCTAAGGCAATTAAAGGAACATATACATATGTGCGTACTCATTCTAAAGAGGAGGGGAAGTTGAAGGAATTATGTTATTCACTGGGCCAAAATAAATGTCATTATTTAAAATTGTGAGCAGTTCCTAGCTAAATACCAAATGCTAATATCCATAATAGGTGACATTTCTCAAATTAATCCATAAGGGTCTTCTTTACAAAATTACCTGTTACTGAAGCTAAAAATGTGTTCAGTTATGGTGTTCTGTTTTTTCTTTTAATCACTCAGAACAAAATAAGAAGATTCTTCAGTTTCCACAGTCTCAGATTTCCACTGTATTTTCACAGTCTCTGGGACGTTCTTCCCTAGAATTCTGGCTCTGACATATTATAGCTGTGTGACTTTGAGCAAGTTCTCTAACTTCTCTGTGAATGTTTTCTCGTGCATAAAATGAGGATAAAAATAAAATATACCTCATTAGATCACCACGAAAATTAAAATAGTCATGTGAACTGATTAGAGTAGGGTCGGAAATCTGTGGTCAGCAGTGCTGGCTGGTTCTGCAGGGGAGGGATGGGACAGGGTGAGCGAGTCAGTCAACACTTTGCTGACGTGGTTTCGGTGCCCATGGTAACTGAAGTCTGAAGGGGCTACTGACCCTTAAACTTTCTCCCTGTTCTTTCCCCTGCTTGATAGTAGCCAATGTCCTATTTTAACTATAGTATTTACACCAAGTGTTCACATATAATTTTCAAGGAAAGAAATTAACCTCACTACTATATCTCAACATTGTAAAGCAATCAAATCACACGTCAGACAATTTCTGTGCTGGTGAGACCCTGATGCTGACCACACATGGGGAGATAATCAAAGATTCAGGAGAAGTCCCTAACCTTTGAGGCTGACATCAAGGAAAACAACAACAGTGCCCTTTCTTCAGCAGGTCCCCGGGCAGCTCTGAATGACTGGCCCATGCGTCCAGACCAGGGGACAGCTCTGCAGTTCCTAATTGCTCTTCTTCACTGTTCACCATCACATTAAGAGTTCCTTAATGCAGGCAATGTTTATCACAGGGAATCGATATCATATCAAGTGATAGACTAAAGCATGTTATATATACCAAAATTATGTACCTATAAATACTCATTCCACAATGCCTTTCATTTCAGCATTCATCAACAAAACAAAAAGTAAATACCTCAGTAATTGCACTGACCGAGGTATATATTTCCATGAGGTTCACAAGACAATAACACAAAACATAAAATAGTCCTGGAAGAGTGATAGAAATTTTCTTAAGGTTATCTTTGTTAAGTGGTTTGTATATTACAAAAGTAATATGATAATTTTAAAATTGGAAATGGAAGGACAAATACATATAAAAGGGAAAAGTTAATAAATAACCTCCAGGCACCTTCATTCTTATTTCTTCAAAGTAAACAATCAAATTAAATATCTGCTAAATAATCTTTCATGTGCTCATTAAAAATGTACAAATGTATGGAAGGTATTTGCTGTTTGTTTTACAAAAATGAGCTTATAATATACATGTTAATATGAAACTGATTTTTTTTTCACCTATTAAAACATCATGGGTAACCTTCTCCATCATTGCTTATATTTTAAATAACTGCATAATACTCTATATTACAGATGTCTCATAAATTATTCTCCTACCTATTAATATGTAGTTTTTTTCCAGTAATTTTTTAACCACAACACAGAAGCTGGATCTTCATCTACTGATGTTTTCAAGTGAGGGACGACTGAGAGAAAGGAAAGCTGTGTATTTTCAATAGATATTGACAAACTACTCCCCCAGTAATGCATGAGTGTACTTGCTTCCTGCCATCTCTGCCAGAACTGGTAATATCATTTCCTTTGCTTTTTACTCTTCATATGGGTGATAAAGACATCTCATTGCTATTTAAATTTGTATTTCCCAGTGAGAAATTTTAGTGTTGAGTCACTATTACCATTAAACAACATTTTATCCTATTTCTCTAAATTAGTTTTCCTCAGCCTCTGCTCTGTTTATATTTGGGGCCCGATCATTGTCTGTCTGGGGGTCTGTCTTGTGCACTGTCAGGTTTTTAGCAGCATCCCTGGCCTCCCCCCACTACAGGCCAGTAGCTGTGACAACCAAATCTGTCTCCAGACCTTGACAGGCTTGCCCCCAGCAGGAAAACCTCTATGCTAAATGCTTACATTAGAAAGACTGTGATTTCTTAAATTTTCTCATTAAATGTAATAAATAACAAGATTTGAGAAATCACCTCAAAGATATCTTTTCAGGGTCAATAAATTCCAAAACTTCATGCTGGCTGGCGTGGCTCAGTGGATTGAGTGCCCGCCTGCAAACCATGGAGTCTCTGGGTCAATTCCCAATCTAGGGCACATACCTGGGTTGCAGACCAGGTCCCCAGTGAGTGGTGTGTGAGAGGCAATCACACATTGATGTTTCTCTCCCTCCCTCTCTCCCTACCTTCCCCTCTCTAAAAATAAATAAATAAAATCTTTAAAAAAAATTCCAAAGCCCCCTCAATAATCTAAAAATATGAGTGAATATACATCATCAACACAGTATAATGAACACCTCTTTAGGCACATAATTAATTTAACACCAGCAAGACTGAGAGCAGAACCTTCTAACAGACAGAAAGGAAGTTATTCAGACCCTGGGCATAATAACTACTTTAATTTCAAAGTCAATAGGGAGCTTTTTCATTTCATTCCAATTCCCTGTTTATAACTTGTGAACAGGTAAAGATAAAAAGAGTTGTTAAATATTTAAATATCTATTCACTGTGCCAAAATCTCAAGTGAGGCTGTTTCTTTTGATTATTTCTTTTGATTATTACAGTATTTTGATTCACTTTGATTTCCTACTCTAAAATAGACAAATGCTTTTCCTAGAACTTCCTGTAATTGGGGGAAAACTTTTTCTTTTGTTAGAAAATAGAGTTCCAAAATACTCATATTACTTTTTTCAAGAAAAGAAAGGCCCATTCTAATTGCTTCTAGTACAGAGAAGTTTTTCCCACCTTCAAAAGAGAAACATACCAAGAACAGGGAAAAAAATTAGAAAACTTTAATTGAAACTCAATACCAAAAGCAAGAACTAACACAACTCTTTACCTTCACCGAGTCATACAAATAGGTTGAATGCTGCCTTATTTGTAAGAGCAGTAACACGAGGCAATAGACACATAGCATGTTCTTTGCAAAGAAACTGACCTTTAGCAATTTATTCCAGGAGTCATTTTCTGGCTTTAATTAGAGGTCATTATTCCTTTCTGATGAATTCATAAATAATAATAAAACAGCTACCGGCCATTCCCCACAGGCTTCGAGGTTCCAATTCTCTATAACAGCAAAGGGGATGGTTTTAAAAAGCCAAAATGCCAGTCATGAGATCTATGTGACTATTGATAAAACACTGACCGCAGCACTGCAGTAAATCAATCAACAATGCAAAAAGCTGACCAAAACAGAAACACGGAACCCTGCCCTCCTCTGCAGGACGTGGGCTTTTGTGATGAGTCCGCACGGCCTGACAAAATCCCTCTGCATGGTGATCCACAGGCCCCGGGCACAGGCCAGCCTTATCCAAGTCCACTTATGAATTTTAGATTTTTTGAGCTTAAGACTCTTCACACAGTTTATGTTGAAAGAGAAAATTAGAGTTTCTTACCCATGGTTATGGCCACCCTCTAGGCTCGTCCCCCAAAGAGAATTTTTTCTTTCCATAGTCTTAAAAATATTAACTGAACAGTTTGTGTCATGTGAATTGATGAGTCAATTAATTGCTTATATTTTCGTCCTGTTTCAGCTCATTACCAGCTAGTTCAGGTAGCTATGTTTAATTACTATAGTCCAAAAATTAAATGGGAAATGAAACTTAATACTAATTGGTTTTCTATTATACACATTTAAAAATATCTGTATAAATCACTAGATTAAATAACAAGCAATTGGTGGTGTTCTTCCAAGTACAGCACCTCCAGCAAAAATTCCATTATACAGAAGCAAGTTGAATCATGGTTGATTTATTAATGGATTTGGTGCAGCATATAATGAGGTTGTAGATATTGAATCCACTTACATTCATTTAAATAATCAGATTTCAGAGACTTTTAAAAATTGAGCTTTTAGCTAAGAGAACTCAAAATCAAAAATGTGGAGAAAGAAATAATCAGACAAGTCATGGCTGGTCAGTGCACAGAGGACTCGAGACAATCGCACAGCTTTGAGAAAGGGTCCCCCCCACCGCAGCCACCTCCTGTCGCCTCCCTGCAGAAGTGCTTATCTCCACCCAGCACACCGGGAAGTCTGCTGCAATCATTCTAAAGTGCTGGACCGACGTGAGGAGGCCAGACAGGCTCCTGAATTTTTAGACATTTTCTTAAATAGGGAGAATTGACATTTTTGTGGCCAATTCTGCTTTTTCCATCTCTAATATCTGTAATCCAGTCCTAAGGCAAATACAAAGTGTCTGTTTCTTGTGATGAAAACACATATTAAACAGGTTAATATTACTTGTTTCCTAGAAAAGTAAAAGATTTCTTAGACAGAAACCAGAGAGCACTAACCTTAAATTTAAAAAAGTAAAATATATCATGGATATCATAAAAATTAAAACCTACTCATCTATGGCTACATTATGAAAATTAATAAGTTAATTATCATCCCTGATACTAAAACTAGATAAAGACATTAAAGAAAAAAAGAACTACAGACCATCTTCCCTATGATCATAGAAGCAAAAATCCTTAACAAATATTAGAAAAATAAAAAAGTAAATAAAAATGGGCAAAAGTCTTAAATAAAACCCATATGAAGGAAAATATATGATGGGTAATGAGCACATGATAAGGCACTTAACGTTATTAACCGTAAGTAAAATGCAAACTAAACTCACAATCAAATGTCATTTGAATGTTTAACAGGCACCTCAAGCTTAATATATCCACAAGGACCAATGTCTACTTCCTTCTTCTTTAAACTGTTCCTCCTTTAGGCCTCCCCAATTTCAGTCAGTATCTCCAGTTCCTGGTTGCTCAAGCAAACAGTTACTCAAGCCAAAAAATGTAGGAGTTCACCCTTGATTCTTCCCTATCCTTCCAATCACCATCCCCAGCCAATCCATTACAAGCCCTGCCAGTTTTCCATTGAAAAGAGATCCCAATTCTCCAAAAGCTTTTCCTTTCCAGGTCTTAGCTCAAGCCACATTTCCCCTTGCTGGAATTACTGCTGTAACCCTCTAATTGAACCCCTTGCCATATATTTGCCCCAATAATGTCAGTTAATCATGTTTGTTACCCTTCTTAAAAGTTGTCAATGTTTTCCCATGGCACCTAGAATAAAACCCAACTTCCTTCACAATGCCTACAGGGGACTACATAACCTGTCCCCTCCCTGCCCTTTCACTGGTCACAAGTCATCCTTGTCCTCCAGGCCACACCTACATTAAGCTCCAACCAACTTCCTTGTCTGTTCCTTGTGTCTGCCACTCTTACATTCCACTTTCCCCAGACCTTTGCTTTTGGGATGCCTCTCTCTGGAGCACACTTTTCCCTTGCTCTTCCTTCAACCCCAATATCATCTCTTCACTGATCTTAGAGATTCTCGACTCTTCATTCTTTTCTATCTCCTCCTCTGGAACATAAACCCATTGAGGCAAGAGCATTGACTATCTTGTTCACTTTGACAACCCAGGACAGAGCACTATCCTGGGTACTTAGTAGGCCCCACATAAAAGCCTGGGCATAATAAACAAGTACACAGGTAATTTAGAATCAACAAGCGAAGTGTTCAGATTTCGTGGATAGTTAAAATTCGCTTGACTAGATTTTCTATCTGTATTTTTCTGGTTGCATCACTCCTCATTCACTTCATATTTTTAACTTCCCTAAATTCATTTATCCTACATCAGTACTCTTATTGGTGTTTACAATACTTCTTCCTATAGTATCATCTGCAGATTTCATTAATTTGTTGTTTACTACCTATTGGAAATTATTAATGAAGATGTTAAATAGGAAGAAAGCAACATCATTCCCTATGTACTGCAGTAGAGTTATTAATCACTTAGCAAATGCTGGAAAAAAGTATTTTTTAAAGTTTCCCTGAATGTATAAAGCCTGTACTAAAAATATTAAGCAGAATATATATTTCATTAAATTCATTCATTCATTCATTCATTCTTTCATTCATATAAGTACTCAAAATCTTCACTTAAGCCCTAAGGACATAGAGATAGAAAAGAGAAAGCAAATTAAGTAGTCCACAAGGACCTAGCAGTCCAGTCAACAGATATTTTTGTGCTTTTTTTTCCACATTTTTCACATTTTTGTGCTTTTGTTGGTGATTTTGCTGTTTAAAAGATCCTCCAAGCAAATGCTGAAGTGCTGTCTGGTGTTTCTAAGCACAAAAAGGCTGCAATGTGCCTTATGGAGAAAATACGTGTGTCAGATAAGCTTCACTTAGGCATGAGTTGGCTGTTGACTGTGAGTTCAATGTTAATGAAGTAGTAATACAGATTAAACTAGGTTTCTCTAGACAGAAACATACATAAGACAGGATTATATATCTATCAGCTGGCGAAAATGTGGTGACTGTAGACTCACAGGAAACTACCCCTGTATTTACCCTGGAAGCAATGGTTCAGCATTCACTCATTCAGTGTTCAAGGTAACTTTACAAAATACAGCTACCACAAATAATCAGAATTGACTGCATATATAGTATGCTGTAGGAGAGAGAATTATTCAAAGATGTCTTTATAGAAGAATAATGTTTCAGTAAACACTTGAAAAATTAGACCTTCAAAATGGGGGTAGAGACAATGAGGTGTGCAGTGAGGATGGAAAATCATTCCAGGAAGAACAACAAATACAAAGGGATAGAGCAGAGGTCAACAAACTACAGCCCGTAGGTCAAATCCAACCCCCACCTACTTTTGTTAAGTTTTCTTGGAACACAGCCATTCCCATTCATTTACTTGTTGTCAGTGGATGTTTCTAGACCCGGCATAGAGGCACCAGAGGCACAGCAGTTTAGCAAATGGGGAGTACTTTGTAGGAAATTGTTCATTTGGGAAAGGGACAGTAAATGAAGATAGATAGTTGGCAGGAGTGAGACAGTGAAGAGCCGCATAGCCAGGCAAATGGTTTACATAATGTAGTAAGCGTTAGGGATTTGAATACACCGCAGGCTGGAGAGGAGAGAGACTACAGGCTGGGAGATCAATGGAGAGACTGTGGAAATAATCCAGCTAAGAGAAGATGGGCATTTTGGTTCCTGTGGTTCCAAAATTTAAAGAGAGAAGGGGCAATTTCAAAAACCTTTAAAAAGGCCCTGGCTGGTGTGGCTCAGTGGATTGAGTGCCAACCTGAGAAGCAAAAAGTTGATGATTCCATTTCCAGTCTAGGGCACAAGCCTGGGTTGCAGGCCAGGTCCCCAGTAGGGGCATGTGAGAGGCAACCACACATTGATGTTTTTCTCCCTCTCTTTCTCCCTCCTTTCCCTTCTCTAAAAAATAAATCAATAAAACATTTTTAAAAATATTTTTTAAAAACTTTTAAAAAGACATAAGGGACTATAATTTAGTGACCATTTTGGCTTGGAGGAGGATGAAAAAGAGGGAGAAACAGATAATGTGGCTCCCAAATCCAAATTGGATGAAGTCGTGAATGATGCTGCAATCTTCCAAGACTGAGATTCCAGAGGAAAAAACTAGGATTTTGGCCTTGGACATTTTGAACATGAGATGTCTTGTGAGCATTTGGGTATACAGATGTGCAGATATGGATTGAATAAACAGATTTGGAAGTCATCAGATGATAACCAGAACCCTGGTTGCAGGTAGCTTGCTGAAGGAAAGCACACTTAGTAAAAGACATAGAGAAGAGATGGCTTGGCAGGAGGCAGTCAGGATGAAAGGTTTGACCCAGCAGAGGACAACAGCCAGGCAGGGTCAGTGTAAGATTATGGAGAGAATACATCTTAGACGCCATATGGATTTGAATCCTTATCTGATATGAGTAAAACTTTTCATTTATGTCTCCTAAGTCTTCCTTAACATGAATGAAAGTCAGCTAGATCTATTTTACAACTTCAAGCCAGAATTAAGAGAGCTTTGCAATCTCATACTCTGTGCAAATGCCCAAATTCATGGGCCATATGGAACTTTCAGGAGTGTTATCACACTACAGGGGTACGTAGAAGGGAGGTACCAAACAAGGCTTATGCTATACCAAACAGGAATTAACCTCTCTCTTTCAACAGCACAGGAAGAGTGAAGCATTTATGGAACTCCTGTGCCTCAGGCATGGTGCTTGGTACCATGATGGAACATTAAGCTGAAGGGGCTCTTGGGGTTCACCTGTTTCAGTGATTGCAAACTGTACTCTTCAGAGTCTTAGGCAAGCACTCCTGGGTGACAGGCCCCCATTTTTTTGTGACAGAGTCCAGCTATCTGCTTACCAAACCCATTACTTTCTCTTTGGTGAGGATACAGAAGAAGACCACATCTTGCAGTTAGGTGTGATGGAATCTACGTGCCCACCTCCAGACCTGGACCGTAAAACACCTCCCATGGGTAATCCTCTGTCTCTTTTTACGTTTCTGGTTGGGATCAAAACATAGATTTGCCTTGGAGCCCCCATGTTAAAGGTGGCAGAGACTCCATCTACTCGTGTCCCTGTGTGGAGAGAGGCTTAACCCTCAAACCCTCCTTTTGGCTATGGATTGACTTTATATGAGTTGAGAAATAAACTATTTTTTATGTTTCTAAGATTAAGGGTCATTTGTTATAGTACTAGTATTAATTTCTTGACCAATACACTCCTCCTTCCATCTAATTAGCGCTGTATCATTTTTATGTAAATGGTTTCACATAAGTGTGTGTTGAAAGACAGAAAGGATTTCTCTATTAATAATGTTAGAAAACTATTGATCTACTTAAACTTTCCATTAAAAAAAAACATACTGAGGTTCAGACAGTTTAAATATTTTGCCAAAGTGACTAAGTGAATACCTAGGAAGACGTTCCCCTCTGAAATCAATGGTACATACGGTGTTACTTGATCTAAACACTAAATAACACTAAATTGAATTGAAATATAATGATTGTTTAGTTGATCTACCTATCCTTGCTAAAAACGGAAGTGAGAAAAAGTTGACCTGATAAGTAAGTGTTCTAGCCGCCTTCTCTCCAGTTAACATTTTCTAGGCACTTGAGGTTGTCTTAGCTTCTTTTCTAAGCTTCATCATAGACTTTGCAGAAGGATTTTTGTCTTTCAGACTTTATTTCAAAAACCGAAACAGTTATTTGTAGGCAGTTGAATTCATTTAATATTCAAGACATATCCAATCAAATGCCAACTAAACACACCCTAAGCACTGCACTGCAGCCTGGTGGTGTGACTGTGAATGGTGCTGACCTCCAAAGGGCTCCTGGTCTAGGCAGTGAGATAGACACATCACAGGAAAAATGCAAAATAAAAATGAGATAAATGTTAACAGATATATGAAAAACTAGAGAGCACCAAAGACAGTGTGACAACTATCTGATATTCCACAGTTCTCATATAATTTAGTATCATAGAGGATCTTCTATAGCTCAAAGATTATTCATCATCAGCTAGGAACGAGACCCAAGAGAATAGTAATGAGTCTATTATTTACCATCTCCATTCAGCACCCCCATATTGATTGTAACCATTATTACTGATGAATTTCTACTTTTGAATCATAAAAAAGTAAGGCTGTATAATGTATAATTCACCAGTAAAATGTGTGAGAAGACTAAACTCTGGGGTGAAAATACCTGTGGATGCTACTAGTTTCTACTGTACCAGAGAGATGTGATGAATTTCTATATTTTGTCTATCACTGAGATGGAAAAGAATGATAGAATTTTATAGATGGAAAGGACCTTAGAGATCATCTAATCCAACAAGATGAATAAACTTTTCTTTCCCATTGCCAATAAAATGGCAAAATCTGATGAATACCCTGCTTTGAGTTATAGGTGGTGTGATGAATTGAGACAGCCATGGTTCTACCTAAGACATTAGAGTTTCTCCACAGCACAAAAATAATAAACTTATTTTCATAAACAAAGTCATCTTAGGTTAGGTAGTTTTCATCACTTCCATAAATATTCTATCAATTTGGGAGCCAAAAAATAATGTGCCCCAAAGGAGTAACTGATAAACTTTTACTTGGTTTCCCTTTGAGACTTGGCCAGAAAATGTTGCAGTTCCCTAGTTATGCTTTTTTTTAATTGTTTTTGAAAATGGCTGGAGCATATTTTCAAGAAGTTCCTGTGAAATGCATTTAAGAAACAAGGATTTCTTAGTGGTTGATGATCTTTGTCTAATAACTATCAGACATCCATCAGATTTAAGACAATTTTTTTCTACTTTCACCAATGACTTTGAGGCCCTGTCTCAAAGGACCTCAAAGAAAAGGTTATGGGTGCAGACACCCTTGCCCCAGCGGTACTGTCAGCCCCCCAAATACTGGCTCTCTGTACAGTGGGATGTTATCCTGGGTGCTACCACTCTTTTAATCAAAGGTATATTTTAAACATCTAGCTCATAAGGAAAGCAATTGTCTAGAAGCTGAGCGAAGATAATCAGATGTTCTCCAACCTGGCTGCACATCAAGTGCTTTTGAAAAATACAGATTTCCCCCCTGGCCAGTATGATTCAGTTGCTTGGAGTGGTGTCCAGTAACCGAAAGGTTGGAGGTTCGATTCCCAGTTGGAGCACATACTTAGGCTGCAAGTTTCACCCCAGGTCTGGGTGTGTACTGGAGGCAACCAGTGGATGCTTCTCCCTGGCATCGATGTTTCTCTCTCTCCTTTCCTCTCTCTAAAAAGCAATGAAAAAATGTCCTCGGTGAGGATTAAAAGAAAAAAAAGAAAAGTACTGATTGCCAAATCCTACTCCCAACCACTGATTAATTAAGTAGTTCATGTTAGGGACCTAAGAACATGGAACTTTGTCACTTTTAAGCTTCTCAGGTGATTCTTGTAAACAACTGGGTTTGGGATCCAATAATGTAAATTATCAAATCTTTTATTAACTAAAAAGTTATTTGTATCCTTATCTACTAGATGTAGAGTTTAGGGTGTTAAAACTTCTAAAATAAAAATCCTTTTGCCTTATTACATCAAAAATAAAAAAAATTAAGAGTGCTCACACTTCAATTATGTACTAAAAAACAATATCTCTTGGATAGATACTATAAAAGCAAATACTTTAGTACCCTAAAACACTCTCTGACATAGTGCTATAATTTGGTAGTTAACTATATTCTGCAAAACTAGAAGAGGAAATGATTCATTGACATTTTATTTTGATTGTGTCAGTAATCATTTTCATTTTTTTTTCTTATTTGAAGGGTGACCATTAGCTTTCCATAGGAGACATGATAGGGTCTTTCTGTGCTTTCGGTAGAGGCCACTGTTTATTCTACTCTTGATGAATCACACTATTTTTATGGCCACGGACACAATTACAGATCACCCTCTAAGTTGCTCTCATAACTAAAACTCCAAGGGGGATTCAGCAAGGTTCTCTGTGCAGTAGTCTCTCTTATCCGCGGTTCACTTTCCACAGTTTCAGTTACCCACAGTCAACAATAGTCAAAAAATATTAAATGGAAAATTCCAGAAAAAAACAATTCACAAGTTTTAAAGAGCATGCTGTTCCGAGTGGTGTGATGAAATCTCAGCGCTGTCTCACCCAGAATGAGAATCCTCCCCATGTTCAGCATCTCCATGCCGTGAATGCTGCCTGAGTGTTAGCCACTCAGCAGCTGTCCCGATGATCAGACTGGTTATCAGAGAGAGACCACATTCACGTAACTTCAATTGCAGTATATTGCTATAATTGTTCTATTTTATTATTGGTTGCTGCTGTTAAACTCTTACTGTGCCTAGTTTACAAATTAAACTTTACCTTAGGTATGTATGCATAGAAAAAGAAACATTATATATATATATAAAGTTTGATATTATCCACAATTTCAGGGATCCACTGAGGTCTTGGAATGCATCCCCAGCGGATAAGCAGGAATACTATCTTTAATTACCCAGTTGGAAGTTAGCCATTCCCAGGACTGCAGCCTTTACACTTGTGAATAGGACTCTTTGATTGTTAATAAGCACAGCCATCAGCAACCTGGTATTTAGAAATCCTTATAAAGCAACTTAATGCTTCATGGAAAACATGGGGTTAAATCACAAGAGTAGTGTTTTTATAGGGTTACCTGTTGGGGGTAGGTCCACCAGCTGACAATATAGCCAACCAGCACTCAAAGTCATGTTTATACATTGTTTATACAAATGTTTAACATTTGTTTAGTAATTGAATGGTGGAACAGATGCATATTTCTTTGAATTTTCTCCAAATTCATTTTTCTCAGAAATTTCATACCTTTCACATGGCTTTATTTCCACCTGTTATACGTGTCATTTTTCTTCCTTTTCAATGACAGTGTCGTTAACAATACCACTGTCTGTGAGCACGAGAATGGCCCGAGATGTCAAAATGTGCTGCTGTGATTTTTCACATTGAATGCATTTGATTAGTTGCAAGGGGCATCTATTGACACTGTTTGTTGTCATTTGCCACTCCAATTTTTAATTTTTTTATTATAATTCACAAAATGAGCCACTCCTCCTCTCCTTATTCTGGTCATGTTATCAGAATTTGGCTTCATGAGATCTGGGGCTGTTTCCTCTGAGCACATGGTGGTTCAGTTGGTTTTCAGTGCCATCACTAAGGTCTAGTGCCCTCATCCTTTTCTTCCAATGAACGGTAAATGTCCTTCAAACAAAGTCTTCTTCTCAATATTGTCCCGTCCGAGTCGTAAACATTCCTCATCTGGTAGTCCTTCTTTCTTTCTCTCTCTTTATCTAAAAGCTTCCAGGAGAGCTGAGCAGTTAAGAATTTGAAACTTTAGAGTCATATGCACAAAATTCAAATTCTACTTAGCTACTTACAAGCTGTGTGTCCTTGGCTGACTTGCTTATCCATTCTGTACCTCCGTTCACTTATCTGAAAGTGGGGATATTCTATTGGGTTGTAGGGAGGATTAAGTGGGGTTTTCACGTTATATATACTATCTTATATTATTCAAGTCTCTCCTGTTCTGTGAAGGCTTCTTCTGCTGTTCTAGCCCACAGCTATTCCCCCAATCCATTCTATGCCACTTAATGAGGAAACACAGCTTTGACAGTTAATATGTATGTCATTATATGATGCCATATATAATATATTATATTATAATATATTCTTCAAGAGATTAAGGAACCAGATTCTTAGACTTCTGTACTGAATAGTATTTGACCCAGGGTATATTTATACTTTTTTTTTGATTGGTGATACTGAGGCTATAAAATGCTAAAAAGGAGATTACTCAAAAAAGTGGAACGTTCTCAGAAAGTAAAAGTAATTTTGACATGTAATTGCAAATAAATCCAATCAGGAGAAAAAGAAGTACCTAAAGGAGCCAATTCTCTGAGACACTCAGGTATTAAAATGGAAATATTCAAAAGATGGTAAGAAGGGCTCTTAACCAGATGAAAGAGGCTTGGACTTATAAGGACTATGTCAGAAAGGAGAAAGCCCCAAGTGAACAGATTCTTGATGAGAAAAATGTGAGGGACAACAAAGGAAGCTTTTCCAGTTTTATTCAGAACCTGACATTAACAGGGATAAGCAGCTTTCTGCCTTGGGCTGGTGGTCTGATTCGATGGATAACTAAGAGGAAGAAGAACACAGTGGCTATGTTCAAGTGGGGG
Source organism: Desmodus rotundus (assembly GCF_022682495.2). NCBI lineage: Eukaryota > Metazoa > Chordata > Mammalia > Chiroptera > Phyllostomidae > Desmodus > Desmodus rotundus. The sequence goes on along the minus strand of NC_071389.1, from coordinate 183,417,551 downwards.
ATTTCTAAACTGAAAGGGGCGGAGGCAGATCAGTAAAAAGAACACTAGGAGGGAGTTAAAGAGCTCTGAGATCAAAGGGAAGGAATGGAGGCAGGGTAGCCTAGAGGTGAAAGAATAAGAGCCTTAGGTCTGAACTTGGCTCTGACCATCACTAGCTGTGTTACACTGGGCAAGTTTCTTAACCCCTTGTTGTCATTGTTTCTTGATCTGTAAAACAGAGGTAAAATGCTTTCTTCAAAGGATAAATTTGTGCAGATGTTTGAAAATGGTGTTTGTTAACCAGTGAAGTTGCTAAAAATTATAGCAGTGGTTGGTGTCTTTAAAATAATATTCATGTTTTTAATTGAATTTACTGGGGTGACACTGGTTCACAAAACCATACAGGCTCAAGTGTACAACTCAATAATACATCATCTGCACAATGCATCGTGTGCCCATCATCCTAAGCAAAGTCTCTTTCTGTCTCCCTCTTTCCCTCCCTTTACCCACCTCCACCTCTCCCCACCCCCCTTTCCCTCTGGCTATCACCACACTATTGTCTGTGTTGATAATTGCTGCAGAAAAGGGCATCCAGATTCAGGTCTTCGGCCTTGCATGAATTGTACCTCAAAGACCAAGAGAAATTTCCAAGGGGATTGACCACAGGTTGAATCTGAAGAATTGGAGACCTAAATACACACTCTTAGACAGGAGCCCAACAAATGCACTTCTAATATTCAAACAAAATAAAGAGAAAGCTGGAATCTGTGAACGGACCAGTTAATTGGGATGGTTTGAAACACCTAAAAAGGAATGCGATGGTTAGGATGGGCTGCAAAACAGTCACAACTGCCTGACTTCATTTCCAGTCCCCTCCCTGTAACACACACACACACACACACACACTTTTCATTCTAAATCTAGTCACTAGACCAAGCAATACGTGACAATAAATTCCACTAGAGTAGAGACACTGTCTCTTTTGTTCACTGCCAACTAACTCCTCAGGGCCGGGCACCTGGCAGGCACTCCATGATTCCTGGTTGAAGGAGAAGGTGAATAAATCAACAAATAAATGCAATGGGATGGGCCAGCTCTATCTATATTTTATAAGAAATTCGACAGAATAACATAAAAATATTGCTGTGGTTAACATGGAGAAATAGAAAGATGAAAATACGCTGAGGGAGTTACTTAACTGGACAGAGCCCTACACCTGAAATGTACTGATTAACCAGTTCACGCTGATCTAGAAAAGCTCTCTGCTTTCAGATCTCACCCCTTTCTCCATGGCTCTGTTCTATTTAATGCTATTTAAATTAATAACTGGAATGAATATATAGAAGACATATTCCCCAATTTTACTATTGACTTGGGGTTTGGAAGACCAATGAATACCCTAGAAACTAGAATTAGCATTTAAACATATTTCAATAGGCTGAGACTGAATCAGATCTGAGAGGATAAAATGTTGTAACATAATGACTCACACCTGAATAATACATTAAATTCTACAAAGAGCTTCTGTAAACCTTATTATGCATAGTCCTTATGATAGTTCTGTAGGGGGTGCATGGTGGCTACCAAAAATACGTGGGCACCCAGAACCTGTAAGTGTGACTTCATTTGGGAAAGGGGGTTTTCACAGATATAATTAACTTAAGAATCTTGAGACAAGATCATCTTAGGTTAGGATGCATCCTCAATCCAATGACAAGTGCTCTTAGAAGCCATGGGGATGCTGCACAGAGAAGCCAATGTGAACATGAAAACAAAGATTGGCTGAGGCATCTATAAGCCAAGAGACACCAAGGGTTGTTGGCGGCCACCAGAGGCTAAGAGAAACATAAGGGAAGCATTCTCCCTCAGAGCACCCAGAAAAAACCCCACCCTCCTGACACCTTAATCTTGGACATCTGGCCTCCAGGACTAGGAGAGAATATATTTCCATTGTTTTAAGCCACAAAGTTTGTGGTACTTTGCTACAATAGCCCAAGGAAATTAATACAAACACTTTTATTTTTATGTATTTATTTTTTTGCAAACAAGGAAACCAAAGTCAGAAATGTAAAAATTTTCCAAATATTCTTTCATTTGACAAATGTTTGTTGAATGCCTACTAGGTACCAGGCATTATTTTAGATGTTTGGGTTCATCAGTAAACAAAATAGACCTGGCCTTAAGGAGCTTCCATTGTAATAGAGGAAGACAGACAATAAACAATGAAACCACGTGAAAATGTGAATATGTTGTTAATTACACAAGAAGTCTATTAAACTAAAGTGGCTCTATGTTTTGGTGACTTACATAAGCAGACCAAAGCCCAAACCCATAAATGCCTCAAAGCTACAAAATCAAAACCCCAAGGACAACCTATCACAAAGAGCCAATTAGGGTTTAAGCTATAGCCGATCAATAATTTCCGGTCTTTGCTTCCATAAATTCTCTATATAAGTCTTTCCTATAGTCCCTATGTTCCCAACCACTTCTGGTTTGGCATTGCCCAATTCGAATCAAGTTTTGCTCACATAAACTCTTAAAATTTGCAGTATGTCTCAGTTTATATTTTAACAACATAATATGGCAGGTACTACAAAGTGCTGTGTAGGAAAATAAAGCAAGCTATGGAGGACTGGGGGCGCTACTCCATACAGTCACGGAATGTCCTTTGATAAGGGGACATCTGAGCAAAGATCCAAAAACAGTGAAGAGTGGGCCAAGCAGAAATCTGGTAGAAGAGGGTTGTGTGTAGAGGCCATGAGTGCAAAAGTCCAGAAGCAGGACCAGGCCTAGTGAGTCAGAGGAACACAGAAGAATGCAGGGCTAGGTGGAGTGAACAAGGGAAGCAGCGCGTGGAGGAGACCAGGAGAGCATCGAGGGGGTGGGAGGGGCACTGTAAGCACTGTGAATATTTCACCTTTTGCTCTGAATTAAATGACACGGCAGCGGAGAATTTTAAGCAGACGAATAACATGTCCTGACCCAATTTAAAAGGATTGCTCTGTCTGTCTCATGAAGAATAGACTGTACAGGGGCAGATGTGGGATGGAGAAGACGAAGTATACGAGGCTGTTACAGCACCTGAGCAGGAATTGAGGGTGTTTGAACCCGAGTAGTTAGGATGGAGGTTCTGAGAATTGATCAGCTTCTAAAATGTTTGCAGGTGAAACTGCTAGGAATTTTGAGAGTGGGGTCAAGACTGATTGTAAGGTTCTGGAACTGAGCAACTGGCAGGGTGGGGTTGCCATTGACACAGGTGGAAAGACAACTAATTAGTGGTGCAGCGGGAAGTTGAACTCAGGCCATACCTGCCTGTGTCCCATAGTCAGCCCATTTGCCCCAGATCCCACAGGACAAAATTGGGACATTCCAGTCTGAAAACCCAAAACAGAAAACAAAAACCTTCACAAGTACAGGAAAGGTGATTTGGGAGCTGCATGATTAAAATGCTGTAAGTTTCAGTTGTCGCCAAGCTCAGTTCAATCCTGCGGAGGACAGCATTGCTGACAACACGAATGACTTCCTCCGTCGCCATAAGAACAGTCTTTGACCACAGTAGGTTAAAGCATGGTCCTGACAACGAGGCCGAAAGCAGGACAACGTAGTTCTCAGAGCTACACTTTTCATACACAGAGAACTGGGCAGAGGAAAAATTCAGAGGCAGCTGCCAGAACAGAAGGGGGTTCAAAGGTTCGAAGGTTGAGTGAGACAGGTGTGAAGAAAGGTGAAGGTGAGACAGCAGAGTGAGGAAAATCTTGGGACAACTGTGCTTATGTCACAGTGCGATTGACAGGACTGAATGTGATAATGTATGGGAAACCACTTTGTCAATGAGCAGATGCTTTACGAGTGTTAGCCACCGTTAGGAAAATCGAAGACCTGTCATACCAAAGAGGTGGCCCGGAGAGGTAGAGGTGGAGCTGAGAAAGGGAAGCATTTCTGTTCAGAGAAAAGGACTTTCACTGGTGGGAGGGGCTGTCTCTGCCAAACGACTTCTTCAGGTCTGGACACATTCAAAGGCTGGCCAGCTGAAGACATGATAGGGATGTTACAGGAGAATTCTTTCATTTAATGGTCTGTAAGTTTTGTGGGGATGTTTAAGTAACTCTCGGACTACAGTAGAAACTTAACATTTTCTTCTTATTGCCTCTGTATCATCTCCTTGGTCACATTCATCCCACAAAAAGATAATTCAACTCCCTCAATTAATCAGTAAAGCCACAGGGGGCCTCCCCACAGAGCCCCAGTAATACCACTTAAACTATTCTCCTGATAGAACTTATTATAGAAGAGTTCTGAGGAACCTATTCTCCCTAACTCCTCAAAGGCTTACAATCAAACAAAAGCCAATAATAATAATTGTATATCTTACCAAACCATGGAAGTGTGTTTAAACCAGTGAAACTTTTCTTTTAAAAAGGGGAAAATATAAATTATTATTAGATAACTGATAAACACCATAATGATAAAATGTGCTCACTAGGATAAAATAATTGAGATGATAATTAGGCATAATTAGTATTATTATGAGTCAATTTATATTTCAGTGAAAAGAAAACATATTTGGCTGAAAGGATATAATTTTGTTGTTGGCACTTTTCAAATTCTATCTGGTTCAGCTCGGTCACTCATTGTATTTGCCAATCAATTATTTTAGAGATGACTGGAGATTTCCATTTCCACAAAAGCTTATTTTAGCAAGCAGCGGAGCTTTTAGAAGGCTGTCTCCTTGATGCGTCCCAAATCTTTCCCCTGGCTCTTGTCACTCTCTCTCTAATCCACACATCTCACAATGACTATTGCCCGTTTCAGAGTCAAGCCTACACCTTAAAATGGCAATAACAAGATGACAGTATCGAGAAGAAAGAATTACTGTATTTTCTCTCTTTTACAAAACCACTCTCATAATTTGGCAGGGGGTGGGGTGCTGGGAGAAGGGACAATATTTTACCATAGAACATAATCTTTTTTATTTTCCTACTTATTAATGTTCATATCCCCAAATCCTTATCCATCATTTTTGGAATTGCATTTGTTAATTAGGTCAATTCCTGGCTAGACTAGATCCCCAGAGGATTTTATTTTTTCCCACATCTTAAAAAAAAATTCTTGGTTTAAAAAGTAAAGGGTAAAAAATATTGAGAAGCAAGGGAAGACAGATTAGTGATAAAAGAAGACTTAGAAAATACACTATTGACAAGTTAGGCATCTGCTTAGTGGAGGTAAAAGGAGGAAATCAGAATAAACAAGGAGACACACAAATCTGTAATTTTGGTCCATAGGACCTAGAAAGTTATGGTGGTAAAACCCAAGTAAAAGTGGAGTATGGTCGGTTCCAACTGCAGAATATAAGATGGCTTTCCACAAGGAAATGGCGGGGGGGGGGGGGGTTCTTTAAAAATATTGTCAAAATGTGCTTAAGAAAAAAAAAGAAGTCCTTACAAAAGAAGTTGCGAGTGATGGTCACAGTTACAACAACCATGACAGATAAAAACTGGGAAACAGCTGACAGAATCACCATGATCCCAGGATTTCAACATTCAAAATGGAAAATTACATTTTTTGATCTCTGGATATGATCCTTGTCCTGGAATGAGGAAGAAAGAAGATCTTTAAAAACATTGTGATAAAGAAAATTTTCATATAAATAAAAAAATCTAGAATTCCTTTTTGATAATTAATAGTTTCCATAGAAGCCCCAAAAGCCCAAAGACCTCCTTAAATATAAATTCTATGAACACAGAATTCTCACAGCTTAAATGATCAAAAGAAATACAATAATAGTGGACATTAAAAAATTAACTATAGGATCCTTAAAAGCTAGATAATAGTTCCATAGCTCTTCGGGTCTCTCAAAGCACTTATTAGTAATTTATTAGGAAAATGTCAAAATGTCCCTTTTATGAAGGCACACAGGACCATGGTACTTGCTTTTAAAGACAGGTCATGCAAGAACCTGCAAAATGAGGGCCATGTGTTTGAGGCACACTTCCAACTCTTCCATCTAGTCACCTACTTAAATATTATAGAACATAAATCAAGGGAAGCAACAGCTAAAATTGAGTCCTTTGGAAAATTTCGTCTTCCAATGTGAAATGCAGATGAGGCATGGTCTTATTTCCGATATACAGTATTCTATCATCGTCCTGCAACTAAGAACACTAAGTAATATTTTGAAACTCTTGTTTTCCCATCAAATCCCCCAGCAGACCCCCATGTTATCTCATTAGTTCAATAAAGTTAATGTTTACTTCTGTTTTCTCTCATTTTTTCCAGATATCTTTTCACCTTAATAAAATCTGAGTGTGTGGCTACAAAGTAAGGTGTAGAACCTTTAACAAGCATGTCCAAATATATATCTGAGAGAGTAATATCTTCTTAAAGGAAATTGCAAAATTATTGTGAGCATAAGCAGCAAAGGAGGATTAAATAAGAAATCTGTCTCCCTGTATTCGAAAGACATCTCTGAACTGGAAGTATAATTTGTAGTACATATGGTTGAAAACACACTGTTTTTACTTTTTACTTTGCTTTGTATTTTTAATAATCAATATTTTGACAGTTGTTACTTTTTGGGGTAAGAAAATGTATTTCAGTTGCCATAAGCCTCCTGAGCAGACAACATCTCCTTGCGATCATAAGACACTGATATATACTTTATACAAACTAATTTTACTTCTTTGATATTCATCTGCCCATCCATCTATCCATCCATCAACCCATTCATCCATTCATCTATCTTTCCAATACTAATTATTATGCACCCGCCACCATATTAACTGCTGGTGGTATGTCAAAAAATAAGATATGTACTTTACCCTCAAGAAATTTATAGTCTAATGGTGGTGTCCGGCTCACGGTCTAACTCATCAACATTTGTGCAAATGTGATATCAAAGAAATGAGGCCAAATCTGTTTGCATCATATTTGTGTTAGTTAATAAATCCTTGAACTTAATATTAAAGGAAACCAGAAAATATAATCTGCTTACTCTTCACGGGTGTCCAATATAGGGGCTGCATGCAGCTCAGGATGGCTATGAATGCAGCCCAACACAAAATCGTAAGTTTACTTAAAACATTATGAGATTTTTTTGTGCTTATGTGTTGCAATGTATTTAATGTGTAGCCCAAGACAACTCTTCTTCCAGTGTGGCCCACAGATGCCAAAGGTTGGACACTCTTGCATCCTTTCTTATTATCTTTCCTTTCTAATATGTCATAGTACTGAGTGTGATTGGAATACAATTTAAGTTCCTTCTTAAAGCATTAATAGAGATGCTTAGGAGCATGAATAATCAAAATAAAAGTCATGGAATAAAATACTATAAAGGTTCAAGGGAAAGGTGATCATTAGTTGCTAGAATCCAGAAATCTATCTTGGATGTGTTGGTTCTACATATTTTAAAAATTAATTGCAATTAGAGATTTGATATTTAACTTTAAAAATAATGAATTATTAAGAGTAAAGAACTCTCATTTGTAGGCCAATAACTATATTTTCTGACAATATTGAAGAGAAAAAGAAGAAACTCTACACCTGACCAAATATCTCATTATAATCTACAGTCCTGGAGCTTTGCTGAGTATTGGTATCAATAGCAGACGAACATTGCTGAAGCACTTAGGACTCCATAACTATAGGGGGAGGCAAAATGAATTCACTAACAAAAACACCACAAAAAGTACGAGTTAAGTGCCTAGGACGTTAACATGGCAAACAAGAACATAAGTGAATATTTACTTGTTCTTATAGAGTAATTACTCATTTTTATAGTGGTAAAATGCATGTCAGTATCCAATGAATATCAACAATCTTCATATTATTATCCATGTTTCCAGACATTGTGCTAGGCATTGGTGGCATAAAAATTAATAACAACATCTCCAATGTCTAGAAATTCACAGACTAGAGAGACAATAATATGCATATAAAATAATACCACAGTGTGGTACAGTACAATAATGGAGTTTCCAACAGTGTTTTCACACGTAAGATCATGAAATCTGGAAACCAACTGTGCTTGAATCCTAGATTTACCATTTGCCGTGTATTTGACTTCGTACCTCAGTTTCCTTATCTGTGTGATGGAGGGTGATAATAGTACTTTCTAAGGTTGTTATGAGGGTATATGAGGTCATTTATGTAGAGTACTTTAGGACTGTGCTTGACTGATACTAAGTACTATATAAGCATTAGCTATCGTTACTGTTGTTAGTATTATATTCGTAATCTCAGTAGAGTATCCAAATCTAAATTTAATGATGAAGGTGAAAAGCTCCAGACTTTCAGTTTCTGTGACTTTTCCCAGTAAAACAAATTAAACATGTTCACACAGAAGGGTGCACTGTTAGCTCCATAAGTAAATATGTGTAATTTTTAAAAAGAAATAGTTGGTTTTTACAATCATTAAATCAATTGCATATATAGGGAAAAATAAATATTTTAAATCTAGAGGTTGATTAAATCATCCCTGAACAGAAATCAGCTTATATAGAAACCAAAGCATAATTCAAAATTAAATTTTGTTTCTTCACTAAAAAAAGTATCAAAACAAATACATTAGCTGGCAAAAGGTAGATTTCAAATAGTTGCCACATCTGGCATAACTTTCTATACAGTGTTACAATTTAAGTTTTGTAGTTATCTTGAGCTATCCAGATAACAATAAATGTTGGTGGCAGGCCCTGTATCAGTTTAGTATGCATTATTGGCCTGAATTTTTTCACCCCCTTCCTTTTTCCTGCCCTTTACCATGTTATTTTTCACGTCCTCCCTGAAGAGGTCGTCTATTTTCTCACCTCTTGACTTTGGGTTTGGTCATGTGATTTGTTTCGGCCAACAGAATGAGGCAGAAATAAGCCAGTCACAAGCTGAGGCCTCAAGACACCGTATTTGTTTCTGTTTATCACTTTGTGTCTCTACCATACCAAGAAAAAAAAAATCATGCCTATGCTAGCCTTCTGGTCCCAAGCAAATGAGAAACCTGTCAAATGGACCTGCCCCAGGAGCTGCCCCAGGTAAGCTGACTCATCCCAGCTCAGTCTCAAGCACAGGCCCAGTTTATCCTCAGAACAATGAGTAAGCTAGATGATCCATGAGCATCAGGAGACATCAGCAAAGCAGCCCAGCCAATCTGAGCCTAGGTCAACTGACCCCAGCTATCCCACAGGCTGTTGTGCTATATTAATAGATTATTTTACTTACATTTAATAAGCCATTGAATCTGAGGATGTTTGTTCTAAAACAAAAGCTGACTCATCCAGTTAAAATGTTTCCCATTTTAAGAAGCATAAAATGTGACCCTATAACTAGCTGAAGCATTAAAAATATATACTGCTTCACCAAACTGAAAAGGCCAGGGATAGTTTTGGCTTTGGGTTCAGTTTGACCCAGATGTCTAAAAACCTCTGCAACTTTCACTATGGTTCCTGGACTCTGGACTCTTCCAAGTAGCAGGTTTATCTGCAGACAAAACTATTCTTGTGGTGGAAAAATGACAGCAGATGTTCCGGGTCTTCTATCTGCGTGTTTCATGTTGCATATTTCATCTTGAAAAAGGAAAGATAAAAGGTGCTTTTATTCCAGCACTCCAAACAAAACTCCTGAGATGCTCTCCGAAAGGACTATCTTAGATCCCTGAACTAATCAATGTAGTCAGGGGAAGAAATATTGCGATGGACTCTCCCTAAGTCATGAGTTCAAAACCAAAGTTGGAGGGGTTGAAGGGTCTAGTTCATCAGATTTCACACATTTTTCCCAATGCCAAGGACTGTTGGGAGGGAGGGAAGAAAAATAAATATGGGAGGAGCAACTAATGCGTACACAGCACAGTTTCTGTTCTGCAGCCATTATCCCATCTTTCCCACATTGGGTCTCGGCTGTTCAAAGCCTTGGATTGTTACCTCTGCCAACTACTCTTTTACTAACAGCAATAAATGCTACTTATTTGAATTAACCATATACACTGAGAGGTATGAAGATTTTTTTAGATAAATCAAAATGTAAAGAGACAAGAAAACAAAAGAAGTTCTAATGCTACCATTTATCCCTGGTAACTAGAAACAGCCTCTGTTTGAAGTCTCGGTACCACCTGCTTTGCATCTGCTCAACCAACTGAGAAACGCAGGTCTGGCAAAGAGAGAAAATCCATTTTAAGTAGATCTGTGACAATACAGGGTGAGAAGGTCTTGAAATCCACCAAGGGTTTTAATCAATAAGACTGACAGCACCGAGCATGCCAGAAGCCAGGAAAAGAGTTTGCAAAAAGCACTCAAGAAGCAGCATGAGCTATAAGGTTCTGGTGACAAACCGGGGCCAGCAAGGCAGAGGCACCGACCTCCACCTTTCTCTTCGGATCTAAGCAAAGGCAAGAGAGGCAAGGGCTGACTAGCTCAGGGAGGGCTTTTGTTCTGTCCTTTCAGATGCCAACTTTCTGAATCGGGAGAATTCTAAAACCCATTGTCTAATTTCATACGTCAGGGTTGAAAAACATGACAAGCTCTTTCCTTTTGTTACCTAATTCTCAGCTGTAAACCGAAGCTTCTTGACTGTGCATGCTTCATAAAAGGCAAAGGGACTTAATTGAATCTTGCATGCCGCTTCTAAGTGGATTGCTAGGGTATACCAGGATTAATTAGTTTCGTGTTGTTAATTCAATTCAAAGGTTGCTGATAAACTAAGACCATCAAACTCCATTAGGAGAAACAAAAACTTCTTACTGATGACAGCATCTTTGGGGCTGTGGACAAGTGTTATCAGTCTGCTGAAGTTCCATCCTGGCTCTTTAGGATCTGTGATGGATCCCCCCCCAGTGGACCGGAGAGACCTCAATGAGAACTTGTCGCCACATTTTTACCTTTTCAAATTTGGTATCTTAAAACAAAACAAAACAACAACAACAAAACATCTTCAATGGCTCTTTCTGCTCTTTTAAATGGAAAATTTTATTTTTGGAAAACTAACCCCAAGAGAACTACTCCAGCTGTTTGCCAGGCATGCACATCAAGTGTACAGAGTTGCAGCTCTGGGTTTTGCCCCATCTCCATACCCCCCACCCTTTATTGTACCGTCACAGTCATAGTATCATGAGCCCTTCTGTTTGGGGGGGGAATCTTCTACCACCTACACATTTTGTTTTGTATAGAGAATATTGAAAATATGATTACCTACATGGTCTTGCAAATAACTGCTTCTGTCAGCCCTTCCCCCAGCTAAACATCCTCTTTCTGTGAAAGCACGTAGGTGAGCCTGCTTGCCCACGTGGGCACACACACTCAGGGCTTCCCGCTGGGTCAACTGCACATGCACACTGCAGCTCAGGGTCTAGGCAACTTTCTTTGCAGCTTGCCATCCTGGGTCCCTTTCACATCTTTCTCTGCACCTGGAACACTCTGCCAGGTGTGTGCGTGTGTGCACACACAGAGACAGACTCAGACGTGAGTGCACACACACCCCTCCCCTCACCTCAGACATAGTCCTTGATTCCCAAAACTAGGTTGGATATCACACCTATGGGTCACTTCAGCACCTACATTTAGCACTAATGTTGCAATTGACACATTATAATAGCCCGTAAATTTATCAGTAACTCTCACTAGAAACTCAGTGATGGACTGACTGTGATTTATTCATGGTGGTATCACTGAACAGTGCAGTGTCTGGACCACCAAAGGAACCCATCAGCATTTCTTCAATCAATGATTGAAGGCCAGGATGATTGCAAAATTAGCTGCAGGCCCCCTGCGTTTACATATTGTTCCATCTGAGGTTGTCCCAGTAAGGGCCTCACTTACTTCCCCTACCTGCCAGCCTGGCATCTCTGTGGATTGATTAACCTCCAGCAACTTCTCTAACAGAGACTTCTAGCTGCCCCTCAATGTTCATTTTCCCTTTTCCTCTTTAAAAGAAAACTTCACTTTTAGCAGAGAATACTGACATGGGGTGGAGTTGAGAGGACATGACCAGTAATACTCCAGCTAAACTGACCACTTGAGTAAGTATGGCCGTTAAAATGTAAAATTAAGTAACATATATGACTTCTGGGCAGTCTTCTTCAAAGGAAAAATACATGCCTTTCTTCAATCCTTCTTCCCCCTTGCTGCTTAAGATACAGAAATAATGGCTGGTTCTCTAGCAGCCATCTTAGACAATGAGGCAATATACTATGGACAGAAGGAGCCTGTGCCCCTTAGAGATTTCTGGAGTCACCACACCAGCCAGATTTCTTTTACATGAGAAAAATAAGTAAGTTTCAGTAAGGTCATTGTCATTTCAGACATTTTTGATATAACAGCTAGACCTAATTCGAAAAACTACAACCAGTGTAGCTGGAGACTTTCTGTATCTATGCATCAATAGCTCCTGGAATTAATATTGTTAACATGGAGTCCTGGCATTAGACATATTCAGTCATTATCTCCAGAGAGGAAGCCCCTATGTTTTATAAACTCTCCAGGGGATGGTGAGGCACAAAAGTCTGACAACCACCACTGCCTTCAAAAAGACACTAGAGGCAATGTTTGCCACCCTCCGATAATAACTCAGAGGGCCCCTGTCCTCCACCGAGACCCAGGCTACCTTGTACCCATCTTGCCAAAATTAGAGCTTCAGGAATTGTACTGCCTTGCTGCCCTAAGTGTGGACTATGGACCAGTGGTGTCAGCATTTCTAGTTAGAAATGCCAGTATTGGGCCTCACTCCAGACCTACAAAATCACAGTCAGAATTTAGTGCTTGGCAAGCACCGAGCTCCAGCTTCGTGCCTTCTTGCGAAACACGTCAGAGGCCTCCTCCATTCTCCTCGCTTGAGTACAGGCTTCAATTACACTGTCCACAGACCCATTGCTGCTGAGGCCAGTGGTAGAATTGTTTACTGAGTATGCACAGAATACCAGAGACAAAGGGTAAGAAGATGTCTGTGATGGTGAATGTTATGTGTCAACTTGGCTAGGCTGTATGGTACTCAGACATTTGGTCAACCACTGATCTAGATATGGTTGTGAAGGTACTTTTTAGATGAGATTAACATTTAGTATATCACATGGGGTCTAGCTGTTAGACTGTAAATAAAGCAGCTTATTCTCTATAATGTGGGTGGGACTCATATAATCAGTTAAAGATCTTAAAACAAAAAAGACTGATGCCCCTGAAGAAGAGGATTCTGTCAGCAGACTCCTTACCAGTACTCAGGATTACATAAACCAATTCCTTAAAAGCAATCTCAACCTCAAGCACTCATTCCTTCTCTCTCTCTCTCTCTGTCTCTCTCTCTCTCTCTATTCTCCTATTGGTTCAATCTCTCAATATATTGGTCAATATATTAGTCAATATATTAAGTCAATATATTGACTAATACATGTTATAAAATCATTGCAAGTTTCTTTTACTATTTTAATATATTTCATTGATTATGCTATTACAGTTGTCTCATTTTTTTCTCTCCTTTATTCTTCTCCACCCTGCACCTCCCCTCCCATCAGCATTCCCCCCTGCCCTTAGTTCATGTCCATGGGTCATACATATAAGTTCTTTGGCTTCTCCATTTCCTATCTTATTCTTAACCTCCCCCTATTTTGTACCTACCATTTATGTTTCTTATTCCCCGTATTTTTCCCCAATTCTCCCCCACCCCTTCCCTGCTAATAACCCTCCATTTCTGTGATTCTGTTCCTGTTCTAGTTGTTTGCTTAGTTTGTTTTCATTTTTGTTTATTAGTTTCAGTTGTTGATAGCTGTGAGTTTGTTGTCATTTTACTGTTCATATTGTTGATCATCTTCTTTTTCTTAGATAAGTCCCTTTAATATTTTATATAATAAGGGCTTGGTGATGATAAACTCCTTTAAGTTGACCTTATCTGGGAAGCACTTTATCTGCCCTTCCATTCTAAATGATAGCTTTGCTGGATACAGTAATCTTGGATGTAGGTCCTTGCCTTTCATGACTTTGAATACTTCTTTCCAGCTCCTTCTTGACTGGAAGGTTTCTTTCGAGAAATCAGCTGATAGTCTTATGGGAACTCCTTTGTAGGTAACTGTCTCCTTTTCTCTTGTTGCTTTTAAGATTCTCTCCTTATCCTTAATCCTGGGCAATGTAATTATGATGTATCTTGGTGTGTTCCCTCTTGGGTCCAACTTCTTTGGGACTCTCTAAGCTTCCTGGACTTCCTGGAAGTCTATTCCTTTGCCAGATTGGGGAGGTTTTCCTTCATTATTTGTTCAAATAAGTTTTCATTTTCTTGCTCTTCCTATTCTCCTTCTGGCACCCCTATCATTCAGATGTTGGAACATTTAAAGTTGTCCCAGAGGTTCCTAAGTCTCTCCTCATTTTTTAAAATTCCTATTTATTCATTCTGTTCTGGTTGAATGTTTATTTCTTCCTTCTGTTCCAAATCATTGATTTGAGTCCCGATTTCCTTCCTTTCACTATTGGTTCCTGTATATTTTTCTTTATTTTACTTTGCACAGCCTTCACTTCTTCCTCTATATTATGTCCACACTCAGTCATTTCTGTGAGCATCCTGATTACCAGTGTTTTGAACTCTGCATCTGATAGGTTGGCCATCTCTTCATTGCTTAGTTCTATTTTTGGAGCTTTTATCTATTCTTTCATTTGGGCCATATTTTTTTTTGTCTCAGCTCGCCTATTACATAGTAAGGGGCAGAGCCTTAGGTACTCACCAGGGCAGGGCAACCCACGTCACTGTGTTGTGGAGCTGTATGTGGGGGAGGGGTCAGAGAGGGAACAATGTTGCTTGTTCAGCTCTCCACCGGCTTTCAGTCACTTCCCCCGCTACCCACAAGGAAATTAGTGCTGATTCTTGGGTGGGTGGGCTTGTGCACATTCTAGGACCCTGTGGGACTCTCCAACGAACCCTCCTGTGAGGCTAGGACTTTCTCCCACTGCTGCAACCCCCACAGATTTTTGTAGCAAGAGGCTTTGAGGCTTTATTTCCCTGTGCCAGAACGCTGGGTTGTGTGATCTGTCTCGCTTCCCAGTTGCAAATGTGGCACCACCCAGTCCTCCAGCTACCACCTTGCTACAAGTCCACTCTGCCCCTCCTACCAGTCTGGATGAATGTTTCTTCTTTAACTCCTTGGTTGTCGGACTTCCATACAGTTCAATTTTCTGGCAGTTCTGGTTACTTTTTGTTCTTAAATTTGTTGTTGTCCTTCTTTTCATTGTGTGAAGAGGCAAAGTATATCTACCTATACCTCCATCTTGGCCAGAAGTCCTGCAAGTCTCTTTTAGATTGATCGATTTACTCATCTCATTGGATTCTGCCATTTCCCCCTACTGCCTGTAGAAGAAATCTCTAATTCCTTAGCCTGTCAAGCAATGCCTCCACCATTCTACCTCTCCAAGCTACTCTCTGTTTTTCAGCCTAGTTTCTTTGTCTCTACTCACTCTTTCTCTCCCCTGACTTTCTGCTAAAAACCTTTTCATCTTTGATACTTAGCTCATTTGACCCATCTTCTCTAACTGAATACAAACACACAATATTTGTTGAATGTTATTGACCTAACCTTCCCCTTCCCAGCGTCTCTTATGAGTTGCAATTAATCATTGTTATTTGAAAGACTTTGCTATTCCTTTATGAATATGTTATAGTTGGTTAAATGTATATCCTGTCTCTCACTAGACTTCAAGTCCTTGAGGGCAGGAAATGTTTTATTATACATCTTATTTGTTTGCGTGTATGCTTTTTAGTGGCTATTTAGTAACATTTACTGAATAAATTTAAAAACTGTTGTATGTTTGATACATACTTTATTATTGACATTATTAGTAAATTCTGAATACTAAGTGGAGAAGAAGAATATGTTTGTTGGTATTTTTTTTTGTTTCCTAAACTTTGTAACATTAAAAAAAATTCAAAAAAAGAAGGTGAGAGAGATTATAATCACTCTCAGAGATTACTGTTTTATGGGATATCTAAAGTAGTATTCTCCTTCCCTTGACTCTGTCTTTTATCTTGCTTTATTTTTCTTTGTAGCACATTTCACTACTTGGCATTACATTTATGTACGACTTTGTTTATCACTTGTCTTCTTCCTCTAGAATATAAGTTTCATGAGAACGGGGACTTTGTAAATGCTTAATAAATATGTGTTGGATGAATTCGTTTATCTGTGAACACAAATGAGTGGTCAAGGCAGGAGTAGCTATCCACCGAAAATACCAAAAATATTTACATACTCAAGATGGAAGAAGCTGAATACACAGCCGTGCTACAGAATGGTAAGAAGTTAGTCTTGTTGATTTTGGATTTTTCTTGTGTTCATCATAGGCTGGCCTGAGTTAAAGGTTCTCCAATTTAATTTTTAGCATCAGAGCCCCCTTTGGGAAATCAAATATTATACAACACCATTGCTACCTTGTCATGAGTCTATGTCTGCTCCAAGGAAGGGTGACTTTTTCTAATTTACACAAAGGCTCCATATGGACTAGAGGTAGCCCTGCATGGAACACTGATACAGAAGACAGATAAAAACTGTACTGCTCTGATTAAAGTAGGAATAAGGAACACTGCCCCCTGGGCTCCTGCCTTATCATTTCCTCGTAGTCCCTATGGTATCTGTGGGGAGAAAGAACTTTGAGAAAAGTACTTTGAAAACCACGTTATTTGATGCCTCTGGGGAGACTTCCAGCTCCGAGCATTATTAATCAGATGGGACTTTCAGTCTAAAACAACGGAGGCCTAAGGAGGTAGGAAGTTCTGATAGAAGCTGATGTGGCACTGATTTCGAAGAGAAGGAAGACGGGCCTGACAGCATCTGCAAGCATTTAGATTATAATGGAACCACGGGCAATAAGCAGCCTGGATTTTAAGATTGAATCAAGCTGGGCAAACCTAATTGCTTTTTTTTTCTTTTTTCTTTTTTTAAAGAGAGTGGGAATTGCATGATTAATAAAAGAGAGAGATAAAATGAAGATGTAACATAACCTAATTTTGGTAAAACACTTAATACAGTGTCTAATAAAGTCTTACTTGCAAAATGAATTCAAATTGGATTGGATTTGGACTCCAGCATTCTACGCTGGCTGAAAGCTGAGGGCTGATGACAGAAACGAAGGAAAAGGCAATGTGTCGCATTACAGAATTGTCTGGTAGCCCTGCCCCAGGAATCAATGAAGCTCTAGTGTTAGTTAACAGCTTCACTAATGATCTACACAATGAGACAAAAGAGTATCTTAATGACTGTTATTGAAGAAACTGTGGGGAGATACTGTGAATTCCAGTCTCAACTGAGAGGCCTGCAACAAGAAAATAAACATGCAGAACAACTGGGAAGGAACATCTTAGAAGCTGGTATTTGGGGGAAAATGGTTTCCAAGATTTGGGAGGAAATGCATTTCTTAAGTCTTACAAAATAGCATTCTTGGAGATTTGAATAAAATAAACATGAACCCAATGATGAAAATAAGTGTAGCCTGAATGCCTAGGACAATCCATTCCTCCAACAAAATTGATATATAAATAAATAACCCGAGAGTATTATAAAATAGCAGCTTGAGAAAAGTCATTTTATTTCTTCTCTTGTTTTTCTTTTTCTCTTGAAGTATTACTTGGGGGATTCTGGTATTGGATGAACACAAGTAACAATAGAAAAGGATTTCATTGTTTTTGAATGGGAGGAGATAACAGCAGATGGAGGAGGCATTCATAAATCCCGCCCTCACATCCCCATGTAAAAGGGTTTTCAGTGGCTTCCGGAGTATTTTAAGAATAAGGAGGGAAAAAAAGAATCTAGTAACTCACATGATCTCAAAATCCGGTACTTCTCTTCCACCCTTCTCCCACTTCCTTGCCATGAACCGTGTATAGAGAAAGTCAATACATATTCCATGGTTAAAGGCATTAACTTAACTTTTGAGGGGTCATTTTGAGGGGTAACAGGGTGAAAAGTAGAGTCCTTAACCTTAGGCAGCACATATGCTAGTGGGGAGAGAGTCAAAAACATGAATATTATAAGAAACAAGTGCTTAAATCAAATGTGGAATAGAAACATAGGTAAAATCAGGGAAGTCTTCATGGAGAAGGAAATATTTAAATTGTGTCTTGAGAACTCAAAAGGCATTTACCAGGTTGTCAGTCAAAAGAATGGGGGAGGGGAGCAGTAGTCAGATTTAGCAAGATGTCAACATAAGAAACATCTGAACCTGTAAGAAACTTTTATGAGTTTATTTGAGCCAAACTGATGACAATTGCTGGGAAGCAAACCTCAAGGGATTGAGGAAATGCTCTGGAGAATGGCAGCTTTGCACCTTATTTATACATTGGGATCAAGGAAGAAGACATAAGGGGCTTATATGAAATCCATTTGTGATAGATTAGGGATACAAGAGAAAGCAAAGCGGAGAAACTTTGAGGATTGGATAAAAAGTAAAATGATAGACACATACTTCTTTTACATAGGTGGGGAAGGATAGTTAACAGTTAACAGTTAATTCAATAACAATGAAGGGATTTATGGTCTTGGCTTTGGTGCTCAGTGTGGCATCTGTGCTGACGTGTCCAGGAAAAGGAAATTACTGACATTCCAAAGGCATGTTATCATAGATGCAAAAAGACAATAGGAAGGCTTTATTAAGGTAAAGACTGAGTTTTGTTAAGGAAGATTCTAGCCTGGGTCATGACTGCCTGCCATAAACTGCTTGCAGTTAGTAATCTGTAACTTCAGACCACCCTCTGTGCTTACTTTAGGTCTCTGAGTTTGTAAGGCCACCAGGCAGGCCTCCCCTGAGCTTGCCAGATTCAGTATGTGGCTCCTTCTTCATCCCCAAGGAGATAAGATCAAAATGGTAGAGATAACAAATTATAACTAACCTGAGAAGCTATTCAAAGAGTTTCAATTTTATCCTATTCATTTGGGGAAGTCATTAGAGAATGTTGAGTCAGAGGATGACATAAAGTCATTTTGGCATCCTGAATGTTAGAACAACATACTCTGGTTTCTCTTCAGATTGTATAAATCTTTCTCCTTTTACTGAATGTTATAACAGTCTCCTAATTGTTTCCTCTTCTGCCCTTGTCTTCCTAGAGCCCAGTCCCAATACAGCAGCCAGACTCATGACATCTGCTCAACATCTCCAAGACTTCCCATTTCAGGAAACAGAAGTCGAGGTCCTTCCTATGACCTCTCTAAATGTGCATGCTCCATATGATCTGGCTCCCATTAGCTCTCTTAACACTACTCACACTTCTTGCCTTCTCCACTCATTCCAACCACTGGAAAAATACCAGGCGCAGCTCTACCTTCCCTCTTAACCATGCCTGTCTCCCAGATAGTTGCATGGGTCACCACTTAGTCTTCTTAAGACCCTGCCCCAAGGCCACATTTTCAGTAAAACCATCCCTAACCACCCTATGTAAAATGTCATCTCTCTCTCCCCGACACCTGTATCCACCTGCCTTATTTATCTTATTAATAATGATCACTTTCTGATATACTCTGTAACTTATTTATGTATTTTATTATTGGTTTCCTCCCCCCAGAAGTTAAGATTCACAGGGCAGGAATTTTTGCCTGTTATGTTAACTGCTATAAGCCCCATGCCCAGAAGGGTTTCTGCACATAGCAGATACTTAAAAAATATTTACAGAACAAGTGAATGAATGAACTACTGAAAGACAGACTAAAGGAAACTATAGAAAGACTATTCGATTAAAAATAGGAGGTTGTTGCAATTGTGAAGAAGTCCTGAACAGGAGCAGTAGCAGCGGAAGTAGAAAAGTGAATACAGGTACCAGAGATATTTGGAATGCAGAATCAATAGCAACTGAGTTACTGTGGGGGTTAAAAAGGGCGGAAGCATTCAGGAGGAATGAATCCCAGATTTCTGGCTAGGGCAACAAGGTGAGTGGCGATTATATCTGCCCAGATAGAAAATATGGTAGAGCAGGACAGAGAGAAAGGGAGAACATGGTGGATTTAGGTTTTTATATGTTGAGTTCCAAAGGTCTGATAAAAATTTGCTGGATCTAACAGTTGAGTCTTAGATATTCCTGCCTTGGAAAGGGACTATGAAGTACTCATCTTCCCCTCTCCCCCCTCACCCATCTTTTCTTTGCAAATGAAACTCCAAATGAAGCTACTCTGGTTCCCTGTAGCCAGCCCTGAGTTGCAGAAAGTAGCAGAGCCACCCAGAGCACCAGACAGGAGTTCCAAGTGGTAAAGAGCAGTGAGAGCAGATGAGAAGGCAAAGCATGTAAGCAACAGGTACAAAGAGCCATGACCTACCCTCATTCATTCATTCAACAAGCTTGGGGGTGAAGTGGGGAGAAAGCTCTGCTGTACCTGGCACACAGGTGAAGATGCCCAGAGGACTGGGGCCTAGTGCTTGGCCTGGGAATTCTATAGCCTATAGACTCTGGAACAGGACTCTATTGGCTTCACTCCAGATGACAAGCATTAAAGTAAAGAAAACTTGATTCTTACGGTTGAGATGTATTTCTAAATAGAGACATTTCTAAGAATATAGTTCCAAACTTATGAGAAAACTAACATCTGCTACTATCAAATATGGGTCGACTAAAAATGGGTTGAACAAGGAACATACTGTCACCAAAGGTAACATACATACACATATCCACATTCACATAACAGCCACTGAGTTAAGCCATTTCATCATAAAAGCTCGTGAAAAATCATACCACTTTTGTTTCTTTTTAAAAAGCAGAGGTGGCATACAATACTACATGAGTTTTGGGCGTACAACATAGTGATTCAACATTTATATACCTTACAATATGATCCCCACAAATCCAGCAGCCATCTGTACTCCATAAAACATTATGATATTATTATCTATATTCCCTGTTCTATCTGCTACATTCCTGTGGCTTATTTATTTTATAACAGGAATTTTATACCTCTAATTCCCTTTCACCTCTTTCATCCACCTCCCCATCTCCCTCCCCTCTGGCAACAATCAGTTGTTCTCTGTATCTATGAGAAAGTGTGTTTTTTTGTTTGTTTGTTCTATTTGTTTGGTCTTTTTGATTCCTCATATAAGTGAAATCACATGCTGTTTGTCTTTGTCTGCTTTATTTTATTTACCATAATACCCTCTAGGTCCATCTATGTTGTCATAAATGATAAGATTTCATTCTTTTTTATTTCCTAGTAATATTCCATTATGTACATATGTCACATCTTTATTCAGTAATTTATCAATGGGCACTTAGGTTGTTTCCATATCTTGGCTATTGTACATAAAACCACAATGAACATATGGGTGCATATCTCTTTTCAAATTAGTGTTTTCATTCTCTTCACATAAATACCCAGAAGTGGAATTTCTGGGGTCAGAAGGCAGTTCCATTTTTAATTTTTTGAAGAAGCTTCATGCTGTTTTCCATAGTATCTGCACCAACTTATATTTCTACCAACAGTGCACAAGGGTTCCCTAATCTCCACATCCTCACCAACACTTGTTGTTTATTGATTTATTGATGGTAGATATTCTGACTAGTGTGAGGTGATATCTCATTGTGGTTTTAATTTGCATTTCTCTGATGATTAGTGACGATGAGCATCTTCTCATATGTCTATTGGCCATCTGTATGTCCTCTTTGGAGAAGTGTCTGTTCAGGTCCTCTGCCCATTTTTTAATTGGATTGTTTGGTTTTTTTGGTTTTGAGTTGTATGAGGTTTTTTATACATTTTGGATATTAACCCCTTACCAGATGTATCATTTGCAAATATATTCTCTCACTCAGTAGGCTGTCTTTTCATTTTGTTGATGGTTCCCATTGCTGTGCAAAAACTTCTTAGTTTGATGTAGTCCCATTTATTTTTTCTTTTGTTTTCCTTGTCCAAGGAGATATATCAGAAAAAAAAAATATTGCTAAGAGAAATGTCAGAGATTTTACTGCCTATATTTTCTTCTATGGCTTCAAGTCTTACATTTAAGTCTACTCTATTTTGAGTTTATTCTTCTGTATAGCGTAAGAAGGTGGCATGGTTTCTTTTTTTTTTTCCTTGCATGTATCTATCCAATTTTCCCAACACCATTTATTGAAGACACTATTTTTACACCATTGTATTGCTTGCCTCCCTTGCCAAATATTAATAACCACATAAGCATGGGTTTATTTCTGGGCTCCATATTGTGTTCTATTCATCTGTATTCCTGTTTTTATGTCAGTACCATACCTATTTGATTACTATGGACTTGTAGTATAGCTTGATATCAGGTAGCATGATTCCTCCAACTTTGTTCTTTTTTCTCAAGACTGCTATGGCTATTTGGGTTATTTTGTGATTCTGTATACATTTTTAGAACATTTGTTCTATTTTCATGAAATAGGTTATTGGTATTTTGATAGATATTGCACTGAATCTATATATTCTTTGGATAGTATGGACATTTTAATGATATTAATTCTTCTTATTCATAAACATGGTACATGCTTCCATTTATTTGTGTTCTCTTCAATTTTTTTCTTCAGTATCTTATAATTTTCCAAATATAGGTCTGTTATGTCCTTGGTTAAATTTATTACTAGGTATTTTTTAATGCAATTGTAAATGGCATTGTTTTCTTAGTTTCTCTCTCTTTTTTAAAGGATTGTATTTATTTATTTTTAGAGAAAGAAAAGAATGGAGGGAGACAGAGAGGGACAGAATCACTATGTGAGAGAGGAACATCGATTGCTTGCCTCTTGTATGTGCCCCATCTGGGGACCAAACCCACAATCCAGGCATGCGCCCTGAGCAAGAATCAAAGCTTTTACTTTGCAGGACAATGTCCAACCAACTGAGTCACATCAGTTAGGGATTAGTTTCTCTTTCTGATAGTTCATTATTATTGTATAAAAATGATAATGAACCAATTTCTGAATGCTTATTTTGTATCCTGCTACTTTACTGAATTCATTTATCAGTCCTATTACTTTTCTGGTGGAATCTTTAGGGTTTTCTATATCCAGTATCTTATCATCTGCAAATAATGACAGTTTTACTTCTTCCTTTCCAATTTGGTTGTCTTTTATTTCTTCTTCTTGTCTGATGGCTGTGGCTAGAACTTCCAGTACTTTGTTGAATTAAGAGTGGTGAAAGTGGACATCCCTGTCTTAAGGAAAATGTTTTTAGTTTTCCCTGTTGAGTTTAATGTTAGCTGTGGGTTTGTCATATAAGGACTTTATTATATTGAGTTATGTTCTATATTTTCCCACTTTGCTAAGAATTTTTATCATAAATGGGTGCTGGATTTTGTCAAATGCTCTGTCTACATCTACTGGTTTGATTGTACAATTTTTATCCTTCATTTTGTTTATGTGGTGTACCATATTAACTGATTTGTGAATATTGTACCAATGTTGAATCACTGGAATAAATATTACTTGACCATAGTATATAATATTTTAATGTATTACTGAATTCAGCTTACTAATATTTTGTTGAAGATTTTTACATCTATATTTATCAGAAATGTTAGCCTATAATTTTGCTTCTTGGTAGTGTCTTTATCTAGTTTTGGAATTAGGATAATGCTAACCTCATAAAATGAGCTTGGGAGACTTCCTTACTCTTGAATTTTCTGGAATAGTTTGAGAAAGATAGGTGTTAGTTCTTCTTTGAATGTTTGGGAAAATTCACCTATGAAGCCATCCAGTCTAGGACTTTTGGTTTTTGGGAGTTTTTGGTACCTGCTTCAATTTCATTAGTTGTAATTGGCCTTTTCAGATTGTCTGTTTTGTCTTGATTCAGTTTTGGAGGACTGTATGTTTCTAGGAATTTATCCATCTCTTCCAGATTGTCCAATTTGTTGGCATATAGTTGTTCACTAAATTTTTTAAATAATCTTATGGACACTTTCATCCAAAGACACTGAAGAAATATGCTATAACTTTATTTTTCCATGCAATTTGAGACCAAGACAACCATGGTCCCAGAAGTTTGCCTTCCTGAAAGCTTCATCATCTACCTGACTCTTCATCATCTTCCAAAGAATGACTCCTTGGCAACCCTCCCTCCTTCCATCTTCTGTCCTCCTTGATGAGTAGCCTTCATTATAATAAATCTTCATTACATTATAGGTTTTAAATAAAACATATTTATTTACTTTCAGTTTACTGTTTATTAGTTATAAAAATTTATTTCTATTGTTCATTTGGTCATATTTGTCTGCCTGTGAATATAATTTGGGTATTTTGGGTTGAGTGAAATGCATCACAACTTTCTCCATACAGAATTAATGAAAAAAATACTTTTATTAAATGTCTTTTCAATTAAAGTGTCAGGCTTTTTAGAAATAAATTAAAATTGTTAAAGGAGGGACTTGGTTTATCATTCATTTTTCTAGTTTTTACTCTTTGAAAATATAAACAAATAACCATTTCTAATTAAATAATATGATATTAACAATGTAATATTTATCTTTTGTTTTGTTTTTGTTTGTTTTAGTTAAAAGCACCACTGAGTCTTCCTCATGGTGGCCTCTCTTTGTAGGGAGTTAAGTCTCACTTGAAAACTCCTGCTTACCTGCCCTAGAGGTTCTATCCCTGAATTGTCTTTCCTTTCCTGGGGCAGTGGAGAGCAGAGATCAAAGCAGCAGGGCATCAATAATAGTGCTAACCATACCCTTTCCATTGTTGACTGATTCAATTTTGTCCAAGCAGTCCAGTCCCCAACTCTGTGACAGGAAAGCCATGCCAAGACAGGAGTCCTGACTCTCTGCTATGCTTGAGTATTTGGTGACTGACAGCAGGACTCCAGCTGTATCAAGGGAACTTGGGGTGGGGGCAGTGCAGGAGACAGAGAGAGAGATCTGCTATCTGGTATAGTGGGCAGTGGTGGAAGAGACGTGAATAAAAGTATTTGAAAGGAAATACATATGGATACACACATATGTGCAGACCATACAAAAAAATCACTACGTAAAAGGATCACAGAGAATAACACCATGTCCTCCATTCGGTTTCTTCTCCCCTACTTAATGCACGGTGCTCACAAATATTCACTAGGGCAGAATCTTAATGTCAGGTTCACGTCGAGACCCCTGAGGCAGTATGAAAATAAATCTTGATCTGTCTTGTTTCTGAGATAAATTTTTATAGATTTTTGTTTTTCATCTCTTTGGATCCCTGAACCAAATCATTCAAGTACTAAACACATTAAAATAAAAGTCAGTACATTTCCTCAAGTCCCGAAATGATGCATACTAATTCTAGTGGATTAGTTTTGCAAGCAACCTTTCTCTTACATGGAATCTGGCTTTTATTCAAACGGTTCTGAGAGAAGACATATGAGATTCTTTCAAACTTGATCAGCGGTGACAAGAGGGCTAGATGTGTTTTCTTCCGGATTCTGACATGACAGTCACAGAAAAACGAAACACAAACCAGTGCAACTAAAGGATGGATAACCTCACAGCTCCTCTTGCCTGGGAATTACTATTAATAGCAAAAATAAATAAATTCTATAATTGAGAAATATGCACAATTAGTGGTAGTATTAATGTGCTTTATGCCTGATTAAAATTTAATAGAAGAGATGGTCAATAATATAGACATTTCAAAATCATTAAAATCATTAAAAACAGCTAGTGAGAAGAATCTCTATTTTTTCCAACTTTGCATCATGAAAATTTTCAAACATATAAAATAATTGAAAGAATGTTAGGTCTAATAAATATCAATTTAACTACCACCTAGATTCAACAATTATTTATATTCTTTCATATTTGCTTTATGTATAAATGTGTGTGTATACTTTTTGTGCTAGGTCACTTGAAAGTGAATTGCGGATGATATAATATTTTACCTATAAATACTTCAGTGGCAGCTTCAAAAAATGAACACAATCTCCTACATAAACATAATTCTACCAAGACATCTAAAAAAATTAATAATAATTCCACAATATCATTTATCATCTAGTGCATATTTACCTTTAAAGGTCTTTTAAAGCTCTTTTCTCTTCTGTTTATGATCTTTGGCTACATCAAGAGCTTCTCCAGAGGCTGTAAAATGGTGCTTTTTCTAATCCCATCATTCTTTTACACTTCATTCTGGGATTTTATTTTTAAAGAACTTTTCCACAACAGCCAGGGGTGATCTATAGTTCTTCCTAAAAAACATACAGTAGATCCTTTATTTTTATTGTTTTGTTTTATTTGTAATCACTCCATTTAAAGAGTTGAGGTAATGACCACTTCCAATATTGTCAAATGACTCTCTTACTCTGGACTCATAATTTTTATTCTCTGGATGCTCCAATTGCCACAAACTAGGGCCCGGGAAAGCCCCACGGAGTTGCCTGTGAGCCCGCTGACATGCCACTGTTGGCTTTGAATATGTCTTTGTCTTCTAGCACTACATGCCCCTTGCTCACATTGTCACCCACCCCAGATTTGGAATCAGCCTCTTCTCTAATGAGCTCTGATTCCTTTGAGTGGGGAAGAGTATTTAGAAGACAAGATCCAGTCTTGTCTTCTTAAATGTGCTTATTGCTATTGGGGATATTATTGTTTCTAAACCCCTTAGTGGTTTAGAAATTACAAATTCATATTGATATTTTCCAGTTTTGATTTAAATTATAGGACTTTGTTTATGTCTTTGGTTTTATATTTATATTAGAATGTCTTGTTTTCTAATAGCATTAACATTTTTTGTTTTTTTATACACTGTATGCTAGTTTCAAATCTATAATACCAATGTCACTAATACTGACAACAAAATCACCAAATGAAGTTTAAGTTCTTTGTAGTTGTTTATAAATATATATCCCACTGAACAGCCTAGGCACTGTACTCAAAGTCAGGTGGCAGAAGTCCTTTTCTGTATGATTATGTTACCATTCTGATATAGAATCAAATTGATTTCTTTCCATTCATTTCCATTTGGGGCCTTGTCTTTTTTTAATCCCATGAATTAATTTTGTCTGTTGAATATGTAAAATATTCATACAATCAAAAATCAAAACTATATTAAAAATTATACTCAAAATAGTCTGGTTTTCATCCTACCAACCCATAAAAGTAGCCATGTTTATTAAAACTGACTTATATTTCCGGTGTTTCTTATCTAATAAGCAAATAGCCACATAGATTTTCACTTAACCTCCTTCCTTACCACAGGTAATATGCTACATAATCAGGTCAGGATTGTGTTGTTTTTCTCTTAACAATTTATGGTGGAGGCCACCACATAAGAATCCAGGGCTCTTTCTCATCCTTCTTATAACTGTATAGTACTCCATTCTGTGATTGTCCCATAATGTATTCAGCTGGTCTTGTAACCATGGTTCCTATCTTTCAAGCACAGAAAAAATCTGCCCTTATGCTAAAATATAAAACTACACATCAGCATCTATGCTTCCCCTTTCCAATGTATATTATCTGTATTAGTTACATTTTTATAATAAATAGTAAAGTCTTTTTAATTAGACCCTAAGTTTCTTAAGCATAAAGATTATCTTGCATCTGGTATCAAAAAAGTTCTGATGCCACTGTGTATCTGACAAACAGTAAGTCACATCTCTTGGCCACTTACTATGTTCCAGGTAGTATCCGTAATTACTTATTTATTCATATTATGCTTATTAACTCATTTAACTCATTTCATTCCCCAAACAACCCTAGGAAATGGACACTATTACTATTTCCATATAACTGGTGAGGTAAGGTGTGGTCTACTCACGTGACACAGGTCACAGTGGTGGCAGAGGCAGGGTACAGGCCCAGGTACTCTGGATCCTGAACTTGAAGTCTTAATCCTGAGAGTATATGGCTTATTAAATGTTCCTTTTACCTAGAATCCTCCCTGCACAATGCCTGACATAGTCAATTTTCACCTAAGTGGATGAGGTAGAATTGGGGGCCTAGAACATTGCCTGCTTGGCTCCTGCTAATCCTCACTCTGAGCCCCCTTTGCTCAGCTGCCCCTTCTCTCCTCTCACTCTTCCCAACAGTTGGTCAGTAATCTGCGTTAATCAGTTTATGACCACCCTTCCCCCACCCCCACATCAGGGAGATAAGTAGACCCCCCCAGTCCCCGTTTGCCCTAACCGCACCATGTTCCTCCCCACAATTGCTCAATGTCAGCTGTCGTTTACTTTTAACTATGAATATAGCTTAGCAGGGGCTTCCACCTACCAAATGGTCCAGACTTAACTATAGTTGATGTTGTTTCTGCAAAGAGGCTCAAATGAAACAAGCCCTTATCTAACTAGAAATCAGGGAAATATGGTTACTTTCTGGAAATAAGCCTTTAAACTGAACATAAAAGAGATGGGGGAACTCACTTAAAAGAATTCACCCTTGAGATAAAAAGGACTATGTTGGTCATCAGAGGAGTTAGTAAGACAGCAACAAAGGAAGAATAAATTGATAATGGGAATGCCCGTTAAGGAGAGAAGATGATCAGACCCAGAGACTCATCCCATCTGGACCAAGGGGCAGATATGTTCTCATAGGGCAGATGTGAGGCCAAGGCCTTGAACCATCAGATCCCATCCCATGCTCAAGCACTATCATTCTGATATGAGTTGGCATTGGTGATGGCCAGCTATTGTTGCATAAGGTTCCATAACAAGCAATGCAAAAATCTCAGTAGCTTTCAACAACAAACATTTGTTTCTTGCTCACAGATCTTTGGATTGGCTGTGGTTGCTCTATTTTAGCCTTCAGGTTGGGTTAAGATCTGCATCAGGTGTCTCTGATTCCAGGACTCAGGACGAAGGACCAGACTTGGGTATACTCTTCTCACCATGCAGGGCAGCAACACAAGTACAAGTAAAACCATACAAGCACATTTAAGGCTTCAAATTGGATGCTTTGCACAGTATGCCCCTTGTATTCCATTAGTTGAGTCAGGTCACATGGCCAAACCCAAAGTCAGTGAGGGCAGATAAATATATTCTGCCCTCAGTTAATCATGGCAAAGGTAGGAAGAAATGGAGAAACTGTGAACAAATACAAAAGAAAAAAAAAACATTCCATATAACATGTGCACAGGAAGACACTGGACTGTCTGAGCTTATATTTCTTAGAGTAAATGAATAATTTGGCATCCTGGTCTCTGGAAACTTGATTAATACGAGTCTTCTCCAGAAATGCATGGGTTTTTCCCTGGACTAACTATTCAGGTTTCTGTTCAAGGTATTTGCCAAAAACTGTGCAGTATTACCCATGTTAATAAATCTACACTCCATAGACAATAATGTACAAATTTAGTCAGCCAGATAATTTATTTGGGGGCATAGTATTCAATATGCATACAGAATTCAGAAAGCTTTCACCTCCTTCAAATGTCCCATCATATCACCCATGATTAAGGAGTGAACTCACATACATCTCTATATCCAGCCAGAGAGCAACTTAGTAGAGTAGGAAGAACACTAGATTTTAATTCAGTCTTAATTTGTGTCCTGATTCTACCAGTCGTCAGCACTGTGATTCTGAACAAGTTCATTTAAGGTCCATGATCCCTCCTTTTCCTTAATGATAAGGTGATAAATACTCCCTTACTTACCAGACACATTGTGAGAATCTAAGTCAAAATAGACCAACTATAAAGCAGCAGAGGAATAGAAGACATTATTAATGAGGACACTTTCCTTTATCACCTATTCTGCTCTACCACCTCTGCTGGCTCTCTCTTCTAGCCACCTGTGCCCCCCACACCCCCCCCACACACTGTTCAACTCTAAGAATTATCCAGACCAAATTGCAGGGCACTCAATGTGTTCAAACCACGGAATCGGTCCATGAATCATTTTTGTATTTGCAGCCTGCTCCTGGCTGATGGCAGCTGTGCACCACTAATGGCCTCCCAAGCATCAGAGCTGCTCTAGTGCAGCAATTATTTGCATTAATCAAAGGCTTCAAGCAAATCTCCCATTTTTGGCTGAATCGTAAAAGTGTATATTCATGCTGTGCCCATATGAGAGATTTCACAGAAAAAGGGATGCTGCAGGCACATGTTGCTGCTATGGTATTCAGCTTCTCATCAACATCTCACTCACAGAGGGTCCACTTTGCTGGAGAATATTTTCTGTATATAAGCTTAACAAAAGAGAATGTGGTGGGATAAGTGCATAGAGATACTTGCTAATTAGTTAATATTTAAATGGAATGAATAGCACTGTTGTATACATTCCAATTCTAGACAGTTGTCTAAGTGTGGAAATGAGAGCTAATCAACATGGATAGATGCCTGTTTGAATAGTTCCAGGTGGGATTTTAAATGAACCATCCTCAGCCTTGCATTTGAAGGTGATACCACACACAGACAGAGGCATGAACCCCAGGAATATAAAGCCACTTTCATCCTGAAGGAATGGATGGGGTCCATTTTCCAGAGGCCCCATCAACTCCTGAATGAAGCATCCAAGATAATGTGGCCCTGTGGCCGCATGAGTCCTTCCTCTCATCCTCAGGACAATTAATAGGAAGAAGCCATCTAATTACCAAGACTCAGAGGGTGTGCCCCACCAAACCAGAGCAGACTGGGAAACCTAAAAGATACTACAAAAGAGGGCTTTTGGAGTTTGAGAAGAAGACTCTTGTTAAACCCACTGAATTACTCTGAGGTCAAACTAAATCAAAACTCCTTTAACTATACAACCCAGATAGAAAAGAAAAGGGAGGCTAGAAATTTTTCAATCGGTGTGTGCTGACTTGTTCTCTGTATGCTGTAGGAGTATTAGAATAATGAGAAGGAAATTCTGCAGCAATCGAATTCTAAGAAGCCCACTGCATGAGGCAATATTCACTGAGGAGCACAGTGGGTGAGCTGGAGGGAAGAGAGGCTCAGCTGGGTTTGGCAAAATTCCTCTCCTCCAGAGACCCCTGCCTGTGTGCCCTAGTCCATCGGTAGTCAACTCAGGTTATTGCTTTAAAATTTCACCCTGTATTTTTTCTAAAATAATAAGAACTTACATTTTAATGAAAGGATCATTATCATATTCAAGCATATGCTCTCCCACAGGACTTTAACTATGTGCATATTTATGATTCTGCTGGGCTCAAGCTGAAAGGAATTTACAAATGAACAAAGGAAAGGAAGACTTTGACTTCTGAAAAGACTGTCATAAAATGTTGTTTGTAATGATTACTTATTGTTTTTACGATTCATATCCACTCAACTTTTGTCAGGTGAACACACCCCAATCTTCTAGAGAATCACTTCCTCCTCCATTCTCAATGCTTCTGTTAGAAATGGTAACTTTTTTGGGCTTTAAGTGAGGGCCAGGTGATTCAGGCCTGTTCATGGAAAGCATCATATTCTCTTGGGTTATACAGAAGTTTGCTAGTGGGTATGCAACCCAACCAAGGTAGTAAGTGTTAGTTCAAACTGCTGGGGAAGAAAGGGATTCTCTTTTTGCCTTGGATTTGAACCTGGGATGATGTAGTCCCAGCACTATAGGCAGCCACTGCATGGAGACTACAATGAAGCCATGATGGGGATCTGAAATTGAGAGAGAGCTACGTCTGCACTAAGCCCTAGACTTTATGGCTGCATGAACCACTCATGTCTGTTTTTTCCCTGAAGCCCATTTGAGCTGAGTTTCTTATGCATCCTTACCTGAACAGACCACGCCAAAGAGATTTAAGACTGTTGCACATTCTACCTCCAAAGATAGAAATATAATGTTCCCATGCCTGTCTGACCATTGCAAAAGGGTCAGGAATGGGAAGATCTGGTCCACCAGTGCCCCTAACTGTCTGTGAGAAAGTGTCAAGCCACTAAGCCAGTGGGGGTGCCCCAGTAGTCACATCTAGGAAATAAGGGTCCCAATCGGAGGATTTCTCTTTTTAAAGAGGATTTCTTTTTAAAAAAATATTTTATTTATTTATTTTTAGAGAGAGGGGAAGGGAGGGAGAAGAAGGAGAGGGAGAGAAACATCGATCGGTTGCCTCTCTTATGCCCCCAACCAGGAACCTGGCCTCTGGCCTGCAACCCAGGCATGTTCCCTGACTGGGAATCAAACCAAAGACCTTTCGGTCTGTGGGACAACACCCAACCCACTGAGTTACAGCAGTCAGGGCCCAATTGGAGGCTTTCTAAAGGGTTTTCATCCTCATAATTACACTCTAGTACTTGTCCAATAATCTTGACTAGGAGAACACATGAGAAATAATCAGAAAGAAAAACATGTTTTATATGCAATAGAGCACTTACTCAAATTGCCAGAGTTTTGGTGTTCTTTAATCATCTCTATCACAGTCCCTAAAGTCTGATGGCAAAGGGCATGGTTTAAAAACCATAAATCAAAGAAATATACACCTTAATACATGTACTTCTTCACCTGCTAGAGAGGTCTTCTAAGGGAATCAGATTACGCTATTTTCTAATTTTCAACCCAGGCCAGCTGGGCAAAGACACACCATCTTTGACAAATGAGAAGGAAAACCTCATTAAAGAGATCATCCACACTCTCTTTTCTTCCTTTTTTTCATCAAGAATTTCGGCAAGCTGCAGTTAACGACTGGAACAGTCTGCAGGCTGCAGTTAACGATCCACGTGGTGTTTGTGTTTCTGCTGAACTTGTTTCTTTGCATTTAAAAGAGATTTGGGGGTAGATGTAAACACTTTGATGGGATTTATGGCAAAGGCTAAGGTCAGCTAACATTTTGATCCGAGGCAGAACACTGAAAACCATTTTTGAACTGGTAACCAAAGGCACTGAAGTTACCTTTTGGAGCATGAGGGACCAAAATAGGAGATATAACTGAAAGGAAAGAGGGTGAGAACGCTGATCTCATTTTTGGAATTTAAATACTTTTACTTTGCAATCACAAAATGAGGAGAAAAGGTATGTTAGGGATCCATCAATCAATATACACCTGAAAGTAAAAAAATTGAAATGATATTGACCATTATATATATGATTTGAAAGAAAGATATAAGAATGCTGTACCGATCAGATTGCCTGCCTTCAGTAGGACCACCTGAAACAAAGGATAATATGCCTGGAAGGGTCCCATCAGCTCAAAGACACCACAACACAAAACTTCTTTTACCTCAGGTGATTCAGATGCTCACAGAACTCCTGGGCACTTCCTTAGGAAAGATGGATCTATGAACTTTCTGGTAAAGAGACAGCAGAGTCGGGGAGAAACATGGATGTGAACACGTGTGTCTAAGACATAGATTCAGAACTTTCTGTGTGACCTCTGAGACTTAAGAGCATGTAGCCTCATTTTCCTCATCTATACAAGTGAATAGTACAGCACTTATCTCAGTTTTAGTGAAGATTTAATACTTTCTCCCTGATTCCACCAAGCTGAAGCCAATGTGTCTCTTTTATGCTTCCTTTAAAACTGAGTGTATATCCCTTTTAAAGCCCATACTGGGAGACGTGAATGCTGGCTGTGTGGGTTTCTGTCTCTGTCAGCACACTGCAGGCTCATTAGTGACAGATTTGTATCTGCTGATTGCTACTGATTGAAGACCTACTCTGTGACAGACAGACTCTTGGGTGCTCAGAATTCACCAGGGAAGAACAAAGTCATAGAGCCTGCCTTCAGTGGGTTTATAATCTGTTTCAGGCAGGAAACAGATAAGAGAAGTTCAGACAGAAAACAGACAACACCATTTTGATTTGTGAGATAAGGAAATAAACGGTATCCTAGATCCTCAATTATTTGTTGAAGGAACAATTAAATTAATAAATGAGTAAATGATAGAACCAATCACTCCATAATTCATCCCCATTGGAGGCATCAAGAACTCCTTAACTATACAGGTGTGGAAATAGAGGATGAGAAGGGTTAAGCAACTTGTCACAGTCTCTCATTTGGCTGATGAGTGCTTTGGATGATATTCTCCACCACTTTGTTCAAAATATTTAGAAATGGAAGAATGCCCCATTTGAAATTCAGCCACAGCTGAGAGAGAGAGAGAGAAAGGAAAAAAAAAAAAAACCCTCTACTTTTCATTTATTGATGTAGATTTATTGGTGTAGAAGGTATAAATGTGGAACCTTTGATCTATAAAACAATGGTCCTATTGGGAATCGGATGGCACACAGGGTAGACTGCCTACTGCACTGCATTAGTTCCTGCTTTTGATTTTTATTTAAACTTTCTTCAAAGCTTCAAATTCTTCAGTAACTCCTAGAAGTGATAATTGTATCTCTCAGGAGGTATGTCTAATGTTTAAAAAGAATCATTGACTTCTAAGACAATGAAGGAGCTATTTACACTTGCCGCAGCAGCCAAATCTATTTATCAATGGCCTGTGTCTCCTAAATGACTTAATATATGTACACATAGGACCAAGACTATTGATGTTTAGTATATCTTGGGCCTTTCAAAATTCTCCCACTGCCGAGTGCCAATGAAAGACAATTTGTCTTTTAACATTGGAGTAAACAGAGCTGTGGTGGAAATACACTGGTCTAGCCCAGGTGTCCCAAAACTAGATCAACTCTCCCCACTGTTTTTTCATTTTTCTCCCAGAAAAGTGACAACTGGGAAATCTCTTAAAGTCTCATGCTGCTCTGATATTCTCAAATCTAGTATTTCTATTTTATCAGTATGTTAGATGCAAAGTCCAGTTTTTTAGATGCAGGGAACAGTTTTTTCTGAGGGTTGGAGGAAGTCAGATTCTTAATGAGTACACTGTGGCATGTGTTAGAGGGGCATTGAATGGTGCCTTCTCCCCAAACCCCCACCAGCTCTCCACAAGCAGCCAAAGAAAAAAAAAAGAGGGAATCTAAATAAAAGGAGTATGCTCACTATGTAAATGCAACTTTAAGAACAAAACCCGTGGGTATTCCTCCCACAAATGCACATATGTCCTCCCCTAATACACATTCAAGTACAATGCATATGTCCTGCTTCTATTCCTCGGCCCCTCCAATGTAGAATTCTGGAGCCACCAATGCAGATAACTGAGTAGAAAGTAAGCAGGAGAGTGAAATGAACTAGAACTGACTCATATGGCATACATATGAAAAATTTGTTTGATACAATCTAAAGTCTGAATATTGTGCATTTTGAGAATAAATTTTAGAATTCTTACTTTGCCCTTTCAACAGAAGCACATGGTAAATAAGGAAAAAGCAAGAAAAAGAGTCATCTTTGAAACCAGAAACACGTTTTCTTTGAGTAACTGAAGTCACAAAAGCAAATGGCACAATGCTCAGAAGTAAAGCAGAGAGGGTAAAGGGGTGGGTGAAGGGTATGCCATTAATTAAACTGCTAACTACTCTAGGCATATAGTCCCATTGAAGATGCACCATTGGGCCTCAAGTTTGGACTGGATGACTGTCCTGGATTTCTTCAAAGGGTCTGTTAATACATGGGCAGACTCTGTGAAAAAGATGCATAAGTAAAAAGTAGGTAAATAAGATACTCCATTAAAAAAGATATCAAGAGCCAGTTAAAAAATCAATCCAGAGTTATGTGAAATTTCAAAGTATGAGATAATGGCACTCAATAAGAGGACTCTTCAACCAAATTGACCCAGATAGTTGATTGTCATGCAATTCTGAGAAGAGAGAGCTGCAAATTGCTTTCTTGATTACACAGCCCTCCCTAGGACCACTCTTTGGAATTACATCTGCACTGGTTCTGGTGCCGAGGGAGGTTCTGTTCCTTTTAAATACTTTGCAACCCCTGTCCCCACCAACAAGAAGGCAAGAAGTTGCCTGATAGACTCAGACTCATAACAGCTCTCAATCCTTCATTCGTTCATCAAATTTATATTGCGTTCTTAACCAGCAGAAACACTGGATCAAATGCTGGGAGTGCTGTGGCGCAAACATCAGACAAGGTGTTTGCCTTCAATATTTTGCAGTTTAGGTAGTGGGTGGGTAGGTGTGGGTTCACAATCACTAGCAATCACTGAGAGACTATAAGCACCCACAAGAAGGGATTGGGTATTGGTAGTGGAAGCAAAGTGTCATAGGGCCATCGCAGCCTGGCTGGGTAGTTCAGTTGGTTAGAGCATCGTCCCAATAGACCAAGGTTGCAGGTTTCATCCCCGGTCAAGAAACAACAAATGAATGAATAAATAAGTGGAACAACAAAGTGATGCTTCTCTCCCTCTCTCTCTCTGAAATCAATAAATAAAATTTAAAAATAAATAAAATTTAAATTTTTTAAAAATTTAAAAATATGGCACTGAAGGCCAGTGCCATAAAAAAAAAGAATAATCATGGTATGTGACAGTAACCATCCTAAGTCTTGAGTTGGATTGCAGGGTGTGTATAAGCTTTCATTGGCTCTCTCAACCTTCATTTTACCCTGCTTCTATTTGGATAATTTAGAAGATGTAAAATGACATTTCCTGGACTGCCTGGCAGCTAGGATTTTTAGTGTGAGTTGTGTTTTGCTAACTAGATACATTTGCAAGAGATTATGGCTGCCCTGGCTTAGTGAGGCGGTGGCCACCTCCCCGTGGATGTAGCCATCTGCTGAAAAGCAAGTTCCAGCAGGTGAGTGTTTACAACGGTGAATTTCATTTCATGTAGACACACTGAATGCATATAAGGCAGTTTTGTCAGAGCAGTTTTTTGATGCCTGGATTATAGTTACAGTGCTGAACCTTCAACCAGCAGTCTGGTCTGGATGAACCCTCATCGACTCCAGCTCTCCTAGTTTTCCCTTCATGTTTTAGGGCTCTCCAGAAAAACAGAATTCATACATGTGTGTTTTTCCCTACTGACTCTGTCTCTCTATTTATGCAATCCCTTTTCCTTCTGCCCTTTCTTTCCTCCTCTCTCCCTCCAACCCACTCTCTTCCTCTTTTCCTTCTTTTCTTCCTTCTTTCCATGTATAATCATTCATATATATATATAAAATTATATATATATGTATAAAATTCTGCTCATACACATAATGTATATATTTCAGATCATACATATATAAAATTATGATCACATATATAGCTCAGCTCATACATACATCATATATATAATTCTGATCGTGTGTGTGTGTGCGTGGAGAGAGAGAGAGAGAGAGGGAAAGAGACCGCGAAGTCCCACAATATGCCTCCAGTGACCAATGGCATAAGCCTCCATCTGAGTCTCAAGGCTCAAAACTGAGGAGTGCCAATATCTAAGAGCAGAAGTTGGATGTCCCACCTCAGGCAGAGAGCAAACTTGCCCTCCCTTTTCAATCATCCTTCCTCAGACTACCAATTCAAATGTCAATCTCTTTCAGAAAACACCCTCACAGGCATGCTAAGAAATCTTTTACCTGCTAGCTGGGCATGCCTTAGTCCAGGCAACACATAAAACTAACCATCTCGCTTTGATTTTGTAAAGACTTATAATTCCATGCATTAAATCCCTTTTGCTTGAAATACATAGGGTTTTCTGCTTCCTACACTTAACCTTGACTTAAAAACATAGTCAGACCATCACCACATTTACATGTTGATCTTGCCATCTATCCCCAGCACTAGAAGCAGAATGTACATATTGAGCTCAGCAGAGTAGGACAGCATGCTGTGGGGGTTCAGAAGGAGTCACAGCAACATGCACTTCTATGGGATGCAAGTTGTTTGAGTTAAAGACAGATTTAGCTCTAGGCTTAAGAGAAACTTCTTCCCCACCCTTAACTACCCATAAGAACTTGAACTAGGGGCCTTGCCCATAATAAGTCATTATTAGACATAATCTCTTTTCACCTACTATAAGACAGGACAAACCTCTATTTACTAAGCATCTGCTCTTCTCTTCATCCTACAATGACCCTTTGAAGCCCCCAAGGTGCATTACCTGATCCCTAGTTCAGGACGTCTTATATACCTCAGTCCTCCTCTCTACCTTAAAACCTTTCATGTATGTGGGCACACAGGATCTCTGTCTCTCGTGTATGCAGAGTTCCCATACATATGTATTTATTTTCCCTTGCTAATCTGTCTCATTTCTATTTGATTATTAAACCAGCCAAAAGAACCCTGAAGATAGAAGAGAATTTGTTCGCTCTACCACACCTGCAGACCTCAAGAGAAGACGGGAAATCTTTCTCATCCAAGTATTCTGGAAAAGCAGGTTAAATACTTACTACATGACTGTTGGTTCTCTTTATTTTAATACCGTTTTCTTTAGTCATGCAGAAGCTTTTTATTTTGATGAGGTCCCGTTTATTTATTCTTTCCTTTAAAATAAAAAGGGAACCAACAGTATGGGAAAACATATTTGCCAATGATACCTCAGACAAGGGCCTGATCTCCAAAATATATAATGAACTCACACAACTCCACTCCAGGAAGACAAACAACCCAATGAAAAAATGGGCAAAGGACTTGAACAGACACTTTTCCAAGGAAGATATACAGAGAACCCAGAGACATAGGAAAAGATGCTCAGCATCACTAGCCATCAGAGAGATGCAAATTAAAACCACAATGAGGTACCATCTCACACCAGTCAGAGTGGCCAACATAAACAAATCAACAAACAAATGTTGGAGAGGATGCGGAGAAAATGGAACCCTAGTACATTGTTGGTGGGAATGCAGACTGGTGCAGCCACTGTGGAAAACAGTATGGAATTTCCTCAGAAAACTAAAAATGAAACTGCCCTTTGACCCAACAATTCTGCTGCTGGGATTATACCCTAAAAACCCTGAAACACCCATCCAAAAGAACCTATGCACCCCAATGCTCATAGCAGCACAATTTACAATAGCCAAGTACTAGAAGCAACCTAAGTGCCCATCAGCAAATGAGTGGATCAAAAAACTGTGGTACATTTACACAATGGAATACTATGCAGGAGAGAGAAAGAAGGAGCTTACACCCTTTGCAACAGCATGGATGGAACTGGAAAGCATTATGCTAAGTGAAATAAGCCAGATGGTGAGGGACAAATACCATACGATCTCACCTTTAACTGGAACATAGTCAACAAAAGAAAAAAGCAAACAAAATATAACCAAAGACATTGAAGTTAAGAACAATCTAACAATAGCCAGAGGGGAATGGGGAGGGTATAGTGGGGATTGGAGTTTTCAGGAACTACTATAAAGGACACATGGACAAAATCAAGGGGGAGGGTGGAGGCGGGGGAGGGTGGTGGGTTTGGCTGGGGTGGGGAGAAGGGATGGGGAGAAAATGCAAACTGTAATTGAATAACAATAAAAATTAAAAAAAAATACTTACTAGATGACTTTACTGCTTTAGGATTAAACTGTTACATGCAATATGAAACATTTAGACTAGAGAGGGTTTAGGGTCCTTCCTGCTCTGATTCTATCACTGGGACAGTCATTCAGGTCTACAACACAGCCAATTCGTGCTTGTAACTGCAAGGTGATTAAGCTGATACCACAGGACAAAGCACTCTGTGGCTTTTCCAAGATCACACGACTACTGAATAGCAGAGTGGAATGATTTTAAAGTGTGTTCTCTGATGTGCCTCCTTTCAAAAGGTAGAGTCTAATTCCCGTTTCCATAAATGTGGGCCAGACTGTGTGACTCACTCTAACAAGCAGAACATGGTGGAAATGATGGCATGTGACTTTCAATTTGAAGTCACAAAAGACACTACCACTTCTGCTTTGCCTCCCTTTGAATAGCTTGTTCTGAAAGAAGCCAGTGGCTATGTTGTGAGGCCACTCAGCAGCCTCAAGTGAGCCCTGATGGGATAAAACAGAGGCTTCCTGTCAAAACCAGCATCGGCATACCAGTGCTGGGAAGGAAAAAACAAAACAAAACAAAAAAAACCCTTTTCTTTCTATCCTTCTAGGTTCTCAGCTGGGCCTCTGTAAAAACAGACAGATACAAGAGAAAAACAGACAGAGATTTATTAACGTGTATATATCACCTATACATGGGAGAAACTTGGAGATGAGTACTTCAAAGGGATGGTTAGAATTTGGGCTTATGTACCAACACAGGCAAAAACAAAGGACTGGGTGCGCTACGGGAAGGTGATCGGGAGAAGTATGGGAAGGAAGGGTTAGTGCGTTATGCAGCTGCAAGCCAGTGTCTTCATCCTTCTCCTCTGATACAAAGAGGGAGACATCCTTAAAACTGGATATTTCCTTTATAAATGTAAATTTCCCTTTTGCAAGGGAAAATTACACTCTGTCTTGAGGGCTTTTCCTGTGTCTTCTGTTTCTAAAAATAATTTTTATGTCGAAGAGGCATACTTTGGGTGGCACAACTGGTTTCCTACACCAGCCCTATGAATGAGACACCTTAAAGCAGATTCTCTAGCCAGAGCTAAGACTTCAGAAGACCTCAGGTATAAGCAACATCTTACTGCAACTTCATGAAAGGGTCCTGTTATGGGTTGAATTTTATTTCTATTAAAAAAAAAACTTGAAGTCCTAACTCCCAGTACCTGTATATAAACATAATCAGGTTAAGATGATATCATTAGGGCCATGGCTGGTATGGCTCAGTGGACTGAGTGCCAGCCTGAGAACTAAGGGGTTACCGGTTCGATTCCCAGTCAGGGCACATGCCTAGGTTGCGTGTCAGGCCCCCTGTGGGGAGCGCGTGAGACGCAACCGCACACTGATGTTTCTCTCTCTCTCTTTCTCCTTCTGTTCCCCCTCTCTAAAAATAAATAAACAAAATCTTAAAAAAAAAAGAAACAAAACAAAAAGATGATGTCATTAGGGTGAGTCCTAATCCAATATGACTGGTGTCCCTGTAAAAAGGGGAAGTCTAGACACAGAAGACAGATACACACTGAGAAAAGACTGCATCAACACAAACCAGGAGAAGACAGCCACGGGGCAATAAAGCAGAGGTTAGAGTGTTGCATCTACAAACTAAGAAAAGCTAAAGATTGCAGGCCAACAGCAGAAGACAGAGGAGGCACAAAAGGATTATCCCTTTTGGGTGCTGGAGGTCACATGGTCCTGCCACGATCTTGATTTTGAACAATTAGCCTCCAGAATTGTGCGACGTTAAGTGTCTGATGTTTTAAACCCCTCGGTTTGTGGTGATTTGTTACAGAAACCCTAGAAAACTAGTACAAACAAGAGCCAAAAATGCCACTCCTGAATTCCTGACCTAAGAGACTATGTTAAAATAATAAAAGTTTATTGTTTTAAGCCTTGAAGTTTTATAATATACGATGCAGAAATAGTTAAGCAACACTCAGAACTAGAACAGAACTCCAGCCTTCTGACTTCAAGTCCAGTCATCCTTCCACTATATCAAGTTGCTTATTATCTTTGAGAATAAGAAAAATCATGAATATTTAGCTTAAAGTATTAAAGTGTTTTGGAGACATTGGTGAGGCAGTAAATCACCCTCATGGAGGACAGTGAATTTTTCTAGCCTAGGTTTGTGTGAGTTCTACTTCCCTCTAGAAGAGGCACCAAATGAACAGCACTCAGTGATAAAATATAGCAAGAGGCATTATGTTACAAAGAGCATTGTATGGAACTGTGTAACTATTCT
This sequence comes from Desmodus rotundus, assembly GCF_022682495.2. Taxonomy (NCBI): domain Eukaryota; kingdom Metazoa; phylum Chordata; class Mammalia; order Chiroptera; family Phyllostomidae; genus Desmodus; species Desmodus rotundus. The sequence goes on along the minus strand of NC_071389.1, from coordinate 183,376,241 downwards.
CCAGGTAGAGTTGATGGATAGACGATGGATGGATGGATGGATGGATGGATGGATGGAAAGAAGGGAGGGAAGGCAGAAAGGAGGGCTGTTGAATGAACGGAGAGAGTCACTAGGAGAAAACACACAAAAATAAATAGTAGATTTCCATGTGTCAGAAAGGCAGAACTGTGATTCATTATCTTTTCTTTTTCAAACTGAATTATTGCAATGCTTTTTGACACTTACTTTTCTCTCTAACTTATAAATAAAATCTTTGTTTTCTCTCTCTCCCCACAATTTTTTTAATGCATCATTTTTGTCTCCAGATGGAGGGAAGAAAAGTATGTATTTACATTTTAATTAATAATTTAAAGCCTCAAAATTGTGATTTTAGAGGTCTTCTGTTTAATATTATCAATTTATTGATTAACATTTGATCTAAATGAAATCTCAGAATATCTGAAGCTTGAAGAAGAAAAGGGAAAGACAGATGTGATGTGTTTCGGCTCATCGTTTTTTTTCCCAGAAAGTAACTGAGGGCTGTGTAGCCCAGCACAGGGTCCCATGTGAGGGCAGCCGGGGACCAGCACAGCAGACCCATCGCTGAGGCCGTTATACAGATATTATCTTACATAAAACTCTTTGGAGTCTCAAATTCAATACCACCAAACATCATCATTCTCTGTTGAATTATTTTTCCTCTTAGTTGGTATGACAAAAGGCCACTACTTCCAAAACAGGAAAATTCCTCCCTTTTCAAATAAGAGTAACCATAGAAATTTTTAGTACTTTCTTTAAACATCAACTCCATGGGCACTGAGTGTGATGTAATTTCAATTCTATTCTTTAGCCTGTCGTTACCGTCCAAAGAAGTTACAGATAAACAAAGCATGCAGAGCTTCTGTGTTTGTGTGATCAACATCTCTACAAAGACACCCATTTCATGAATTCATTCCCTCCCGACACAGTTGATATTAATATTTCCCTTGCAGGCCGGTTTGTCTTTTAATCAAAGCACAGAAAACAGCAAATGATCGTTTTTCTGGACCCACCATATTTTCTACAAAGCCACAATTGGCTGTGATTAAGTGAAGACAAAACTCCATGCCGTGGTAGTTGAAATACTTCTGGAATTTATTAACTCCCGTATACATGCTAAGGCCAAATGGGCTTCTTTAATTTCCATAATGAAATTGTTTTTGTGACGTTAAAAATACTGTAATGAGGCCAAAACGGTGTGCTTTCAGGGGGCCCCCATGGTGAAACAAATGAGATTTTAGCTCCTATAATTGGGCATACTGCAAGCTGGATTGATGCTGTCCTCAACACAGGATGTTTGTTATCCTAACAAAAAAGAGGTCTACAGCTGTCAGCACAATGCTAGATGGCTTTCAAGAAGCCAAGCTACCAGGAGGAAGACGGCTGCTCTCTGGCTGGGACCACCCAAAGGGAAAGATCAAGTAGAGAACAGAGCTTCTCTTCCCTGATTAAGAAGTTATTCGTAAGGTAATTTGTTTACAGCTATCAAAGGGAAGCTTTGGAAGCAACTGGGGAGAATTCCCAGAATCCTCTGAAAGAATTTTATTTGATTAAGCAATGAATATGGATATCCCCTCCCCCACCTTTTGTCCTCTTATGAATTAAATCTCATTACCTGTCAACACAGGCCTTTGGAGTCTTACTGTTCCTGCAAAAAACAAAAGTTAGGCCCATTTTGTTGAGGAGGCTATTGCCAAACTCCGCTGGTGAGCCGCCACACTGGGTACCATGGAAACAGCCTATAAACCTCTTTGAGCTTTGGAATGGTTTTGATGTAATATCGTCTTCATTTATTTTTAACCATTACTTTCAGCGATGAAGAGAAGTAAAATAGAAGGCTAGTCAAATTAAGTTTCAGGCACCAGAAGTAAATCAGTAACTGAATTTTTCTAGTTTGTAGTGAGTGTTTTATTTGGGTATAAATATTCAAAAGGATCCAGAAAGATAAGTAATTTTGCTGTAAAGTTTTGCACTATTAAGTTACATTTAGTAGGTGTCTAGACAAGTGAACGATTGGTATACTATCAAAATATATGAAAAATTAATAGTATATTCCCCAAATGAATTCAAATCTCCTAAATCTAATTACTCAAAGGGAGAAATATTTAAAGGGTGATGGGAGTTGCTGTAGTAGGGCTATAATTATACATGGCAGTGCTAAGATGTGCATTTCCACAGCGTAGTTCCAAAATGCTCTTTTTTGTCTTTTCTAGAGGAGAATATTATAAATCATCACACAGGAATTAGATGAAATAGATTTTATTAGAGTAAAACTTCCTCTCCTTGCCTCCAACAAATAGCTTCTACTTTACATTAACTTCATTGTTGTTTCCAACTTGTTGAAAACATCAGACAAGTCCACCATAATAAAACAAAAGACTGCTACTTACTATTCTTCTCCCTTTTGTTGGTCTTGGATTACTTTTCAATTTTTTTTTTCCATTAGGTTTTCAAATACCAGTCATTTCAGGAACTCTAACAAACCCTATATTTTCAAGATGAATGTCAACATAAGAGACTATTTGGGGGAAAACAGCAAAGCTTCATGGTCAACAGCATAGCCTCTGGAGTTCAAGAGGCAGTGGGTTGGGATCTTAAACCACTCCCATTAATTGTGTGGCCTTTGGCATTTTAACTCTTCTAACTTGGGTTTCTTTTTTCTTTTATTAATTTTTTCCCTTTTATAAATTCCAGAGAGAGGGCAAGGAAGGGAGAAACCACAAAGGAGAGAAATATCGACCTGAGAGAGTGAGAGAGAAAGACTGATCGGTTGCCTCTTGCACTCGCCCCGACTGGGGAAGAAAACCTGCAACCCAGGCGCAGGCCATGACAGGAAATCAAACCTGCGATCTTTCGGTTTGTGGGAGGACACTGCAACCAACTGAGCCACACTGGCCAGGGTTAAACCTCAGTTTCTTGACCTGTAAATTTGATGACCCTAACAGTTATCTACCTCACTGAGCGGCTGTACCGAATGTGGTCATCACACTCAGGTAGTGCCTGCGCGGTATAAGTTGTCGATTAATTTATGTGAAGAGGATGAAGTGATGAAGGTGATGATGGGGACTACAATGTTAACCCGGAGGGTTCATGCACCACAAACCACTGTCTGTTTGAATATACCTGGACTGATCTTTCCAATGCCTGAAAACAAGAGTTTAAAGATAATCAGAAGTGGGTGCATATACACATGTGGAATGTATTTTGTCATTCTGTTGTTTACGAAGAGGAGCAGAGTATGGCACCCCAATATGTGCCACTTTGGCAACTGAGTATTCTGACCAGAAAGGAAGTGAAGAAAAGCAGATATAGGATAAAGTTTCTGCCCTACTCTTACCCACATAAGAACAGAACACAAATTCCCCCTGTGAGGGTGTTTTCCTTTCTCCCCATTTTCCATAGCAAGAAGTAGGTGATAACCTTCACATGGGAGACAATAGGGCATTAAAGAAGAGTCTACACAAATAAGACTTTCTTACTTACAAACTAGCCCTTATCTAGCATTAGATTCTCTATATATTTGCCTTCCCACAATTCAGGAGACATCCAGAAGCTCAAGGGCCACTTTCTGTTTTCTTGTCATTTCTCTACAAATTTATTGTTCTTCTGTTCAATGCTATATAACCCCAAGTTCTAACTACTCCTTTGAGTTACTCATCACCCGGTGATGCACATGTTGATAAGCTTTTGTTTGTTATTCTCTTGTTAATCTGTTTTGGGTCAGTCCAATTTGCAGGGTCCCAGCCAATGAACCTAAAATGAGTAGAGAAAAAAAGTTTTTTTTCCCTCCCTTACACTTGTTACAAAATACATCTTAGGTGGGAGGTAATACAAAATGCCTCAGTGTTAGAGACAGGAGTGACTGACGAAAGAGGAGTCAGAAGACTTTTTTAATTCAAAGGCAAAGATGAAATGGAGACAATGGTGTCACCACCGATGCCTCAGACAGCCCCAGAAGGATGTCGGATATGAAGAATGAGCAGAAGCAGAACTCTGGTATGGAATGACAATAATCATTAAGCAGAAATCTTCAAAGAGTAGAGACAAGCTTCATATCATTGGAACTGTCCAAACTGGAGCCATATGCATGAATATTTCTTGGAGAAAACATATCGATAAAAAAAAAAAGATAGTAGTATGATGTGTTAATGGAAGTCTACCAAACAAACTGTGAGTTTTCACACCAAACATGCCAAAAAGAATTATGGCTTCCCAAGCCGGGAGAAGCTCCATGAATCCCAACTAGAGGAATTATCTCATTTCTCTCTTATACTAAAAGTCACTGTATGCCCTCTGAGTCTTCTGCCTTTCATAACATTTGATTAGGTCTATTTCACATGAATCTATCACATGATAGCAAAAACTGCTACATGTGAAGCCAAAAACAAGAAACATGTCGCTAGATGAAACTGACTTATTTAGCTTAAATATGCTACTAATATTCCATGAAAAATTCTCCTTAATAATGTTGATCCACATAGTGTCTAGCCTTGAAATTTCCTATTTGTTTTTAGGTCAGAACAATCATTACGTAGCCATTGGAATGGTTTTCTAAACCATTCACACCAATAGATAATAATAAACCACTCATTTTAAGTCTCAAATCCCTTATGGTATGTGGACACATCAACTCACTACCTGACCATTTTCTCTGTAAGTATAAAGCAGGTGTCTGTGTGTGTGCATGTATATGTGCCCTTAAGAAAGAGCATTTATTCATTTATATTTTCAGAATGAATTTTCAATTGTGCAAAGTCTTTTGCAACATCCCCACTCATCTCAGACATGAATACTGTAACATGTATGGGCATAGCTGAAGCAAATCTATCATGACAGCAACCAAATAATAAATCTGTATCTCTATAACCAGTTCCATTTCCGAATAATTTCTCTGTCGCACATTATTTTAGTCTGGCCGATTGCTCCATTCTTTTCTTTTCTTCCCTTTACTTTGGGGTTAAACTGAACTTTCGAATTCACATTATTTTGCAGATAGCATGTCACCTTCACTTAAGTCGCTATCACTGGCATTTCTCTTCTGTCAGCTGAAGCAGTTAATTTACTTGCATTGACCAGCCAACAGTGTAATCTACCCCCTGATAATTGTGTTCTTCTTGGGCCACCAAAGTCTTCAAAGACAAAAAAAAAAATAAAAACAAAAAACCCCCTTAATTTTGGTAATTTTATAGTTTGAATTCCTATGATTTGATCTAAATTCTTCCATTTGTTAAGGAACCCTATGACTAGGTGAAATTTTTAAAAACAAATCATATTTATTCATTTGTATTGTGTTTCACAGAAGAGGACCTTTCACATTATACTGCAATGGATGCAGAAATACTGAAATTTCAAACAGTGAGATGCAAACTTTGTATACAAGTATACATTGTATACATTGGTAAGGGCTACTGGATAAATTATTTGTTCATACATGAGCTGGTATGGCATTTATTTTATTCCAAGTGAAATCATTTTTGGCCCTGATATTATTAAAAGAACGGAGAACATAGTAGAGGGAACAGACAAATAAATCTCGTGCAACACCCAATACGTGTGCTCGAGGATGTGCACAGGCCAGCAACTTAACATTGTAAAGCTGGAACGGAAAGCTTGTGGAAACCCATGAAGTTATACCAAGAGTAAATATTTCTCTTAATCCAAAAAATGTTAGACAATTTAAACCTGCTAAAGTTGAATTTCACAGCTATTTTCATCTTCTGTAAATAATTACTATTTCTACTTTTCTCTAGACAATTATAATACCAGAAAATGCTAATTCATACTTACCAAGATAAGATAGAGTGAGAAACCAGAGACACGCTCTGCTCAGTCTGTTACTTTATTTTGGACGAAGAGACTGCAGTTTTGACAGTGGGACCATCTGCTACTAACTTTCCTCCTCCTCATCATGCCAGTCCAGTCAAAAGCAATTAAACCTGTTCTGCCATTATAATATGTAGGTAATGATGATAAATTATAGCTTTAAAATGAGTCTCAAATTATGCATACGCTAGGTATTTTCCTTACAGCTACTGATATAAAAGATACTCTTGTACTTGTGAAATTTTTCGGCGATTTTATTAATGATGGTAGCTCTATAATGAGCTACCTACCAGGGTATTTTGCAGGCACAGAGCCTCGCAATCATTATAAATCTATTTATATGCCAGTAAGATGCTTCTCCAAGGGGAGAGCCGGGCTCTCGCATTCGGCATTGCCGCTGAACAAAATATATAGCCCATGTAGATCTGACTTGCTATGTTTTATTATGTCACATAATCAATAAAACGCATAAATACCACAAATAAAAAGGAGCAGGAAGAAAATTCTATGGCTCCAGCACAACATGGGGTTATGCGGCAGAGAGAAGATGAGGCTTAATGATTTCCAGGAACAGATAGGAAGCTATCATTCTTGAGGCGAGACATACATTACCTCTGATTTCCATCAAAAATGTTTGGACTTTTTCCAATGTAGAAACTATGAATAGGCCAGTGTTCCAAAATGGTAACTAATATCAATCTTTAAAAAAAAAAAAATTCAATGGGGACTGCCATATTGGACAACTGCACTATTTATTTGGTTTGGCTTTTCAAGATAACAGCTGCTAGTATAATGATTTTTTTTTCCCAAAGATTTGTTGCCATTTTGTTTCCACCTTTTAATTATGTCAAAAAAAAAAGAAAAACCCCAAGAAATGCAGCAAAAGTCATGCATATACATGAAATTCCATTCAAAAAAACTCTGATGGGCTTTCCCACCCCGAGTCACAAACAGCATTTAAGCCATTTAAGATACCGCATCTTCACAGGAGGCAAGTAATGTGGTTTTGCTAATTGAGAATCGCAGAATCGAGGCCCTTCTTGTGCCATGCCCTTATTTCCTTCAGCAAGAGCTCATTTGGCATGGTAAACGTGCATTAATTACGGATATCCAACTTTCTGTTTTTTCATCAAAACACAGACTAATGATTATCAGGAGAAAGAAAGGAACAATTTTGCCTGAAAGAAAAGCAACTCTTAGCAACGTTGGAAAAATGTTCCGCCTAGCGGTAATTCATGACAGCCTATCTTTTTCATTACTATGTAACACTCAGAAGTAAGTCAGGGGGAGGAGGAACATGGAAAAATGAGAAACTCACCAATTATATATGCTATGACACTATATAAATGGATGCAGCTTATTGATATTTTAATAGGTCTTCTCCTGAACTGTGCTGGGAACAGAAATCTCGATTGCAGCTAATCATCCATTTGCAGACAAAGGCATTAATCATTATGATTCAGGAAGGGACCCACCTGGATTTCACACCATTCTTCACACATCCCTTCAAGCCCTACCCTTCACATCCCAGTGTGCTTTCCCAGACATACTTGAGTAGCAAGCACTTATCCAGGGCACACAAATTGCCAGCTACAGAAACCAACACTGCAGGAGTTTTGTCTTTCCTCCCCCCCCCGCCCCTATTTATGGGGCAGAGCCTTTTGGTAATAGCAAAGTTGTACAGTATGGGAGATGTATGGTCAAAGTCTTACATGGGGGAAGTATTTCAAATCTTAGACAAACAATGAGATAGCTTCCCTTCAGGTCCTCCTCTGTTTAATGAAATATGTGTTGTGAGTGGGGTGTACACAAATAATGGTTAAAAAAAAAAAAGGACTTAATGTGCCAGAAAACAGCTTTTGCCATGCACCATTTAAACACTCCAATATTGGCCTTAGCATAGAAAGTGAAAAGAGGAGGAATATACTAGGATAGGAAAATAGAACAGAAGGAAAGAGGGACCAGCAGAGAGGAAGGCAGAGGCAATTTCATATAATAGGAAGAGTGCAGAATGGCACGCTTGTTTGCAGGGCTCCAGGAGATGACTATGCATAGAGGGGCTGAGGCTGTGGGAAGAGGGGTGAGCAGGACGGAAGCAGCTTGGGAATCTCCCAGCTCCATATGTGCCTCCAGCTCCACCAGCTGTGTAATCTGACTTATTTTTCCCAGAGCCTCTTTCCTTCATCTGTCAAGTGGGTAAACTCAGCCACCTCATAGGATTGCTACAAAGACTGAAGGAAATATCGCCTAAAAGTATCTACTCCTGTCCCTTGCACAAAGCGAGGTGCTCATAAATGGCACGTGGCGTGATTCCCCCTCATGCCCAACATTCATTTCTGTTTAAAAATACTTCTCTTGATAAACAAGTTGTACATCATCATTATGGGAAATATTTGCTCCTGTTTCCAGTCTCATAATGTATGCTTTCTCCTCATAGTTGTTGAATCCCTGCACGATAATGAGCTCCACCCCTCCTGCCCCTTCTGGTCAGTCAGGAAAGTATCATCTCCAAACTCCTGGTTCTCAACCTTGGTTGCACATTAAAATCACCTGGGTTTTTGTTGTTTTTTTTTTTTTAAGTAAGAATGCTAGAGATCCCCATAGAATGATCTGGGTTTCAAGATTTAGGAAAGCTACCCATATGATGCTAATGGGCCGCTGAGGCTGAGCCCAGGGCTCCATCCTGTGAGTAGGTGAGACAGGGAGTCAAGCAGAGGCACAGAGAGTCAGCAGGGTCAGTCTCAGCTTGCAGGTTCCTATTTTTAAAGGAATAAAAACATTTTCTACTCTGGGAAGATGAGTGGCATTTGGTATACAGAATCTTTTAAAACCAGTCCAAAACCAGCTAAATAAACATAACGTATTCCATTTTTCCCATTTGGCCCTTTCATTCTCATTAGCAGCTGCCAATGTGTTGCCATATTTTTGTTTCCCTTGGCAGAGAAGGCAGATTGCTCCCTGAAGGGCATATGCCAATCAAGAGGATGGCAAAGATGGTGTGGGGGTCATCAGCATCTATCAGCATCCTTCCCTTCACCCACGCAAGAGCACAAAGTGTCCTCCATGTGATCTCAGCCTCCAGCTCCTGGGTCACCTCTGTATCCCCATGTTTGGTCTCTTCAACTTGGATGTCAGGCTGTTCTGTGTTTTCATAATTAACTGTTTTGTTTTGTTTTTTCACAATCCTGGAAATAGAGTGAGTTTCTCCTTAGGATTTGATCATAAATATGTAGTACTTCATTGAAACTGTATTTTTAAAAAATGCATCCTTAACAAATTTATCAGTTAAATCCTTTTCTAGAAATTAAAAGGTAACATGACTGAAATTAGACTCAAGCCTGATTTACCTGAAAGTTAATCTTATTGTGCTCCAGCAAGTGTGTTAATTCTTCGTTCAGACAGAAATTATCGGTAAGCTACCCGCCCACTCTTTTTATCAAGTCCATGAAAACACTGCTTTGTGTTGCCGCCTCTCTACCCCTCCACAGTAGCAGTTAACTGATAAACACTAATCCAGCTCTGTTGACATCAGTCAATTATGCTAGTGCCAAACAAAAATAGTCCGCGGGTGGAAACTGCTGCATGAATTGCTATTGTATCAAAATAGCCATATTGATTTCCACTCTGTTTTACAAAGAAAAGCTGACAAGGGTTTTCCAAGCAGAAAGTAAAACAGAAAGAAGCAAGGGAATGTTTCCTTTTTTATTTTTTTTTTTTTTTAATTTTTGGATTGCAGTATACCAATTTAGAACTGACAGTTGAATCTTACTCTCCTCTGAATAGTTTTGTGTGTGTGTGTGTGTGTGTGTGTGTGTTTAAGATTTAGAAACTATTTTAAAAGGTTAGGAAGGTCTGTCGATCTGTTACTGTAGCAACAGTCATCCCCAAGAAACAGCCTAACTAAGACGCTAACTGGATGCACCTAGCTCCCGCCGTCCTGTGCAAGCTGCAAAACCAAACTGCTGAGAATCACTGGCAACTCTGCTGAGGGAGGAATGGTGCAAACCAATACACAAGGGAGGCCGGTAATCCAATTTAGAAGTGCAGATTCTCATTTCAGTTTCATTGGCATGTTCATTTTGAACTAAAGGGATCTGAGCAGTAATTCTATAAACAACCAGCACTTAGAAATCAGAGGCAACAAGATTCTCTAGAGGTATAATTGCTTTTAAACCAGGCAACCTGAAATTGTGTCTGCCTGGTGTAGTGGTGGGTGGGGGGGACCTCACAGCTGAGAGAACAGCGGCTGGCCCGAGAACGCTGTGAGCGGGGCCTGGCGTGGGCATTGCACCACTCCCAGTAATGTGATTCAATTCGATAAAGTCCAGCAAGGATTTCTGTGGCTCCATGCATTTTACATAAACTAATTTTGTAATTCAAATGTTTTAATATCAGGAGAACTAATTATATAAAAAGACGCGGTTCAAATCACAGGTCTGCCATCTGACCATCTGTAGCAGTGAAAAGATTGCTAGGTTAACACAACCCCTCTAATTCTAGTTATATCGTCTCTAAAATGGTGATGACCATTGCTTCTACTTCATAGGTTATGAATATTCAATGGGAGATAGTCCCCATGTTTATCATAGTTCTCAATGTTGGCTCTCAATTTTAGTAATTTTTATCTATACTTTCTACTCATATTTTAAATATTAAAAAAAGATTGTATTGCCCACAGGCTTCTTCACCATAAGAAAATTTCTCCACTAGAAGGAAAAAGAAATGATGTATAGAGTTATCATCCCTGACTATTTTGAGATAGGGAGCTGAACACAATTAGAGACATTTAAAGTCCTAAATATCTAGAGTACTTAAATCAAGAGTTTTAAAAGTTGTTTGTATGAACTAAATAACAACAACAAAACAATAATAATAATAACCCCTCTAATCAGGACCTCCGCAGGCAGCATTCGGCACATTCATCATCCCATCCCCCATGCGGCCCCGTAGGCTCTGGGTTCCCAGAGCACCACATTCTCCTGGCTTTCCTCCTACTTCTCTCAGTCGGTTCTCCTCCTCTCCCTTGTAAGTCTGAAGCATCTCAGCAGTCAGTCCCTGGTCCTCTTCTCCATTTACTCTTAATCCCTTGGTGATCTCAGCTAGCCTCATAGTTTCAATGTCATGTATACGCTGGCACGTGTTCCATTTGTTTCTCTTGCCTTGACTTCCCTGAACAATGGGCTGCCTACTCAATGTTCCCACTTAGGCATCTAAGAGGCATTTCAAAATCAACATGTCTAAACAGAACTGAACCTCTCATAAACCTCCAAGCCATGTTCTACCTAAGTCCTCCCCATCACAGTTCGTGGCCATTCCATCTTTACACTACAGACACCCTTGATCCCTCCTTCTTTCACACTCCACCTTCAATCTTTTCAGAAACTCCATGGGCTCTGTGTTCAAAATATACCCAGAATCCAATCACTTCTCACAGCCTTCTCTGCTGCCACCTGTATGGGCCATCAGCACTGCCGATGCCAGGATAACTGTGTTAGCCTCGGAATGGGCCTCTGCTTTCACCTTTGGTCCCTCTCACAACAGTCAGAGGAACCCTTTTAAAATATCAGTCAAATCATGCATTTCTTTTGCTTAAGACCCAGCAATAACTCAAAAGGAGTAAGAGGAGTAGTTAAAAGCTTTCAAAGGAATCTGTAGGTACTAAATAACATTAACAATAATAATAAGCCACTGGAATCAGATACTAACATCCCACATTGTCTTACTCCTCTCACCTTCTACCAGCATTCCCTACAACTCAACCTCCAAGTCATTTCTCTCCAGCCACTCCAGTCTCCTTGTCATTCCTCGAATGTTCCAGTAATGCTCTATCTGACCTTTGCTTTAACTGTTCCCACTGCCTGCCACATGCATACCAAAGGACAGTGATTTCATCCCCAGATGCAGGATGTTTAGCTGGTGACAGCCATTGGACCTGGGTGGTAAGCTGCTCTAGTAAGACTGATGAAGACCCTTCATCCCACACTTGGAGGATTGACACGGCAACCAGCAAACAGTGTCTGCGGCGTTGTGGCTAAGACGAGACTAGGACTACCGAGTCCCATGGAGGAAAAGGGACTGCAGGGCCACTCTCTCAAGTGGAGAGCTTGCAGACCCTTGCCTTGATAGGCTTTTATTGGCTTAATTTGCATAGGAATACAGGGCGTTTATGGAAAGCTTATCAATCATTGTCAGGCAGTAATAATCAAGTAGATAACATGCAAAGAACTCTGAGGGCTTATTTTCAGTCAGGATCAGATAGCCAAAGGGCCATAAAACTTTGGGGAAACAAACTCATTTCATGCTTAGACCTTTATCATTTAAATTGAGGGTATTAGCAAAGCAGATTTCATGGGATTTTATGTATTCTTTCTTAGGCCTGATCACCCCAGGGAACCTGCCCTTTCCAGCACAGGGTGGCACCCACCTCCGGCATTATTTCAGGCTTAGGTCAAGCAGGGGAAGTAAGGCGGCCAAGAGATTAGGAGACTTCTTGCAGACAGAATGAGGACTCAGGCTATGTTAAAGCCAAAAGGCGACAGTCCATCACCCCCTTTCTCCATAGCCCCCCAAGTCCTTCCCTGAGGGCCCCCTCATGACCGTCTTAGGTCATCCCTCCCTTGAGGAATCTTACCCATCATTGGCTAACCAGTCATGCACTGGGGGCCAGGTAGGGTGAAGTAAAGCGGGCAGAGGTGGTGCTCCTGCCAGGGAGATAAGCTTTGTCTCCTTAGTGGCTTAGGGTCCCCAGGTCTCTCACTTAGCCTTAGCCATGGGGGGTTACACTCTCTGAAACCAGGAAGGGCAGTTCCCAACAGAGGATGAGTTTCTGTCACACTTGAACAAGAAAACATGAAGCCCGTATTGCAACCATAAGAAGAAACACCCTTTTCAGGGAGCCAATGTTAAGAGCCAGATTAGAGAATATAACCTATACCATCCCTGGATTTGCAGTTGTGCAACATAAGGAATGCTTTTAGTATTCAAGCTAGGTTAAGAGAGGTTTCTATTACTTCCAACCATGAGCAGTCTAAAGATACAGGGGTTAGTAGGATAAAGATGTCACACATAAAAAGTAAGACTTGGGGTTGAACCAACCATACCTACCAAACTTCACTAATACTTAGAACTTAACCCCTAGCAAAAATTAACATCCATAAATGGGAATATTAATTCATGTGCCATGTCATAGCTCAACAATTAAATAACATTTTGTCAATCGTAAAGCGCTACATAAATGTTAATTACATTTGATCTTTGAGGGTTTCATCCTAAAGCACCAGGTAAATATTTTAGAAATTAAAGGTTACAGGGGCAGTTCTAACAGAGAAACTACTTGCCTTAGTGAAGTCATCCTTTACTCCTTCCTTCACTTGCCACATCCATTCCACCTGAAAATCCTGCAGCTCCGCCTTTGGAGTTGACATAGATGGACTCCTCCCAATCATCCCCACTGCTGCCACCCTAAGCCTCGTCTAAGCCATCACCTTCTTCTATTAGCCTTCCGTTTCATCTCTGTTTTCATCCTTGGTCTTCTATTTTCCTCATGGAAACCAGAGAGATCCTTTGAAAACATAATTCAGATCATGTCACTCCTTCCCAAGTCTTCCCATCTCTCCTGGAGTAACAACAATCTGGGCCCCAGTTCCTCGGTGATCATGTCTCCTCCTCGCTCTCCCTCCTGACTCTGCTTCCACAGCACCGGTGGCCTTGCTCTTCATTAAACACCAAGAGAGCTCCTGCCTCCTGCCTCCTGCCTTTATACTCATGATCCTTTTACCTGGAACATCCTTTCCCAAAATGTCCACTTGGTTCCTTTCCTCACTTCCTTCAAGTCTCAGCTCAAATATCTTTAGCAGCAGGACCTGCCCTCATCATCTGACGTAAAACACCAACCTCCACAACCTCGTCTCTCACCACTCCCCTTACCTTGCTTTGCTTTTTTCGTAATAACTGACATATGTTTATTAACAGAGCTGTCTATTTTCTACCTCTCCAGCTAGAGCGCAAAATGCCTGAGAACAGGAGTGATGTTTACAACATTGTTTTGTCCCCCGTACCTGCAGCAGTCACAGGCACATAGCAGACATTCTACTTGTGAAGAAGATATTAAGCTAAGTCAAAGTAACAGGATACGGCATTGATTGTATTGTTTTACATATGTTTGTTCATGTAACCAAACTTCTGGGTTCTTGGGAAAAAGCTCCATCCCCAGTGCATAGTAAAGGGTTAATTCATCAGGCTAGATTGAGGTGTCCAAATCCTGTACATTCCCAAATAAGAACTGGCCCTTGACCGGCTCTGGGGAAACAACCTCTAAGCCCTTCCAATATCCTGGCTGATAGAGTGTCTTCGTGTACCTGGTTAGAGCCTTGGGCCACGCCCAGTAGCTTATGCTAACAATGTAGTTTATGGTCAATGCTTATTTTTTCTGCCTTGGGCTCTGGATTCCATCATATCCATTTGACATCTGAGGGTAAGGGAGCTAAAGATTGATAACTAAGGCCAGTCATGGGGGTGCTCCACATGTTATGTGTCTGACCCCCAATAAAAACCTGGGACACCAAAGGTGGTTGAGCCTCCCTAGTTGGAGACACTTCTCATATGTTTTCATACATTACTGGAAGGAGAACCAAGCACTGTCCGTGTGCCTCCACTGAGAGGGGACCACTGGAAGTTAGAGCTGTTCTCCCTGGGACTCGCCCCTAGGTGGCAATTTCCCTTACTGATTTTAATCTGTATCTGTTTGCTATAATAAAGCTTAAACATGGATGCAATAATAGCATTTCTGAATTCAGTGAGTCTTTCTAGTGAGTCATCAACTCTGAGGGTAGCCTTGGGGACCACTGACACATCCAGCATTTAGCATGGTGTCTAGCATATAAGGTGTTTGCTACAAGTTGGCTAAGCGGGTAAAGAAATTAATAAATTAACTAAGACAATGGATCCGTGCCATGTTAACTACCTATCCAAATTCTTCTTTCCTCTCCACTTTCTCTTCTGCCTCTCTAAATACATTTTCTTTCTTTTCTTCTCACCCTAATTTTAAATACCAGATATATCTACAGTCTAATAAAACAGCATCCCTTAAAACTGTCACCAAACATAGGAATGGCTGACAGAAAAGTAAGATTTAGAGATCAAGGCCATTTGGGTAAACAGAGCTTCGCCTCTGCAGTGTTCTGCGTGGTATAATTTGCTTTGCTGCCTGACTCCTGCCCTCCTGGGCTGGCTTGAACTCAGCTCAGGAATGCATACACCAGGATCTGACTCCAGCTCTTCCCGCTGTTCTGCACCGAATCAATAATAAGGAAACCTTCTTTGTTTGCATGGGATTTGACAGCCCAGTGACAGAACTGGGAGGCAACCATGGCCTTAGTTTGGCTGCACTTACACTGTTCACATATAATGACACATGTATGTGTAAGATTTAACGATGGATGGTAACATTCAAGGTCTTGAATTGGTTTCCTCTAGCCTACTGCACTGGCATATATCATTTTAATAGCCACCAAGAAAGAAAAAAATATGGTTCTCATTAATATCCTGAGTTTGACCTTCCACTTGTCTTGAATTGAAACTCACTTACAGCCTGGAATGCAATTGTGCCTATTAAAGGAACGGTGGAATCCTCTTTCCTGGTGCTACTTCATTTTTCCCATGGAGCACAAGATAGAAAAGAAGAAAGTCAGGACTGAGATTGACAGGGTTGTAACTGGAGAGCTATTTCCCTTTAAGGCACTCAAATTAAGGAGAGTATGATATATTCCGCTAGACTAGAAATTAAGGCAACTTTCTTGTGAAATCACTTGACTAAAGAACAAAAACAAAAAAATCATAAAAATAACCTATATTCAGAATTTGCCAGAATTAGGAAAGTCAAGCTTATCGATTCTATGAACTAGGTGACAATCAAATGAAAATTGGGCAGAGCCAGTTTCTATTTCTTGCAACCAACGAATCCTAAATAATAGATATTAGGTACCACTTTGTTTAAGATGCATCCACACTGGAATCTGTCATAGGCTGGTTCACCAGGGGTCCCACAGAGAGTTATGAGTCTCAGTGTAGTAGTAATAACCGTACTGGAGCAATTACATCCCAGCGATATTTGCCTTTCTAGTGTATGTGGGTAGAAGTTGGAACAAAGCACTCACCACTAAGCAAATGAACAGTGCAAACAAAGGTGAAATTTCATCTGCTCAAGTACAAAGGCCGACAAACTTTTGAACACTCACAGAACAATTCTGTCTATTGTGGATGATCCGATTTAAAAGGCATGGTTGCTTCGTGTACTTGAATGTAACAAAACAGAATTTCCTTATAAAACCTATCATTCTGGTTTTATATTTTAAAAACACAACAAAATTGGATTAAAGATAATAAGCCCAGTTTAATGATCCTTAGAGTCAATTTACTTTAAAGAAAACACAGAGCATGTCACTGGTCTTAAATAGCATCTTACTGAATACTTATTCTTTTCCAAAAGATGTTGACATTTTAAAAAGATAATTATTAAACATGTACTCTAGGCCTAACTGAGTATAATGTCTTATGAGTCATACAGTCTCTGCACTCACGAGCTTCCAAATTAATTGGGAAGCTAAGGCATTGACAGGCCCATACAAAATTAAGCTAAAAAAAAAGTAGCAATAAGACACAGAGGTTATGCAAGAAGAGACCTAAAACCTGGGCCCTGCTATGAGTGTTTCATAACAATACTGGAGAGACAGTTAAAAATTGATCAGTACTAAAACAGAGGCCATGCTCTATCTGTGACATAAGAAAACGTGATGTGAAAAGATGGAGGGAGCCATTAATTCTGTCTCATACATCTGTGAAGGCTTCGTAGAGGAGGTCACAGTAAATATGGAACTTGCAGAATGAGCATGATTTACTATGGAAAGGTTGGGAAGGAAAGCCTTCCAGCCTGAGAAATTGTAAGAACAAAATTAGGACAGACTTGGCTACCCAAGGGACTGGTCGATGTGTCTGCAGCATGCAACATATGGGAGGATGAAGAGTCAGGCAAGACCATGATAGAGACACTATGGGGAGAGGAAATCAGAAGCAGAAAGATCAATTCTTCATTCTTCCAGGTGCTTACCCACCTGCTCTGTTGAGGAGTGTTAACAGCTAATGGCTGCCTGAGGTTGAGTCTATGATCAGAGGTTGCAAACTCATGAGCCATGGACAGAGCTAAACTCCAGCTATGTTCGGTACAGGTTATTTAGTTTGTTTCTTTGTTCGTTTTAATTTGACCCAAACTTTCAAACAGCTTCCCCATAAAAATCTAAATTTTCACCTTGTCTAAAAAAATCAGATTGGACAAAACTGAGCCCAATGCTGGACATTGTCAGCCAGCATTGAGTAGGAGATAAATTCCTGAACAAAGGACATCAATAACCAATTTCCCATTGTCCCTACCATTCATATTTGTCCCTGATGTTGAAGCCAAATGTTAGTGGCCACAGCCATTGTGATTACACTGCTGTCTCACTTCCAGGAGAGAACACTGGCTTTGTGTCAATATAACTATCAAAAAATGAGAAAGGAAGAGATAAATGGAAAGGGCAGCTCATTTCAAGAAAAATAAGAGCGAGCATATTTCTCTGTGGAAATGACAAACTATTCCCTGTTTTTGTGTGTTTGTTTGTTTTTTATTGAATTTATTGGGGTGACATTGGTTAACAAGACCATACAGGTTTCAAGTGTACAATTCTATAATACTCACCTGCATACAGCATTATGTGCTATCACCCAAAGTCAAGTCCCTTTCCTCCACCATTTACCCTCCTCCACCTCCCCCAATTCCCCTTTCCCTCTGGCAAATATCATACTGTTCTCAGTGTCTGTTTTTTGTTGTTGTTTTTGTTAGGGTTTTTTTTGTTAGGTTTTTTTTATTAATCCCTTCAGCTTTTTCACCCAGCCCCCAACTCCCTTCCTTTCTGACAGCTGTCAGTCTGCTCTCTGTATCTATGAGTCTGTTTCTATTTTGTTAGTTTATTTTGTTCATTATATTGTACAGATAAGTGAAATAATGTGGTATTTGTCTTTCTCTGACTGTAAAAAATGGGCAAAGAACCTGAATACACACTTCTCCAAAGACAACATAGAGCTGTCCAACAGACATATGAAAAGATGCTCAACATCATTAATCACCAGAGAAATGCAAATTAAAACCACAATGAGATATCACCTCACACCTGTTGAGTGTCAATCATCAATAAATCAACAAAAAACAAGTGTTTGCTAGGATGTGGAGAAAAGAGAACACTCATGCTCTGTCGATGGGAATGCAGATTGGTGTGGACACTGTGGAAAACAATATGGAGTTTCCTCAAAAAATTAAAAATAGTACTGCGTTATGACCCAGTGATTTTACTTCTGGGAATATATCCAAAGTGACCTGCAACACTAATTCAAAAGAATATACACACCCCTAATTTCATCGCCATGTTACTTATAATAGCCAAGATTTGGAGGCAGCCAAGTGCCCATCAGTAGATGAGTGGATAAAAAAGCTTTGGTACACTTACACAATAGAATACTACTCAGCCGTAAAAGAAGAAGAGAAGAAAATCTTACCTCTTGTGACAGCATGGATGGACCTGGAGAGTGTTATGCTAAGTGAAACTGTTCAGTGTTTTCAATGTACATACAGTGTCTGTGTCCAAAGACTACAGCTTAAGATGTCCTCTGCTTGTACCATCCCACAATACTCACCTGGGTTACCTGTTTTGCGTTTGAATTTCCAACCCCCAAGAAAACAGAAGTCTAATATAGGCTTCCCCAAGAAAGTAGCCTTTGTGCTGAGACCTAAAGCATGAAGTTAACTTTGTAAAACCATCTCTCTCTGCCTGGTATTGTAAGCCCAAATATTCATCAAAATTACCTGGATATCTGTGATTCAACTAGTGTTTGCCTCCTTTAATTTGATTCTACTATCCTAAGGAATATGGCTCTTTAGGAGACAGGGGCTAGTACAAGTCACATACTCATTAGATAAATATTTATTAATCATTTATCTATAATTACCTCTTAATCACTTTCCTATAGTTATATAGGTACAAAGACTGTTCTCTCCTGGAAGTTAGACAGCAGTGTAAGCACAAATTTTGGCCACTAATACTCGGCTTCAATGCCAGGGACAAAACATAAGTGGTGGACACTATGGAAAAATGATTATTGACCTCTGTTATTCTACTGCTCAACTTTGGCTGAAAATATGGGTCCAGGTTTGCCAAGGCTGATTCTGGCACTCTGGTTCTTGGCATTCTGCTAGGTTTGGGAGGTACAACAGTGATCGACACAGATGTGTACTAAAGTTTACATTCTAGCAAAAGAGACAGAAAAATGGATAACAAATTGTAATAAAATATAAATGATATATGATAGGATTGTGTCAATTAGGAAAGCTTTTAGCTGCAAGGAAGCAAAAGTTCGAATGATGGTGGCTGAAACAGGTAGAGGTTATTTTTCTCATATAGCAAGAAATCAGGCATGCTGGTATTCATGCAGTAGTTCCAAGATGACAAGGGTAGCATTCCTGTGATTTTATAGACCTATTCTTCATGGTCATATGAAATATTTATGATGTATAATAAACAAGAATTGTTTTTGGATATAAGGAAAGACAAAAGCAAGAATCAAAGAGAACTTAGATCTCTGGTCTTGACAACTGCGTGTTAAGAAAAGCATTTCCTGAGACAGTGGTTATGGGAGAAAGACCAAGTCTGTCTAAAAAAGAAAAGTTGTCAACTAGGCAGCTAGTTATGTAGCAATCTTGTCTGAACCATAGAGCACTAATAGAGGATTTTGTAAAAACAACATGGAAAGTTGTATCTTGTTTGGTAACTAAAGGGAGCTACTGCCTTCCTGAGTGAATGAGAAACTGGGCCATGGGGGGCCCAAAGCTAACCTGGGCAGGAGGCCTGCTCTTGAGCAATGTTTTATTAACTACGGTCTCTATTTGCAAAGGAGAAAAGAGCATCAAGAGAAGTAAAAGCAGCATTTTGCCTTGCTTTACTTCCATGTTGTCCTAAAAGTGATTTCATATAAGAATACACCAATATGAAGGGAGAGGAGCTCCAGGAAGGTCCAATATCAAGTGTATTAAAAATGTATGACACACTGTATATTCTCACAGGAGCCCTATCCAGAACCTCTACAGCTGATTAAATGACATAAAAATGTGATTAATAATATTGTAAATCCTGTTGATTAGAAAACTCAGGGACATATGACAGATCGACCTAACTGTTTAATTTAAGCCAGTATCACTGAAATTACCCTTCATAGCCTGAGAAGGAATAATGTCTTGCCTGCTGGATAGAACACGGCATCAGAAAATGCAGGGGGTTTTTGAGTTTTGTTTTCCTACATTAAATGCCCTTGAAACATTTTATATTTGAATCTTTATATCTAGATACTGAGCTCCTACCCTAGAATTGCTACTGTTGCATTAACTTCTCTAAATCATGGATATAATTTCTGATGCAAAATAAAACAATAGGGAAAAAATAGAAATATTCCACGATGCTAACAGTGAAAATCTTTAGGTGGTGACTCTGAGTGATCTTTGTTCATTTCTCTATAGTTCATGAAAATTTTCCAAGTTTTCTACAAAGACATATGATAGGGCATGGAAGAAGGAAGCAAACATTTACATTAAAACATAAAGAGGTCAAAGTCAAAAATCATTTAAAAATTTTAAAAAATGTTAGAAGTGCTTTCCATCAGATCTAGACAAAAGTTCACTAATATTTAAGTGACTCTAATGGACAGCCAGTGTAAAATAGAATGGCATATAAACACACCATTTCTGTTGCCCATTCACAGTGCATGGCTAAGCTGACGTTCTTTATTTTGGCATTTAGACATCTTAAAGAGGAATGTTCATCTGGAAATCTAGACTGTCTACTCTCTTTTGGTTAGACTCCCCTACCTCTTGAGTAGGCACTTTTTCTTTTTACTTCCAATGTCTTTTCTTCTGTTACCCACATCCCAGCATTCCTCCTAGGAACCAGCCCTTCCTCTTATCTTAGATCATGAATTTTCAGGGGACTTGATTTTACTCCTGGCTCTGGGTGTGGGCATGTGATTCATTCCTGGCCAAACAGAAGACCATATTCTCTGGCGGCAGCAATTGGTTCAGGAATGGACACATGATCAAACTTAAAGAGATGCAGCAAAACTGAGGGAGAAGTACGTAGTCTTTTCTGCTGCGCTTCAACCTGGGTAAGTACGTGTCAAGATCTTTTTGCAGTAGCTTAACTGGTATGTAAAGTTCAAGAATGAAACTCTCCTGGAGAAAGATTGGGTCCTCGTTACATTGTATAAGACCCTGGATCAGATCCATCCTGAATGCTTCATCACTGCTTCTGGACTTTCCTATGTAGAAGCCAATAAATTCCCTTTGTACTTCAACCAGATCAATTCGAGTGTTGAAAGAGTCCTAAATGACATAACTTTTAACCTATCTAACACCCCATTCAGGGGCATTGTTACCAGGGGGTTAATTGTTGTACCTTGTATATGATAAGATCAATAGAGTTGCACAGGTAGACTCCTGGAACTGAACCCCCTTTAATATACAAACTTTAGGGATTTATTTACTTTTTAAAATATTTTATTTATTTTTAGAGAGAGGGGAAGGGAGGAAGAAAGAGAGGGAGAGAAACATCAATGTGAGAGAGAAACATCAATTGGTTGCCTCTCATACGTGCCCCAATGGGGGACCGAACCTATGACCTGGGAGTGTACTCTGACTAGGAATTGAACTGACAATCTTTTGCTTGGTGGAATGACTCCCATCCAACTGAGCCTCACCAGTCAGGGTGACAAACTTTAGGTATTTATGTAGCACTTTGCCTTTCAGAGCTCGAGTGCCAAAGTTTGCACAGTAAAGACTAAGTACAACTATCAATATTTATAGTACAAATAAATTAACCCTAAAGTTAAATAGCATGTAGTATATAAAGTTAAATAGTACACACCAACATATTAAAATAAATTATGCTTTGGAAAGTTCTAAGCAGTATCCTAAAAACAGTTCTTATGGTTTGACAAATATACCAAATAATCAACTCAAGCAAAGGTTATCCATCATATTGAGTTTCCCTGGCATTCAAAGTCCACAACAGTTTGAAGGTAGAGGATTTTGTGGTTGAAGGTACAAAAATTCCATCTAGTTTAAGCTCAATCACACCCTATTCTGATATAAGCAAGGACCACAGGAAAACTTCTATCCCGGTTCACAGGAAATAACAATAAAGCTAACCATGAATTCTGAAGGCACCTTGTTTGAGAAGGAGAGGGCTCAGGAAAGAGGAGACTATATGCCACCTTCTGTTTTTCTCCTACAGGCAAGGGAGGCGAACAAAAGTCAGAGGAGACCAGAGAATGGCTTTGTTGGAGATGGTCACTTCTGGCCCTGGACCCACAGAAGGACCCAATGTATCTGTTGGTGCTTGCTCTACAGCACCAACAGATACATTTTGTATCTTCCAGGCAAATGCAAGGATAAACATAGGAATGCACTATGTCTTGAACATACCTCTTAGATGTGATTCGCCCATTCAGTGCACATCCCACACAACCACACAGAGCAGCCCTGGGAACAAAGACTACCATATTGTAAAGAATACCTGTACACACAGCTTGAAAGAGTTCAAGTCTTTTTTTATCTTTATCTCATATTTCCGCCACGGGGAAACATCCTCGTAAGCAGTGGACATAGACCTGCTTAGCCTCCCCTGTCCAGACAACAGGACCTGGAAAATGCCAGTTAAAGCTGGAGAAACAATCATTTTTTAAAATATTTGTCATATTCTGGGATTTTCTCATTTTAAAAATTATATTTTTCTGTATTTTTGTTTATATTTTTATTACAAGGTAATTTTTTTTTTAATTTCAAGCAAAACAGGAAGGGATAAGGAAAAAGTAAAGGTCTTCCTCTTCACGACCTTTCTTACTCATTAACAAGCAGCATTCATTTCTTGAATGTTTTTCCACTCAAGTTCCAGGAAGTTTCTATACATAAACCATCACCAACAAACAAACAAGTAAACAAAGCTGTGTGCCACCAACAAACAAACAAATAAATAAATTAAAACTTGCATGCATGAGAAATATATTCAGTAAAATGCCTTACATAAGGCAGGGATATGGGTACTTATGTAAGTACTCATATCCCCTAGGTGTTACCTGTTTGAATAGGCCTATCCAGGAAGTCACCGGGAAGGTCTTCATTCTGCAAAGAAAAAGTAGCTGCTCATAATTATGCAAATGCAAGGCCAGCAGATACCCAGCCTCCTGGGCTAAGACTGTAAGGGGACAATTCGGGCATGTATGCTTCAGCAAGTCCACTCCTACTCCGGTTTCAGGATTTGGAGGGGAGATGGACCAATTTGAGAAAAAACCCTGTCCCCTTTGTCTTCTGGGAATAAAGGAAATCAACAGTCCAACCTCTGCCTGAAGGTAGGAAAACTAGACGGGTGGCTGGTTGGTGGTTCCATCAGAAGAGCATACTGAGGCCTCACCAGGAGGGCAAAGGGACATCCGCTCATCATCAGGGGCATTTAAGGGCTCCTGCAGCTAATACTGGACTTGTGATTTTGGAGAATGACTGAACCTGTGGGTACCAACTAAGAACAGCAGTCCCTTCACAGTAATGGAGGAGGAATGAGGCATTCCAACAGCTGTGGACTCCCATCGCCTGGCAGCTGGTGCCAGGACCGGTCTGTACAACTTAGGCTCCAAAGGAGAAGCAGGGCCAGGAGAGGACTGACTGGACTGCTGTGCTGGCTCCCCCTGGTGTTGGGATCAGGGCTGACAAACCTCTTTTGAACTATAAACCTTGCAGTTCTTAAACAATTCTTTAGACTAGATGGATACTTGAGCAATTGGTGGCGAAAAATAGGAAAGACATTCATCTGTATACCAGTTAGTGTAGCATATCAAGCTGGTTACAATACTATACTTTCATGTCTATATATACACATATCCACTCATATACGTATCCACACATATATTATGTGTACCTGCATCATGCCTATCAGATACTGTTTTTCAACCAGCCATTTAATATAATAATTATTATTGGATATTTTTCCATATCCATCTCATTCCTTTTCATGGCTACACATAATTACATTGCATAGATTTATTATCATTTCTTTAATTAGTTCCCTATTAAACTCTAAGATGTTTCCAGTAATTTACTATGAGAAACAATAATGCAGTAAGTATCCTTATACATATATTTTTATTTATCAGCAAGATAAACTTCTAGAAGTAAAATTGCTGAAAAAAGTATGTGCATTCAAAAGGATGAGATATTGCCAAATTATCCTTCAGAAGAGTTGCACCAATTTATACTCCTACTAATACAGTATTAACCATTTTTCCAAAAGTATGGAAAATTAAATGTGTGTGTTTTCCACTCTCATAGTGAAAACATATTTCATTGGATGTTGCATGCACAACAATCTTAGGAGATAGATTTCCCCAACCTTGCAGTAAGAAAGATTGTATAACTTATCATATGGCTAATGATTAAATGAACAAAGATCCAAACCCTAATATATTTGATTCCAAAGCCCATTCAATAATTAATGTAATAGAGTTTACTATGTTTCAGACACTGTTCTAGATCTGTTACATACATTAGCTCATTTTATCTTTATAAGAAGACTTTAAGGTAGAGGCCGTTAATATCGCCATTTTACAGATGAAGTAACTGTGGCAAAGAGAAGTTAATTTACTTGCCCAAGGTCACATAGCTAGTAAGTGGCCAAAATGGGGTTAGAACCCCAGCTGTTTAGCTCCCTTTGTTTATCTTAATAGCAACCTCTTGAAAATATGTTTGCTTTTGCCAAGGGAAAACTTCACCTCTGCAAAGGCACTGGCTTTACACATCAATGTTTATTAAGAAAAAAAAAAAACATTATGAGGGAATAAAAATGTGCTGAAGAACAAACACCAATTCAATTGGCTTCAAATGGCCACATATTTTGATAACCACCCAATAGCACCCTTTCTTCTCTCCTCCTCCAATTTCAATGTGACACTGTTTCTCAGAGTTTGCAAAGATGTCAATACGGTTGTAGGTCTTTTCTATGCACAGCTCCACAGCTGTCACACACGCTGTGATATAAATTTAATCTCTGAGGTGGAGGGGATGGATGTGTAACAGCCATTGTACCCTAAGCTGCAAAATCGTGATAACCTGCCCAGTATTATAGTTGATGATGATGTGAGTG
The DNA here is from genome assembly GCF_022682495.2 of Desmodus rotundus. Lineage (NCBI taxonomy): Eukaryota > Metazoa > Chordata > Mammalia > Chiroptera > Phyllostomidae > Desmodus > Desmodus rotundus. Next base: position 183,351,138 of record NC_071389.1, on the reverse strand, counting down.
GAAAACTAAGAAAAGAGCAAAAAGAAAAAGCATTTTTCTAATATCTATTTTTACCATAGATTTTTAATCATGATATTCTAAAATAGGCAAATTTAATATTACTTTAAATAAAGGGGAAAACGCTAGACTGTCAAGGAATAAGCCCTATAAATTTGTGTTTTGCAAAGGAAATTAAAGTGAACTTCCAAGAATACTGTGTATCTAGACAACAATTTACAAGTTAAATAAGATAAAAAAATACCTGTATCAAATAAAGTATTTTACTAGATTTATCATTTTTGAACATATTGCAATATCCACATAAGCATAAATGTAAAAATGTATTTATATGTAACAACTTAAAGGTAAAGGGAAATCAAATACGTGAGTAATTAATTCTACTAAATTATTTCAGCTAGAACACTCAAATGATTTCATAGTTTCTTGAGCTGAGTAGCAGGAGTAAGCATTGTCTTTTTTGTTTAACATCTCAGTGTTTTGGTGGGGTTTTTTGTGTATTCTGTTTTTACAAAGCTGAAGACCATGTCAAAGAATTGTCTAATTAATAATGAAATAGGATACCATTAATTAGGCCTATTAATGGCCTTGGGAATGTAGTTGGTACTTTGACAGGCTTTCAGGAGCAGGCAGCTCTGCAAGGCGTTCGCTTTTCTTTGGTTGCTATTGTTTATGAGAGCTATTGCTACAGCTTTCCTCAGTTGCTCAGTAACGGCAAAAAGTGTTCAGAAAAGACTCTTTGCTGCCCTGTTATAGTAATTTCACATTTTGCATGATTGAAACTTGAAATAATTTCCAAAAATTGGAACATCCCTTATATATACTAAATGATCAACTATAGCCAGTTTACTCCACTCCCCCGGTGTAATTATTACCATAACCATATTTCCCACTACTTTCCTAAACTCTTGCATCTTTTTTTTCTCCCTGGTAGCCAGGCAATGCGACTATCCCTCCAGACTTCTGAGTATGAGGAAGCTGATTGGTGGGCTCAGAGGGGTAAAGGAGTACCAATATTTTTGAAACGCAATTTGGTAAGGAAGTGTGCAATTTTATGTCAGTAAGTTTGAGCCTCATGAAGTTTAAAGTAGTTGCATACAGAGTGACATTTGAGGAGTACAGGTCTGATGGAGTTTCTGTCACTTTTAAATACACATTAAATCATATTATTAAGGTATATCATAGAAAGAATCAGTCTACTTGGCTTGTTAAAAGGTAGATTAATCGAGATAAATATTGCAGCATGGTCCACACAGTGGGAAAATGTTCCTTCCTTCCTTCCTTCCTTCCTTCCTTCCTTCCTTCCTTCCTTCAGCAAATATTTAACGTGTCAGTTCCCTACTGAGTTCCAAGGGTACAGCAGGGAGCAGAGCAGATGCAGCTCTCAGGTCTTAAGGAGTTCACCTTCTGGAGACCCACGATTAGCGATAAATCAGTACAATATAAGTATGTCACATGGCAATAAGTGATACAAAGAAAAATAAAGCAGGGACAGGATTGTGAGGAGGGAGGCCTTTAAAATGGAGTGATCAGAGAAGGACTTTTGGAAGTGGCATGTGAGTAAATCCCTGAAACGGGTCAGGGGACCAGCCATGGAGATGTGTGAGGGAACAGCATCCCGGGTGGGAGGAATAGCCGGTGCAGGCCAGAGAGCAAGTTGATGGTCCTCACAGACCAGTGCGGCTGGCAGTGGGGAGCACGGGGGAGAAGCCGGGTCCAAGATGAAGTCTGAGAGATGATGCAGGCCAGATCTGCGGCCACGGGAGGAACTTTGGCTTTTATTCCGAGTGAGATGGGGAGCCCCAAGTGTTTTTGAGAAGAGTGGTTTAATGATCTGACTTAAAAGAGTCTGAAGGAGTCACTCTGGCTGCTGTGCTGAGAAAATCTAAAGGGGACCTGTAGGAGGCCACTGACCCCCCAGACGAGAGACAGTGGTGGCTTGAGCCCTGAAAGGTGAATACAGTCGTATTCTGGGTATTTTGAAGGTAGAAACAGTAGGATGTGTTGACTCATTGGATGTGGGAGTGAGAGAATCAAAGCGTTATAGGATGACACCGAGTCTTTTCGGTAGGAAGCGGGAAGGATGGAGGCATTGTTAAAAAGAAATTCTGGGAAAGAAATCATTAACATTGGGCAGTACTGCCAATGCCACTGACCAGACCGACAGGAAATTTTTCTCGTCGCTTGTAATTACCAGGGAATGAACAAAGAGCATCCCAAATTAGAGAATATAGCTTTCTCTGGTGGATGTACTAATTATGAACATATTATAAATATATTTCCAGGTAAAATTCAGAAACTTCTAATTAAAAAAAATTATTCTGGACACTTGGCTTTTATTATTAATTTTAATCACTGGCACTTCCACCCATAGATGAAATTATTCTGTTGGAAAAATACATATTTAGCACCTAATGTGAACCAGCAAGGCACTGGACAACTTAGGCAGGAACATTAGGCATTAGGGACATAATTATGAATAATACACACCTTCTTTTCTCCCTTTTCATTTCTTCTAGCACTCTGACAATGCAATCCCTGTTATAAATAGAACATAAATATGTGAAAACTGATTTAGCTGGAAATGATTGAAAAAAAAATCCTAATGTGAAAAAAAGAAAGGAAGGCCAGAATCTGAAATTGATGTTACTTATGTAATGTGACCTAGGAGAGAGAGGGGCCATCCATATTTACTATGTAAAATGTTTTCCATTACAGATGCACTTCAGCTCTGTCTGCTCCTGTATTAGGGAAGTCAGATGCACCATTCGGGCTCTCTCTGGGATTCTGAAGTTCAGGAGTACAGGGCAGCTGTACATCAATGCGACCTGGCTATGCTAACTTTAGACAGAAGGAGGAGGAAAACACAGGAGATGGGTTTAAAATGTCACTAAATCAAAATGACTCTGGCAGTACAGGAAATTGGCAGAATTAATAAAGGGCTAGCTCAGAAGGAGTTCACGATGGTGAAGAGGGAAGCATCTCATTGTCATTGGCTCCCAGAGATACCGAAGCAACACTTAACATCCTTTGCTCCCATCTGCAGCATACCTGCCGGGAGCATCCAAGCTACACACAGTAGACTATTTCTTGTCATTACAATAATCTACCCAGTTTAGTCTGGTCTTTCCCCACCCCCCTTTTAGATAGGTGAATTTTATTGTATCCAAAGCTACAGAGGAAACCCAGCTTTCCCTTCTTTATAAAAAATGCTTGTGTTCACATCGACCATAATTCACTACTGTACACAATTTCTTGTCTTACTTCTGCTTTTTATTTACAGATACTAAGTTCAACAGGATTTTGGTGGAAACAATATTAACAATATTCATTTTTGCTAACTTCATTTAAAAGTATTTAGCATATTTATGTTTTTTTCATTTGAATTGTTTCTGAAATATGTTTCTTTTCTTTTTTTTTTTTTAATATTCATTTCCTCCATTTTATGGATGAGGTACTGAATCATGGAGGTAAAGTACTAGGAAGTCACCCAGAACTGGAAATTAAACCTGTAATGCCTTCCCCTGCCCCTCCTGACCCTTCAGATCAATGAAATTTTACTTTTGAATGCTTTAAATCTTCAGAGACAAATCCAATAAGGGCACTGGAATGCGCCCCGCCACTTCAGTCCAGGGTAGAGCAGAGGAGACAAAAGAGCAGGCCTCTTGGTGTGCATTCCAATCAAATCTCTCACACAGCCCCCCGGATAAGTACAGGAAATCTCAAGTTTTCAGCCAGTCTTCAATTTCCTAATCACGGACTTCAATTCCCTTCTGTCATTGTGCTCGAGCTGGCTGTCAATGCTTAGCCAGCTCTGTCCAGCAGCGCTGGCAGAACTCTGTGCTAAGTGCTCGCATTGTTGAGGTAAAGCCCGGGGGGCGTGCTGTTCTGGCTCTGGAAGGGCTATGTTGCTGTGAAAAAACGGTCCTCAACTGGGCCCTCATTCCCACAGCAGGTACTGAAGCCAGGTCTTTTCTCCTGTATTTTTTTCTGTTACTCTTGGTCATGGCTCTTTAGTCCATAAACTGGTAAGTTTGGGACCAGTTATTTTAACCAGACTTAATGGTGAGCCTTTCTCTGATTGACTTTTAAAAACAATTTCCATCTGACTTCCACATCAGCCACAACATAAAAGTGATTTGTGGGTGTCACTAATGACCTTTCTGCAGAAGGCTTGAGTCAGATCTTCGATGACAGTAAACAGCATCTATCAAAATCTTCCTGCGACACTGGGGAGCCTACAGCAATCTTCCTGCTTCTTCTCAATATCCTCTAAGTTAATCACCCTCAACACACACACGTACATGTTCAACAGACTGACACGTGGATTTTGGGCACTTCTAGTGGGTCCTGATGAAAATTGGAACATTCTACAGTAAGAGGAAACTTTTCTTACCTAAAGCTCTGTAAGACAATCACTGATCTTTATTTCTTCTGTTTGGTGTCCATGTTTACAGGGTGAGTTGTTTTGTTTTGTTTTTCCCCCCTAACAAAAAGGAAAGTCACCTGCTTGTGACAAGGAAGAATGGTCATCACACACACTGCATTTTCCCTAAAACAAGAGGAGGTAGGGACAGTTGTAGCTCAGGAAACACTAAGAAAGAGTCATTCTAGGCAACAACAACAACAAAATAAAGTCACATGCCAACCATTGGGAGGAATTTGTTCCTGAAAAGCAGTCTGTGGGGCTATTTCTCAAACATGTTATTGCAATCAATTTCAATGGAAAGTAGTTTTGTGTTTCCATCCTCCAAATCGATAGAATATTTATGGTAAACAACATCAAACCCCATTGCAATGAGCTCAGTTATTGCAATAATTTAACACTCATTATCATAATATAAACTAACAAGGTGTTTTTCCTTCATTAATTATTCTAAAATATGGTTGTTCCCCTGATCCTTTTTAGTTTTTTTCTAGCTTATGATTATAAGGTAATACTCATAAAAAGGTATACAAATGATATGACTTTAAATCATTCAACACTTAATGCAGAAAAAAATTCCAGTGAGGTCATAATAAACCCATGAAAATGATGGAAATAATCTCACATTCACTGAATAAGTTGACATCAGAAGGGCCATGCTGTACAAAATATCCCTGGCAAAAGCTAGATGACTGCTCTGAAAGGAGAAGTTTGTGCAACTCACAACACATAGCCAACTGCACGGATGACCACGTGATCCCTCTCAAGGGACTCGGATGCTCATGAAGTACCAAACGCACTCATTTGAAGTTAATTCATAAATTGTGACCCACAAAATGCAAGCCTCCACAGTGACCCAGACCACATCAGCCTGCCCTTATGGAAAATGCCTCAGTGTCAGAAAACATCTAACACCAATCACAATCCTCCACCTCACTTTAGCTAGCTTATCTTTCCCTAGAAAATAGGACCTGCTAGCCAATCATGCCCATTTCTACCTGGCCTCTTCAAACATTCTATATAAACTCCGCCTTGCCCAAAACCCATAGGAAGAGTGTGCTACTCTTAGTTAGGCACTGTATTTCTCCAATCCATGGACTGTTTTCCCTTGAATAAAGGCACAAACTTGTTACTAAATTGTTTTAGTTTTGTTATTTGACAATACTAAGAAAAATATATTTAATGCAACTTAGTATCAAGTCGCATTCTCAGAAATTCAAATAGGCAAATGTTAATGCCAGAGTACAGAAGGATGAAGGAGGGGAAAGTAAAGAGGAGTTGAGAGTTTGGGTACCTAGCTGGCTTTATCCTAAGTATATATGATATACAAGATTGTGTTATAAATCAAGGAGGTTCATGGGACTTCCTGAAGGCCATCCATGGGAGAATGAGTGACTTTGGGGGTGTGGGAGTCATGGGTCCCTCTGAAAAATCAGATCAGAGTTATCTATGATCTTCTCCTCACAAAAAGTTTGAGAACTTCCTCAAACTCATCTATGACTTGAGAATCCCACTTAAGAGCCCTTGTTCTAGAGACTAAACTGAACTAAACTTCAAAATCTTTTCTTTTTGGAGGTTCAAACACTAGTGACTCATTCATAAATAAAATTATAAATGAGTAAAGACAGAGGTAACACTCCCCCAAAGGCAACTGAATTGATGAATATAAGCAGCTAATTATCTCTTGGACATGCTCTGTTAATATCTTTTACCAAAACTTAAATTCTGATTACATCCTAGGAATGAATTAAGCACATTGAGGAGTTGCATTAACCCACGGCACTTCAGGCTATTTGGTAAAACAGTTACAGGTTTGCCTTCTTTTAATGCAGTGGCTACCTGTCCTGAAATTCTAAGCAAACAAAACTACTTTATAAATCACATCATGTTTTAAATCTATTTAACACACAAAATTTGTTCCTTACAAGAAATTTTATGGCGAGGCTTTTGGTGGAAAAAATCATGACCTAAAATGTTTTGTAAATCCTATTTCGTGTATATCAGCTTTACTGAAAGTGGGCAGTTCCTGAACGAATTTATACATAGTAACTGGAACAGGTTCACAAGCTCGTAACAGAAATCTGCTTCAAGGGTGAAAGGATTTGGCCAATTTTATATATGTGTAGATTTAGAATTATAATTGGTCATTTGACTATGCCTTATGGAAACTTGGACAGAAATCGTGATTTAAGAGTACTGTGGAGTATTCTTTATTGTGTCTTATGTTGGTCTTGTATCCTTGGTGAGTTTTTCTTTTTTTATTTTATTTTATTGAATTTATTGGGGTGACATTGGTTAATGAAATTATATAGGTTTCAGGCATACATATGTATAATGCACCATCTTTATATTGTATTGTGTGTTCACCACCCCAAATCAAGCCTCCTTTCATCACTATTTATCCCCCCTTTACCCTCTTCTACCTCTCCCCACCCCTTTTACCCTAGTAATCACCATACTGTTGTCTGTGCCTATGAGTTTTCTTTAAGGTGAAGGGATCCTCCGTTAGCTTTTCAATAGCCAGCTCCTTTCCTTTCACTTCATTTTTATTTCGATGGTGCCTGACCAAGGGAGGAACGGTGGATTTTAGAATGATCAGAGGAAGCGTCACAGATGGGCCATGGAAAGGGTGGGGAGAATTTGGGTGGATGGACAAGAAAGAGGAGGGCATTCCAATCAGAAAACAGAAGGAGCAAAGATTCGGTGGAGAGAATGCACCTCCAGGATCAGGAAGTCAAGTGGAGGTCAGAGGCAGGGGACCCACGAAAGCAGAGCCTAAGAGGAAATTGCATAGGTGGGTGGTGAGCCAAAGACAGTGCCTGCTACAGAAAAGAGCTTCATAAACATTTCTTGTCATTCAAAACACTTCTTAAACCAGAAAACATTTCAATAATTTAACTGGGGGGTGTGTGTGTGCAGGGTTATGAGATTACTAGTATTTTTTATACACTCTGGCACTTACCCCTCTCAAGCCAAAAAGTGAAGTTTCAAACTCAGCAAGGGTTGTCAGAATAAAAAAGAAGAGAAGAAGCTTTTTTGAGCTTCAAAGTCTGGCTTTTTAGGTTTCAGAAGCTCAGGTCCGGAGGGAATGCAGGCAAGAAGGCTTGATATGATAAAGAAAGGCTTCCCACCTTCCTCTGCCCAATAGCAGATAATTGTTGCTAGGTCTAAGACTTGTGTGTGGGTGGCAAGTAGGAAGAAGATGAAGGGGAAATAAGTGGAAGAGAGGTCAGTCTCTCCACAGGAGAAGACTGGGCCAGGGGGTTCATGCAGACGAGAGCAGAGACTTCATATTGGGTGATGTAATAATAATAATAATTATTATTATTATTATCTTCAAATGACATCTTCAAATGTTTGAAGTAATTGGTACATGCCTGACACTGTTTAAAGCACCTTACATATATTAAATTTCATTTCATCTTCACAATGGCCCTAAAAGTAGATATTGTATATTATTAGCTCCATTTCATCTGTATCTCTCATAGAGGTTAGCTAATTTTGCAAGATTGTGCATCCAGGAAGTATTAGATCAAAAATTAATGATTTGTGAAACTGATATTTTAAAGAATTTCTTCCGGTTGGAGTGTGCAAAATGAATAAAAGGGTGAAAGATTGAAATCAGGGCAAATGATTAGAAGTAACTGCAACAATCAGGGTACTAGTACATCCCAGGTGTCAGGGCCCAGAAAACTAAAACAGATACCTTGGAGTGTCAAAAGTGACACCAAAGTTTCCAGTCTATGTGTCTGAGGGAGGATTAGAAATTCAAAGAAGCAGCTTATTGGGGATGGTAGTCTGGGAATGTTAAGTTGTATTTAAAACAAGTTTGATCTGATTCCATCTTAAAGTCACTGCAAAGACATACAATAAAGCAAAGATAATCATGTCATAGTCATACATAATCAATAAGCAATTCACCAGCAGTTTTCTAGTCTCATGAAATAGGTGATTGATAATCAATGGTTGTGTCTAACTGCTTAAGTTGCAAAATCAAGACTATTGTGAAGTGATGCTGAACCAAGAGCAGGGAAGACTCTGGGAAGATCAAAATTCAAAGATTCTTTCTTAAAACTTTGACAGATAAAACCCGTAACCAGGGTGCTGACCCTGGAATGATCAAAATCACATTTTAAAAGATGGAAAAGATCTAATTCCTGCTGGGGTCAGAATAATGGTCCCCCAAATATGTCCACAGACTAATCTCCAGAATCTATGAATATGTAAGGTTACTTGGCAAGGGGGAATTAAGGTTGCAGGTGACAGTTGCTTGTGGCCTTAATTAGGAAGAGTGCCTTAGTTTATCCAGGGGGGCCAATGTAATCATGAGTCATTTAAATGGGGCAGTGGAAGCCAGAAGAGAACCAAAGAGATGGCAGTATGAGAAAGACTGGATCCAATGTCGTTGGCTCCAAAGACAGAGGAAGGGGCCATGAGGCAAGGAATGTTATTAACAGATGGTCCTTGAAACTGGAAAAGGCAAAAAAATTTAAAAAATATTTTTAAAATCCTCCTAGAGCTCCCAGAAAGGAATGCATTGTGCCAACACCTTGATTTTAATTCAGAAGACCATTCTGGTCTTCTAATATTCAGACTGTAAAATAATACATTTGCGCTGTTTTAAGTCATCTATTTTGCTGTAATTTGTTATAGCAATCTTAGGAAACTAATACAGTAAGTTAAAAAAAATTATTTCTCCAGGTAGTTCAGATTTTTATTTGAATAACATATCTATGGACTGACTCTTGCCTGCATGAAACAATGCTAACAAAGAATCAGAGACTTCCATTTGTATTCTTGACAATGGAAACAGTCTTAACTACAAATTGAGCATAAAAATCTTATAACTGAGTCATATTCTATCCAGTCCCCCATTCGCATCAAAAAAAAAAAAAAAACATGCTGGCAACAGTGATTCCCACATTCTGGGAGGCATCTGCTTCCTTTTATCAGGACATACCCCTAACTTAAAAGCAAAGGAGGCCAAAAATTGTAGTGATCTATGGGAACACACAGGAAACATTCCTTTGTGTCAGCAAAGGGGAAAATGTCTTGCTCAAGGAAGAGACTCTTAAACTATATCAATAATTGGTTGGCATAAAAAGGAGAACGGTAGAGGTTGTGACCTTATTTTCTTCCTGCCAGCTTCCTCCTTTCCAGGGCGTACTATAATAAGCCCATTCTCTCAGTTAAGAGGCACAGCTCTTTCTGCCAAGGCTTCAGCCTTCTTCTCAGCGTGTTGCTGGGTTGGGGTTCCTGTGGTCACTTTAAGATCAATGCAGCCCTTAACCTTATTAAGTAGCAAGACAAGAGAATTCCAGGCAGTATGAGAAGCTGTAGTCCAATAAAAGTGCCTTTAACCGAGTCCCGAGTATGATAACACAAGTGATGTCGCCTTGGAGTATAAGAAGAAACCTGCCCTGTTTAGGGGTCAGAAAGTAGGGGAGAGCTGAACTTGGTTAAAAGAACCCTGGAGCTTATTTTAAACAAGTTAATGCTCAGGAGTCTTTGTGATGGAGCCAGCATTGTGCTACCTCAGCACTATTACCTGCACTGGAAACTGCATTACTCACCTGCTTAACTTTAGTCAATGACAGAAAATAGCGCCTCTGACTTCAGTCTAATACTTTGAACTTATAGGTGAACACAGGCTCTCTAATAGAATAAATTAACCTCTGACTATATCATAAACCAACCTTAAAACCTTGAGTGTCTTCCTATGTTGAAAAATAGAAAAAGTGGGAGCCAGGTAAGAATCTATGTCAACCTCAGAGAACTCATTCTTCCAAGCACTCCTTAAACCTAGAATTTCTTCTCCAGTCCAGATGGTCAGATAATTAATAATCAACCAAGAGTTACTGGGAGTCCAACCAAGCATAATGGAAGGACCCAACATGTACAAGATGTGCTTAATGCATTCAAGAAATTTGTAATTAAGTTGGGGAAATCAGCCATGGGGAGATTACACATAATTATACACTTTCTTGTGTATTTATTGGTCCTCCTTAACTCCATAGGGAGACACACTACACAAATTTCATTCATTGCTATACCTAGTGAGTAACACAAAGTATGTACTTGAAATACCCATAGATGTTAATTGGTTTTGTCCCACAATTACCTGGACATTGCTCTCAAGCCCTTTTCTGGTTCATTCAAGAAATCTAAAAACACTGAGTAAGTACAGTCATACCTCAGTACTCATTGGCTTCAGAACTCATCAAACCCTGTACTTGTCTCATTTTGATGAGAAAAAAACATTTCAGCCCTCAGTGCTTGCTCGGGACTCACCGAAATTGCTAGAACTTGTATGAGTCACAACACCGCTCAGCAGGAGAAAATGCTTCACCATTCAGTACTCGTCGGTTTTGGCACTCATCACAAGTTCCAGAATGAATTAACAACATGTACTGAGGTACCACTACTCTTGTAAGGTGTACCAAGGATCTAGAACATCATAAATATTCTCAACAACACACAGCATTGTATCAAACCTAACAGCATTGTTTCTAACATGCTCTCTCCTTCTCTTAGCCCTCTCCATTCTCTATTACCCACAGGAGTTCCTCATTAATCAGAGTAGCACCTGTCATAATAAAATATGACAAAACAAGAGGCTTAAAAAAATAGAAATTTATTGCCTCACAGTTTTAGAGGCTAGAAGTCAAAAATCAAGGCGTCAAGGTGTCAGCAGGTCACCTCCTCTGAAATCTGCAGGGAAGAGTCTTTCCTTGCCTCCTCCTAGCTTCTGGTGGTGGCTATCAATCCTTGGCATTTGTTGGCTTGTAGATGCATCACTCCAACTTATACCTCCATCTCTAGGCCTCTGCATGGTTGTTTGCTTATAAGAACAGCAGTCATATTGGATTAGGAGCCTACGCACTCCGGTATGAGCTGATAATGACTAACTATATCTGCAATGGCCCTATTTCCAAATAAGGTCACAGTCTAAGGCACGAAGGGAAAGGATTTCAACATCTCTCTCTGAAGAGGATACAAATGAACTCATTGAAGGGCCCTATTCTTATAAGAAGAGAATCTGCCTCAAGAACTTACTCACTTTATTCAGTTTTGCAGGCCTCATGCCTCAAACAGTATCTGATGCATCTTCGATGCTGACACAAACAGTTTTTCCCTGCAGAAGAAATCCAGCATGATGTCAGGCCGGCATTTCAAAGACTAAGAAAATTCAAGATTAAAAAAAAAAAAGGGCTTAAAGGCATCAGCAAGCTGCTGAAACAACCAGAACCAGAGGGGAGAAAAAATCAAGAAAGGGAAGAACTGGGGAAATAAAAAAACACTGACATTGTGCAATGGTTTGCTTACTCTGGGTTCAGAGCAAGAGAATGCAACTCTGGGTTGTATACAGGCAGAAGGCCACTGCTAGGGACAGATGAATGAGCAGAGTTTTTCACTGTCTTGTAATGCTAGAGAGACAAAATTTGAGGCTTACAGAGCCAAGTTATTGGTAACAAGGGAGAAACGGAAAACTAAGCCAGATATACAGCCAGCTTTTCCCTTAATACATTTGCCAATGTTTGAAGTGAGTCTAGGGGGCTTAGAAGCTAAGCAGATAAACTAAAAAGTAAAAAAGAGGCCTTAGGAATCTCAATTGTTAAGGAGAAAAGGATTAGAGTTTAGGCCGTGCCTGGGTGAGGATCCAGTGGATGCTCAGACTCTGAGGAAGATTAGTGCTGGGAGTGGAGGTGAGCCAGGAGTAGACCAAAACTGAAACATAATCTTTACTCAGATTAAGAAATAGCCCCAACTCTACCTAGCAGACCAAGGGGTAAACTCTGGTTAGAGAAAGATAACATTACCTGAAGCCACCACAATTTGCTTTTCTATGCAATCCCTGGCATACAATTACAAAATTGCTAGGCATGCCAAAATACAGAACAACATGTCTCAAAGCCAAAGAAAAACTAGATATGGAAGTAGGTATATATTGATCCAGATATTAGAGCTAGCAAAGAAAAAAAACTCTAGGATAACTATGAGTTATAACTTCAAAGAAGTAAGGAAGAATGATTTTAAATAAATGAGAAGATGGAGAATTTCTACAAAATGTAAATGTATAAAAAATAACAAATGAAAATCCTACAATTGAAAAATACAATTACTGAAATTAAGAATGTATTAAATATCCCTGGCCAGTGTGGCTCAGTTGGTTGGACATTGTCCCATAAATCAAAAGGTCACAGGTTCGATTCCCTGTCAGGGCACATGACTAGTCGCAGATTTGGTCCCCAGAGGGAGTGTGTAGGCAAGGCAACAAATTGATATTTCTCATTCATCTCACTGTTTCTCTCCCTCTATTTTTCCTTCCCTTCTCCTCTTTAAATCAATAAGCATGTCCTTGGGTGAGTATAAAAAAATAATTTATTAAATGGATTTAACAGAGTAGTAGACAAAATTATTGAAATGGAAGACAGGCCCATAAAACTAGCCATACTGAAGAACCGAGAGAAAAACAATAAAAAAATGCAAAAAACATTAAAAAAACATATGGAACAAAAGCAACCAAAAATGTCTAACATATATGTAATTGATATCCTAGAAGGGAGAAGTAGAACAGGAGAGTAGTGATTGTCTTTAATAATGACTGAAAATTTTCAAAAATTTAGGAGAATAGAGTTTCAAGAATTTTGAGAACCCTAAACACAGTTAATATGAAGAAAACTATCTCTAGCTATACCATATCAAGCCAAACACACACGTACACACACAAATTAAATATTAAGGGTAGACAAAGGGGGAAAGACACATTATCTTTAATAGAACAACAGGACAGTCAGCTAACTTCTTATGAGAGATGATGAATATCAGAAGACAGTGGAATGACATCTTTAAAGTGTTGAAAGAAAATAAAATAACAACCAAGATTTTAATATTCAAAAATAGAAGGAATATTAAGATGATTTAAGACAAACAAACCCCTAAAATGGAAAGGATGCGTTTCTAGCCAAACTAAAAAATAAAATTACTAAAAGGATTTTTCTTTCTGGCAGAAGGAAAATAGTCTGAAATAGCAACATTCAGATGCAGGAAGGATACACTAATAAGCCTACATTTTCAAAAATGTGTTAGTAATCTCTAGAACAACAAGGAGTTCAACAATGTACAGGCAGTTCCTAGCACTCTGATGATCTTTTAGGAAGTGCTTCACCATTAATGTAATAACATTACCTCCACCGTTTTCCAAATGAATAGTTTCCTCACATCCATCTTCACTTGTGCTGGAGAAATGTCATATCCCTAAAGTATCCATTAATCTTAGAAAAGGAAGAGAAGAACAACCTAAATGTCTATCTAGGTCTGAAAATAATTCTATCACATTACAATTCCCCACATAAAAACTAAACCTTAAGAATATAGGTGTCTCAAACCTCTCCTTCCACTTAATACTTTCATTCCAAAAGAGAGATTACTTCAAGTAATCCTCATTGTCAAGGAATAATCTCCTAAAGGAAGGAAACTCACAGATCAGCTGACTCTTTCCCTTGCCACTAGTAACAATCCTAAACAATTTTTTTAACTATATTTAGTTATATCTGCACAATAGGAAGCAGGGGAAAGCAAGTACAGAGAATTTGGACTCCTTAGATGCCTTCCACTACATAGTGGCCACAAAACGTATTCAATAATGAACCCTTTCAAAGGTTTAAAAGCTGCAGCAAGGTTTAATAGACCATATAAGTCTCTCCCCAAGCCCTTCAAAGAGTGTCTGAAATCAGATGACAGGAAGAAGCAAAAACTGGTCTTAGCCAGTAAAACAATGTTGTCTGCGTGCCTTTTTATTCTAGGGGCTTAGAAATGCAATCAGCTTTCTTGGCTGCTCCCCTTTTGTGCTCAGAGCACATTATGCAGCTTTCTTCATGGCACAGAAGCTCCCTGCAGTGAAAGCCTCCTCCTGAATGGGGTTTCTGGGCACAGACATTTCCTTGCGTCTTATTTGCAGCTTTCTAGTTTCCTTGCGTCTTATTTGCAGCTTTCTACAATAAACCCTCTCCCACATGAATACATATTTTCATTATCTTATTTTTAGAAATGCAATTTGGACAGGGGAAGTGTGATTTGACAGTCTAATGGTGGTAGATTCTTCTGTCGTTGTCTCTCTAGGATCTGGCTGCAAACGCAATTCCAACACTATATTTCGGCACACCCGGTGTCAGCTCCACTTAGCCCTGTTAAAAGCCATGTGCGTTGCAGTCGCAGGAGCACCCTCCCACACATTCATTAGTGAAAATGTATCATGCAATATGATTATTTTCCATTATAGTTTTAAGTGTCATCCAGATCGTGAGCGTAGGAAAACAAGTTTTGGGTTCTGTCGCTCAATGAGTTGAATGCTCAGGTTATTCTCAGGTCTTGTTAGTTTCTGTTCCTTCAAGCCCCAAGAGTACTAGTCTATATATTACACCAATAATTTTGAAACTAGCAGGACTAACGAAGGCTTCATTTGAAAGAAACCTTGTGACTGGAAGAACCTGATAAAACTAAATGTAATTCCAAGAGAGTGGAAGTTGTCTGAAAACTAGGGATTTATGTCTCTCCACCATTTTTCCCCTCTTTCATTTTTTTCCTCTTTCCCATCCTTTCTGCTTTCTTTTCCTCTTCCTCCTTTGCCTATTCTTTCTTTATAAAAAAATTATCTTAGCATCTAAGATGCCCCATACACTGTTTGAGGTACTGATAAAGAAAGATACATAAGCCAGGGTGTCTTTACTCTTTTGGGGGAACAGATCAGTGGAAAAACACAATTAAATTCATGGTGAGACAGATGAGTTGGATTCTGCGTGACCAAGATATGTGGGGAATGGAGCACGTGGGGGATGAATTCCAGCCAAAGAGGACGGGGGCTGCATTACCCCACTCCCTCAATTAGAGCCTAAAGTGGCACTCGCTCCTGGTCTGAGCATGCTGGTCCTAGACAGGACTGAAACTTGTTGACTTGCACTTGGGTTCTTGGATCTAGGGAAAGTAACCAGTTAAGGAGTTAGTAGGAAAAGTCTGTCTCAATGTGTCACTCTGCAAATATTTATTTCTATAAATACACATATTTATTATACATTACATGGCATGTACTATTTCATTATAACTCCCCAAATAAAAACTAAATCTTAAGTTGAAGTATTCTGCTAGGGACTGGGAGCACATGGGTGAAAAAGGTAGATGTGGTCTCAGCTCTCTGTACCGCCAAAGGCAAGAATTTTGGCCCTTTCCCTGCTAGGACCTGTAATTGAGTGGTAGAGAGTGGTGAGCTAGAGGTAGATGTGAGGGGGGAAGTGTTCTTGAAGGTTTCAGGGAGGCTGAGAGACAGGGAAGCACGAGTAGGGTCACCTTGTGCTTTAGTGATAAACTGCACACAGGTGAAGGAAGGAGACCTTCTTCCTGCAGATATAGCCATAATTCTTTGGAACCTAAAGAACTCGGAATATTCAGAGTGCCCTCCGTATAGACTTCTGTGTTGGTCAGTGTTCTCCAGAGAAATGAACCAATAGAAGACATAGGTAGGTAGGTCAGTAGGTAGATAGATAGATAGATAGATACATACATACATACATACATAGAAAGATGATAGATAGAGAGAGAGATGATAGATAGATAGACAGACAGATAGACAGATTTTCAGAAATTGGCTCACGTGATTGTGGGGGACTGGCAAGTCTGAAATCCACAGGCCAGCAGATGGAAACTCAGGATTTCTGTGTTACAATCCGGAGGCAGAATTTCTTTGCTTCTGGAAAACCTCAGTTTTTGCTTTGAAGGTCTCCAACTAATTGGAGGAGGCCCTCCCACATTACGGAAGATAATCTGCCTTACTTCAAGTCAACTGTCAGTAAATATGAATCACAACTACAAAGTACTTCCACAGCAACATTTAGACTAGTGTTTGACCAAAGAGCTGGGAACCATAGCCTGCTGAGGCTGACACTTACAATAAGCCACCACAGCACTGAATTGGGAATTCTTAGAGCTTCCTCCATAGAGACACGCCAGTGTTCCCACCCAAAACACAAGACACCAGCAGGAGCAGCAGTGGTGGCTGGTTGTGTGAGCAGTCAGAACAGAGAAAAGTGAGGACTCCTACGAGCATGTTTGAAACCCCCTCTGGGCACTGCCAGAAAGGATTATGTGGGTAAAAGCAAGAGTCTTAGAATTTTTTGTTATAATCTTTGAGACCCCATTAATCTGGGAAAAGACTTTGCTACTTGAAGGATGGCTTTTGGAAATGGTAAAATATTTGGTCAACAAAGAGCCTAAGGGTGGCAAGAGCACAGGATCCACGGATCCTTAATTGCAGGAAGTCTGTGAAGGCAGAAGGAGAGAGACACAGACATGTGTGAGCCTCTCCCATGTTGGAAGGAAGCTCTGCATGATGGGGTTGGGTGGGCACAGGACCCTGAGTGGGCCAGAACAGACGTGAACCTTCCTTTCAGATCCAGTGGTTTGACTTGCTGGATGTACCTCCGTTGCTGTACCAGTCTACCCCCAAGAAGCCTGTAAGCTGAAATGACACTTTGGTTCCTCAGTTTCTAAGGCTTGAGTTTGTGGGAGAGTGGACTGCAAGGCATTTTGAGATGAAAAATGTCTCTGTTTCCAAGTTGATATGGTCTTTAAATGATTCACAGTAGAATCAGTAGTAACAATTTAAACAGGGTCCGCTTGACTGAATCAGCTGGGGCTGAGAAATTAAATACCATCTTGTATGTTCACAAGGTAAGTTCAGGCTGAAAAAATAGCCCAGTATATAAATTTCATCAGCTTCCATGGATCTATACACATGAATTCTTTCCTTCCAAACCTGCTTCTCCTCCTGAAGTCTTTTTCTTAGAATCAAGGCTGCCATTCACCCAGTCACCCAGTCACCCAGCCTGGTAACTCCTTCCACTCAACTTTGGTCCCTCACCAAGCAATGCTGAATTTACCTCCCAAAATATCCCATATACCCAACATCCTCCTTTTCCCCCTGCTACCACTCTTTAAAGCCAGTCTTCTTAACTCTGGTTCTCAGCCAACTTCAATCCATCCTTTACATCGCCATCAGAAAAATGGTTCAAAAATGAAAATCCAATACTTTCCCACTTCCCTTCTTCTTCTCTCCGGAGCCTTTACTATTATTTGGGGGAAATACGGCCTTTGTAATCTTGTTCACATCTCCCACCTTACCCCACCCATAGCTATAGCAGCCACGTGTGGTTTCTTTCTCTCTTTTAAAATTTCTACACATGAATCCCTCTCTTGAATGCTCTCTTCTACTGCTCTTCTGAAATAACTCCCACTTCTTTAAGATGTAGATCAATGATGATTTCCTCTAACTTACCCTGGCCTCAGCTGGATGTTTCTCCCCTAATACAGGATTCTTTGAGAAGCCATATGTCTGGAGACTTTTTCTTTCATTTTATGCAATGATGGGTATGAGCTCATCTAACACCATGCATGCCCACTATCCTGCCGGCCCAGCTGGGTGCTCTGCCTGCGTACTTGCTCCAGCACAGAGGCAAGGATAACTCTGCCTCTAAGACAGAGGATCTTCTCAAACCCACACTCAGGAGAGTGACCAATTCTTGCTGCCCCGGGCACAGAAAGACTAGAACCCAGTGTTTATCAGAGACATTTGTTTTGTCATAGCACAGCTTTCTCTGAGGGCAAAGCTCTCCAAAGAAAAACAGTAAACAGTTGCCTTCAGGACCTCCTGCTTTGAAAAACACGCGGCATCTTTATGATATCCGCAGCAGGATTACTTTCAACCCATGACTCACCAGGTTTTAGTTTATTGGCATCCTTTCTCTGACAGTTAAAAATAAGTCGATCTTCAAAACATAGATAAGTAACACAAATAAAAAAGAGCAATAATTTCTATTATTCTCCAGCAAAGTGCAGGAACAGGAAATAGGACAGGTGTTCATGTTTGTTATATCTGCCTTGGGATTTGGTTTCCTAAATTTCAGGCAAAAACTAAGTTCACAGCCTCCTCTGACAATAAATGTGGCTAGTCAGGTAAGGTCATTCACTTGCCAGACATTTGGAGTTATCCAGACAGCCACTTAAAGAACCACAGTGGATTAAGGAAATCCATCAGAAGAGAAAGGCATCTGACCGCACAAGGACACCTGAGGAATTAACTTCAGGGACAGCCATCTTCAGCCAAGAAAAAGTAAGCACAGGAAACAGAATCAGGAAGACACGAATGAAGCCGCCCCATCTCTGCTCTTAGTTACTGCTGCCTTTTCCTGAAGCACTGTTTACACTGGTCATATAGATATTCATTCTCAAGATAATCAAATCGCAGTGATTCAAACTAGTAAAACCATTATAGTCAGGGGAACCACATTAACCAAGCCCCTGAGTAAAAGCCATACTCAGAGAAACAGGAAGTAAAGTTGTGGTTACCAGGAGCTGGAGGAAATTGAGAGACACGGTCAAAAGTACAAATGTCCAGCTACAAAATTAACAAGTTTTGGGGATCCAATATACAGAATGGTGACTATGGCTAATAATACTGTAGTTCATACTTGAATGCTGCTAAGAGAATACATCTTAAATGATCTCACCAAGAAAAAATGGTAATCATGTGACATGATGGAGGTGTTAGCTGATGCTATGGTGGTGATCATTTTGCAGTAAATGAGTATATCAATTAGCATGTACAGCTTAAACTTATACAATATTTTATGTAAATTATATCTCAATAAAGCTGGCAAAAATAATAAACAAATTAAAACATACATAAACCAAAACATCAAGAAAAACAAACAGCAAATAAGGTGTTAACAACAAAGTAGATTTTTATGAAGATAAATTTTCACTAACATGTCTTAATTAAAATTAAAAATAAATTTGAATTTGTGTGTTCCAGAGCATGATGGGGGGCATGTCAAAAAAGCCAACCACAAAACCCACAGTTCCTTCTTTCTTTCATTCCACAAACATTTGTGAAGCAATCACACATAGGCACATATTCATCAGTAAAAATAAACAATAACTATCTTGAGGTTAAGTAAATGAAGCCACGCTGCCCAAGTATGGTCCTGCACCACACCACTTAGTTTTTACTGTGGGACCTCGGACAAATCCGTGAATGTCTATATACCCCAACCCCCTTGTCTGTAAAATGTGGACAATAGGAATGCCTTGATCTCATAGGATTGTTGTGAGGACTTAATAAGTTTGTAAATATAAAGAACACATCAGAGTGCCAGCCAGGCCACATGAAAATGACAATATTAACAAATAACCAAAAAGCCACAACTAATTTTTATGGGGCACTTACTATATGCAATGGACTAGGCATAGTAAATATTTAATAACTTAACTATTATTATAATTCCATGGATCCTTTAATTTTTAAAAATTCAGAACATATTCTGTTTTCTGTAGTTGTCATTGCCACTGGGTTAATAAATTTGGCAGTTTTCCACCATACTCTCAGTATAAAATCAGAGAAAATAGACCCAAGTACACTGTAAATCTAACGTCATAATCACATGACTATATCTCAGTTTAGAACGTAAGCCTAAAAGGCCAGAGAGAAGTTTGAGAATATATTTTCTGCCTACTATCTAGCATATTCTACATGCCTAATAAAGATTTGCTGTGCCCAAGGTTAAGGAAAGAGACTTTCTTCCTGGACCTTGTTTGGGGAAAAAAAAAAAAATAGGCAAGAAGGTGGGCCTGTGTCTGAACAGCGGTTCAGAAAAAAATAATGCTGCTGCTGTGCAGGATTTTCAGTTAGGAAGTCATGAGGTTATGTCCAGAAAAACCAACTAAAGCAAGAAGGATGGAGCCAGTTCCAAGTCCTGGTACACTAGAGGGAAGATGTCATCAGTAATGTAGTCCAAGAAAGATAAATAATAGGAAAAGATTGTCAGAAGATCAGAAATTCCAGCCACAGGTAACCAGTGCAAGCTTGTCTACGAACACGTGATTTACCCTCCATCATCTTCTCACTGGCTGGGTGCTACGAGGGCCTAATAAATTGTAGGCACTCAAATATTGGTTGTCTGACTGATGCCATTTTTATCTATGGAGTAATGCCAGGAGATATGCCTGGCACATTATGTTTACATTTGCATGTCTCTTACCCTATGAGAGTGTAAGCATCCTAAAAGCATCAACTACGTCCTCAACTTGGCACTACCAGAATGACTTTTATGTTATAGATATTCAATAAACATTTTCTGAATGAATGAATAAATATCATGAACAAATTAGCAGACACCAAGAAGAGGCTGATCCTAAGCCAAATACCTTCTGAGAGAAATGCTCCTTACATCCTCCCCATCCAGAGCAGAATGATTTCAGAGTGTGGAGACATCTGTCAGTGCCGTCTGCCAAGAATCAGCAGTGCTATCTTCCAGGAAGAGTACATTAATTCTCCTTTGAGGAGCTACCACGCCCTACTCCCTCCTGACTAACGTAGGTCTAAGAGTTTACCCAATCCTCTTCTCTCCCTGGAATTTGAATCTTATGCAGAACTTCAAGGACAGCAAATGGTTAGAGCTGATTCATCCCAACAGTGCCTAAAGAGGTTGTCCACCAGTCCATGCTACCTTGATTGCCATAGCTGCCTTGGTTTCTGCCCTCTCTGAGTCCTGGTAATTCAGCTGTTTTGTTGAGTTGATGAGCTTCCCTTTATCCTTTAACAATAGTTAGCAAAAATCCATTTCAATAGCTACAGACTGAGAATTCAATGGATGCACTATGAAATCCTTGGTGTAGATCAGGGGTTCGCAACTATGGCTGCATGTTAGAATCACTGGGGAGCTTTTAAAATCCCAGAACATAGGCCACACCCCACGCCAATTAAATGAGACTCTATGAGGTGCAATTAATACTTGTTAAAGTGCCCCAGGTGATCCTAACGTGCAACCAAGACTGAGAATGATAGCTCTAGATTCCTGTAACTCTGTCCACCTGCCTACTCCAAGAAAATGAAGGAGAAGGGCTATTTGACAAGTGAAACACTCTTAAAGACAGAACTGAACCCTATGGAAAGAACTAAAGTCCCACTCAGAATTCATGTTTTCCCCAAGATTTAAAGAATTAAATTTTTTTCATCTTTAATTGCTGTTTTTACCACCAAGTAAATTTAAAGAACTTTATAACTGTAAGTACTTTCTAATTTAATCAACAACACAAGTAAAGCATAGTGTCTGTGAAGAAAATATCCCTGTTGGCTTGCATTTAAAATAGGTCACAGTAATCTATCCCAAGCTTGGAAATATTTCTACGGAAGAAACCCTAGAACCATGTTTAAAGAGAGGCTGTCTTTGAGGACATCTGTTGACTAGAAGGTAACCATAAGAGGGGAGAAAACTGACACCTTTTTGCCTCTTCCACTTCTTCTATCTTCGCAGAGACCATTTTTTAAAGTTACGTGAAATTCAATGAGGAAAAAGCTAGCTGAGGAGCGAAGCAATTAAATTCCCCAGAAAACAATGAATGTGTCTATAACAGAGAAAGATATGTTGAAATATGTGACATTTAGTATCCTAAAGCAAGGACTTGCATTTTCATAAGCATGGTTTCTATAAAGAGACGAAGACAACACGGTGGCCGTCCAAAACAAATCCCATCTCTGCACACACCCTGCGCGGGGAATCCAACAGTCACACTGACTGCGGCTGCAGCTGCCCCTGGCCTGGGTCACCCATACCATTACCCCTTGAACATGACCCAGCCTCAGTTCATGCAGACTTGAGACACACACAGGCTACTGGGGTCTCTACCAGATCTCATGGAGTGATGCTGCACTTACACAATTACCTCTGCTTCCCACAGCCTATTGGGGTCAGTGGGGGACCCAATGACCCCAGAAATTAATTGAGTCCATCCCCTTCTACCACCTCCACAAGGTGATTACTTTCTATTTTCGTTTTTAGCCCTAGTGAGATTGGGTCACTGAGAATAGGTTTACGTATGGTAAAGCACTTGCATAAGTTTAACGACAGAGCTTGGACACTCTATGGGATGTACTGCAGCTAAATATAGGAAAGAAGAGAGTGAGGCTCAGTTTTCAAGGTCACATGAAAGGAGAGTCATTGGTGCATCATACACAAATCCAGAAGTCTTTTTTTTAACTTCATTCCACTTCTAAATTCAAATATCATGTGAAAATGTATTTTAAAACATTAAAGAATACAGTCAAATAAATTTAAATTAGTTATTCATTTATTGTCTTTTCTTCCCCATTTTATCAATGTATGAGAAAATAACTCATTCTAAGAATAGGCCACTGGTAAATAATTTAGGAATATGTTTTCCCATGGGTCTTTATGTCCTTATAAATACAAACTGATTTCAAGAGACATTGAACTGAGATTCTAGTTTGTGCTAAACATTAGTAGTCAAAAAACCAAAATCTCCAACTTCATTACTATAACACAAACTCTGTGCTGAGCTGTCAATCATAATATTATCATATCAAAGTTATGTCTAAAAAGCTAATTGGCACCATCTTTGGCAAAACATTGTCTTTCCTAAATGGAAAGAGTGATTCCAACCCACTCTTTATCAGAGTGGATGAGAAGGGCCCACCTTGAAAGTATAATGGATAGGAATGCAACTTAAGTGTTGTCTATGAGTTCTTGATGGAACACAGGGCAACACAACTCATCAAAAGAGATGTTGAGGACAATGAAAAGGGAGCTGGCTGGACTTGGAGTCTACATACCCAAGTGTGAATCTTGGCCTTTCAAGATACGAACTGTGAAAACCTGCCCTGGTCATCTCCAGTCACAGTTTCTTCCACTGTGAATTGAGGACGACAATTGTAACTGCCTCCCCAAATGTTAATGAGGAAAAAATCACTGTTCAAGCACCAAACAGAGTGCCCTGTGCTCAAATTTTTGCTAAATGTGAACCTCAATCCTATTAGCATCAAGCAATGAATCTGTACTGGCTCTGATGAATGCCTTTTTCCTTTACCATGCATAAGTCAGGAATGAGTAGAAATTATTACCTGTGACCTTTACCTTCCTCTTTATACTGTTCTATGTTTTCCAGTTTTTCACAGTGACCACATGTAACATTTACAACCTAGAAAACATATTTTATGAATATAAAGATGTGGGTGAATTTTAGAGGTTGGAGTAAGACAGGAGGCATTGGTTCCAGTGAATCATGTATTAAAGGCATTTTGAGATTAACTTGAAGTGACCAGAGGACCGAATGTCAGCAAGTTGGAACACTGAAATTGTTGAGGTGAGAAGATTTCTCCATTCTTATTCTGTATGGTTTTAAACACAAGTAAAACTTTTTATCAATGTACTCATTGTATACTTATACAGTTAAAAAAATGTCCATTCATTGTCTGTTTATAGTAACATAATGGACATTTATTGAGCCCTTACTATATCTTACATGTTTTTCAAACAATTTTACCAGTACTCTAAGATGTGTCCTTTTTTCGCCATTCTATATGTAGAAAAATTCAAATGAAGTAATTCACCCAAGGTCGTGGCCAATAACTGGTTATCAGGTACTACTATTAACTCACTCTACTCTCCCCTTGTACCTTCCAGTACTATGGAGGCTAGAGAGCCAGCTTTCAGACTCCCTTGCAGCTCTGGTCCTTCATATGACCTGGATTCAGCCAAGCAGATACATAAAACAAGGAAGGAGGACATGAGTAGCACATGAAGAAATAGGATTCTTTCAAGCATAGTGCAGAGCCTGTGGCTCATCGAGGCAGCAGTCAAGGAGGTTACGTTCAATTCACAGGACTGATGACCAGAAGGCAGAACTGGGCTGAGGACTTCTCCAGAGTCCCTTACATTTTTAGAGTATTTCTGCTGGCTGCATTATTTCTGGCTGCATAGCATGAAAACTTGTTTCCTGGGCCTGGAAAGTCTGCAAATTATCCAATACCTTGTAATAAAATCATTTCTGTTTACATAGAATAAATTGTGTTGTCTGCAACTAAAGGATTGAGGCTGAACTAATG
This sequence comes from Desmodus rotundus, assembly GCF_022682495.2. Taxonomy (NCBI): domain Eukaryota; kingdom Metazoa; phylum Chordata; class Mammalia; order Chiroptera; family Phyllostomidae; genus Desmodus; species Desmodus rotundus. The sequence goes on along the minus strand of NC_071389.1, from coordinate 183,326,764 downwards.
AATCTTTTAGATTGTATGCTTTTCTCCACCACATCCAAGCTTTTCCTATCATTAGAAGCTGTCTTTTGATAGAAAATGGGAAAAAAAAACCCCACAAACAAACCTGGATACAGGCTTCCTATGACCAGGAGATAACTTTAAGGCCACATAGCTATGACTGAAGAGGGTAAAGAACCAAAGAAGTTAAATAAAAGAAATTGCTTAAGGCAAGGATTCTGGAAAGGATTAAATCAACAGAAATCTGGGGGCGGGGGGGGGGGAGCACCCAGCAGAAAGTGAAACCCAACTTTCAACTACAGTGAGAGAGAAGTTTCAAAGTATCTGGGCTCACATTCCAGAAGAGTTCAGGGTAACATTACTGTGGACAAAGCACAGGAGTTTGACCTGTACCTGATCACAGAAATTACACTGGAAATCCTATTTTACTGGTTCAAAAATTTCGGGCTAAAAAATATAACTAGGTCAGGAACTGACAATCTAAGGTCCCAACCCCAAATCTGGCTGCCTACTTTTTTTATAGACAGTGTTACTGAAGCATAGCCACACCCACTCACTTACACATTGCCTAGGGCTGCTTTCATATGTATGCTCGAGTAGCTGCCACAGAGACATTATAGTCCACGAAGTCTAAAATATTTACTATCCATTCCTTTACAGAAATAACGTGTTGACCCTTGGTCTATGAGGTTGGGAGGCAAAGCCTTTTGGAACTGATAAGTCAGTTTTATATATTTGTCAGCAGAGGTTAGGCAATTGGCACAGACAAAGGGGCCGTGGTTCTTGCCGAAAGAGAAGAAAACGTTTAACTACTTTGGTAGAAGCAGCCTCCATGAGTATTTAGTCTGCGGATGTTCTTGTGTGTGCAGGCTGGGGTTGAGGAATACCACAGGTGCTGAAGTAAGAAATTGTAGCCGTTGAAAGAGAGAAGCTATAGCCAAAAGATGTAGATAATAAATCATTACACAAATAGAGGTGGAGAGTTTAGAATTGCAGACTAATGCTCCAGGAGTATTTAAGTGAGAAAGAAGAGATACCTCCAAGGAATAACAGGGAGCCCATTGGAGGCCTATTCTTCAGAGGCTGTCATTCCTGACTATTCCTATGTATGCTCCTGGAACAAATCGGGTGCTGTGTTGGGTCCACAGAGGGTCTGCAGACAAATGAAGGATGAAGTTGTGGCTTATAGTACCAGCAGCAGAGAAGGGGCTGAGAAGCGGCCTTTGGATCTGACAGTTGAGGGTGCCTTCAGCAATCCTTGTAAATGGAAGTGGGCTCTGTGTAGCTCTGTGCAATTTGGAAGAATTAGAGCTATTCTGAAAGGGGTCTCTGGGAATTTCAAATAGTACGAAGGAAGAGTGCTCCAGGAGTGATTAAGATGAAAAGAAGGAGATGAAACAGCAGCTGGAAAGCGTAAATGGGTCTCATGTTGCTCTCTGAAAGATGGGTGCTATGGCAGAAGACCCTTTTCATCATACAGAGATGTCAGCAGGGGCAGCACTCTTTGTAACAGGATTTGACCTATGGTGAGCAGCTTCCATTCTGTCCGACTACTGGGAGATATTTCTTAGCTGTGTTTTGGAATAACAGAAAGGAATACCAACTCTACTGAAAATCACTATAAATGCTACCTACACTGTGCCCATGGCTACATTGGGCAAGGGTAATGAGAGGATGACCAGAATAAGAATACTCTGTGGCCCTTTTCAGCAGCACATGGGAGATGTGATTGAGGAGGCACAGGAGAAAAAGCAAGAGCCCTTCCTGAGGAGGAAGAGCCCCACAAAAGGCAGTTACTAAACAAATCAACCAACTTGGGTCCACACGAGAACCTGTTGCCACAGCAGCACTCTCTCTCCCAGGGAAAAATGAGAGGTCAGCGCAGACACTCAGAGTGGTATTCTAGAAGCTGAAGAAACGAAGAGAATCCTACAAGCCCCAGACTTGTGGGGCTTGGAAAGAATGCTGAGATTCTTTTATCTTCTGGCCACCTCTTTTATCACCTCTGAAGACTTGCCACTCAACCTTGGGAAAGTCACTTAACCTTTTTGGGTCCCATTTACCACCAGTAAAAATGGGGCAGCTAAAAACTGTGCCTTGCTCCTCAAAGAGTTTCAACCACTGTTACCAAAATATCTTCTAAAGAGAAAGTTACTCTGTGGAAAACTCAACACTTCGGTGCTGAGTTTGGGCGATTTTCTCTGTCTTTAAGGAGCACTTTGGGAGCCACCGCGAAGCAAGATTCAGATCCTTGTCGTGCCTAACAGGAAAGGCAAAGAAAGTCTGGTTTCTGCAAGATCCTATGTACTTTGGCAAGACCCTGCAGCCTTTGTTACTACATACGGTACTTTTCAGTACAGCAAGGAGTATGTGTGAAAGATTGGTGTCTACCAGGGAAAGTAATACTTATAGGATACTGGCCAAGAGCTTGGACTCCAGAGCCACGGCCCCTAAATCAGCACATCCCAGCTCCTCCACTCTCTACTGTGTGACTTCTTACAAATATATCAACTTCTCTGACCTCAGCTTCCTCACTTGTAAAGTGTAGCTAATAACCATACATATTTCAGTAAGTTATATTAAAGACTAAAAGAAATAATGAATGTACAGTACTTAGCACAGTGCCTGGCACATAGGAAGCAACCCAAAATATTAGCTGCTAATACTATTATATTTTGACACTAATGAAACCTCAAGGAACCCGCCATGGGAAGGAGATTAGAGGCACCAATGGCACCTGAAAATAAGGCAAAATAAATCTTTCTAGCGTTAATATGTTATTACTACCGCGAGGCAGGCATGACATAGGTAACGGAAGCCCATAGAGCACTGCTTAATTCCATCTCACCTGACATTTTCACCTCTCCCCTATATTCCAACAAACCATGTAGAAAATATAAATATGCAGCCTTATGCTTCTCCCTTCATTTCTAGTCTTCTTCAAGCCAAGAAGCAAAATGAAGAGGGAAAATAAAAAATAGTAATGGTCTTGGCAGTAGCATCCCTATACCCAGGGGTGGGGGGTTAGTAGGGAATAGCTCCCATTCCATGGAAACATCTGGGCCTGAATCATGTAGGATAGGAAACCTGGGGCTCACAGGAGCTGTACGGGAAGAGGTACTCAGAAGGAGCATGCCAAGGACATCACTCAAATACATGAGCAGCAGGAACCAGCTCTGGATTGAGGACCAAAGCTCATTAGCCATTAGTGGCTCAGAGATTCATGAGATCATGCAATATAATCACCAAATGAGTAGGGAATGTGGGAAGAAAGGAAAGGAGCACATCAGACAAGATCATCTTCAAAAACATGTCTCAGATGCCCAAAAATAAGCTCAAGGAACTCCGTTCCAATCAAAGGATCCAATTTTCCTTGGCTTCAACATGCTACCAAAAAGGAAACTGGTAAAGAAACAGAAGCCCCAGCTTACGTTTAGCAACACCTCCCAAGTACTATCCAAACACAGCCTTTGTTTTCTGTTGCTGTTATTCGGCAAAGTCAAATATCATTTCCAGACAAAGAAAAAATAAAAACAATATTAGAAACCCTCCAAAAACTAAATTATATGGCCCACTCTCTAGATTTAGCAAACATCTTTCTTCCTGCTGTGTTGTCCTTTATTAAAATCTAATACTAATGTGGGGTTAATGTGACAGCCCTGAGTACACAGACAAAGTTATAAAGGAAATAAGCTTTTATTGCTTTTCCAAAGACAAAGCAATAACTTAGAATAACACAATGATGTTAAACTTTCTACCACCCTCACCCTCAAATTTTTCCTTTCCCTTTCTTCATATCGCAGGGAAATTTTCTTTTCAATACATGAAAACTCCATTTACAAGTTAACAATAGAGCAATTAAGTAAGAATAATAGCACATTATTTGTGACAACATCTAAAGGCAGGAAAAACTGTCTTTAAAATTAGCTCCAAAATTTAAAACCACATTTCTTATTTTCGAGTACATTGGGTTAACAGCTATATTCTTACACTGGACTTCTCCTCTTCACTCATTTCCCACAGCCAACTAGCCACCAAATTCTTTTTTTTTTTTTAACCTCCTGAATATCTCTCAAATCTGTAATCTCCTTTCAGACCTCCCCATATTTCAGATGCAGGCAACCTTCTCAAATGCATCCTCCTAGCCACTGGGTTGGGACCTCTGTAAATTACATATCTTCTCTCCTTCCTTTCCTGCTTAAAGAATGTCAACAACTTCCTGTCACTTACAGACACATCCCCACCCTTTGCAATGCCCCATTGACCCTTCAGCTCCCCCACTTCTTCCCTTTTTTCCTACTCCCCAACTACCCCCACACCCCCCAGCATGGCCACCACCCACTACCACCACTTTAACTCCAACAGTTCTGGAACACCTGTGGTTCTCTAATCTCACTGTGCTGTTGTAGTCTCTGCACTTCTCACTTTCTGTGTCTCCACTACCCTTCCTAAAAAATTTTATATAGCTCTTACCACATGCTAGGTCTTACTCAATGAGCTTTGTGATCATCAACTCACTTAGTTACTACACCCCTGTGAGACAGACACTCTTATTCTCCTCATTTCATAGATGAATAAACATTGGTACAGATCACTTAGGAAACTTGACCAAAGTTACATAGCCAGTAAATTGATGAGGGGAGAAAGGAGGCAAGAGTCAAACCCAGGTGGTCCAGCTCCTTAGCTACACATTTACTGCCTCTTTCTGCATCTTCAATTCCTTGCTCTGTACCATCTCCTCTGCAAACGCCTCCCAATACCAGCCCCAATTGCTCATCAAACCCTCCTGTGTACCTTGTGAAGAGTCTTATTATAAGATAACAGCCACAATCTTCTTCTTCTCATTTTAGACCAGTTACTAGAGGGAAGACGCCATAATTCATCACACTATTCCAGCACAGGTACTCAATACCTGTTTGATGAATGGCCCAATAAGGATGACAAATGGCCTTATTACATGCATCATAGTTGGTATAGGGAGAAATTCAAAGAAAGTGGAATTGAAGAATCACTTGATTCTTTCAGCATCTCAGATTTCTGGTTAACATTATATCTGCACCATAGTTGTGAGGAAAACTTGCACACATGCCCCTGCAATGCCCGACCCCCATTCTCAGTAGCTGTTACATAGAGCACTACTATCCAATAGAATGTCCTGAGACCATAGACATGCTCTGTATCTGCACTGTCCATTGGGTAGCCACCACTAGCCACATCTGACTGTTGAGCACTTGGCTAAAAAGACTAGGAACTGAATTTTTTATTTAATTTAATTTTAATTATTTTTAAATTTAAATAGTCAGATGGAGCTAGTGGCTAACATCTTGAATAGTGTGTGTCTGCACAATGTGTGAATCATACCATGGCAGGGAACAGAGCAGTCATTGGAAATGGGTGTGGAAAGCAGGAGGCAATTTGCAAAGAACATTCTGTGAGGGTGACCAAGTCGCCCGGTTTGCCTGGGACTGAGGAGTTTCGTGGGATGTTCAGTGCTAGAATGTGATAGTACCAGGTGGACTGGAAGGGTGAGTCAACCAACCCAATGCCTGGAAGGAACTAAGATGAGATTCTATGCAAAAGCTAAAGAATTTAAGTCAGGAAAGAGAGTAGGAAAAAGACTGAGTTTGGGACAGGTTGGAGACAAAAACATATGATGGGTGGGAACAAGGTCACTATCATGGAAGCCCTATGCTCTTCAGATTTCCATGAGTCTAACACCCATGTTCTAGTGTTAAGATTTCAAAAAATATGTGTAACTTGCTCTTATAGCCACTCTTTTTCAAACACATATGCTTTATTTTACTCATGTGTCTCTTCGTTGGGGTACTCAACTCTCTTTGATCTGTAATTTAAATTTACATTCTCATCCCATAACCTGTTAGTCTTTCCAGTACCTAATGAATTAAATGCCCATATTGAATCCCAACTTGAAAGGCCCTTCTTTGTGAGCAGCTCAATATAATGTTCTTGTAAATGACATTTAAAATGTTCAGCTCAGTAACAGAATGATAAAGAAGGGCACCCGTTGTTAGTACACATCAGCGAAAAGAACATTTTTTTATTAGTCAGAAACCAAAAAGATAGAAGAAGATAATTAAAAAAGAAAAAGTTTATTCCTGCTAGACCGCCACAGGAGTATCATGACTCAAAATGTAATAGTCGGTAAATTCCTGAAGGAATCTAACTTCTTAAAAAGACATCAGACATCAAAGTCTGAGTCATGCCACATTAACCACCAATGGCCAAAGAAAAGTTTGAATGCTGCTGGAAAAGTTAAATATTAGACTTTCCCTGAAACATTTAAACTCAGAGAAATAGGCGTTGCGGTTGTCATACCGACTTGTGTTCATTCTTTATAGGCTTCCAGACCAATCTTTACACCCCCTTCTGTTGCTATGGTGACCCAAATAAATTCTCTCCTGAGATTCATTTCTTTTAGATGCCGATGTATCAGGTCAAGCAGGCAGGCTGGCAAATAACACACTGGCCTTAAACATTCTCACACTCTCCAGGCAGCCACAAAGAGCTATTCCTCTACACATCACACCCTCCTTCACCATTTTCAAAACTATAATCCCATTAGATTGAGAAAAAAATTATTCCAAGCTTTGGCATTTCTTTTATTTGTCTAACCAACAAGACAGATCCCTGCAAAAGGCAAAGGGTAAGAAGCTGCATGAAAGTAGGAAATTCTCCTAACATCCACTCCATCACCCTTATGTTCACCAATAAGACCTGAATGATAGTTCTCGGTAGAATAAAGACAACTCCAAGGACTAGCACTGTCTGACCTCCGTGTAGCACTAGCAGACACAGGATTTAGTGCTTAGAGTTAGAGGCTGGGAGATGGTTGTGGGGGGAAAATATTTGCACAGGAAAGCATTTGGTTCATAGTAAATATACAGACATAATTCGAGGGGGAAAGCCTGGCAGCCTTTCTGTCATTAGAGATGCTCCAGTTTAAAGCCTCTAGTGTTTGGGCACCCTCCCTCCGTATATATCAAATATGAATTGCATATAGTATTAGTACAAGGTGGGCCAAAAGTAGATTAACAGTTGTAAGTATGAAAAACACAGTTTATTCTGACATTATTATTTATCAATTATTGTATTATTTTCCATATGAATAACTGTAAACCTCCTTTTGCCCACCTATAGTTCTCAAAATAGAGCAGTCTGACAATCAGTCTTTCACAGTGACAATGTATATGTAACAGAAAACAAATAGGTGCTACCTACATTCCCTAAAATCCACATCTATTAATTTTACCCAAAGATGTACAACATTTTGATCCTGAGCTCATACTAGGCACACACAAAGGAAGGGTGAGTTGGCCATTCTCCTCAGGGGCTTCTAATAATAATAGCTCACCTGTATGAATACTCTTGTCCCTCAGAAATGCCTCATTACATCCTTATGAAGGTTGCTCCATCCATTTTCCAGATGATGAAACTGAAGAACAGAGTTAGGATAAATAACTTACCAAAAGCCATACAGCCAGAAAGAATTAGTACTGGGGTTTAAATCTTAGCTCAATTGTCAAGGCTTGCTGCCCCCACATTCTATTGTCCCTGAGGATCCCCAATGCAGTTGGATGAACCAGACCTTGATTCTCTATCTTCAAATGTCTCTATACACTAGTATATCACTATCTATCCTCCACCTTTCAACACACATGCTCTCTCTTGTTCTCTCTCTCTCTCTCTCCTCTCTCTCTCTCTCTCTTCCCTCTTCTCTGAGGATCTTAGCACTTCTAAATAAGATACAACTTCTCTACCAACTTTGTGGTCCAGAACAGAGTTGAATCTCTCAGGATCCAGAGAACACAGGCCACTGGAAGTTTCTTCTGAGCCCAGGGGAGCAGTTCTGGAGGAATGACTCTGATAGGGATGGTGAGAATAGGAAGACAAAAAGCAGCATGTCTATACTTCCCATTTCTGTGCCATGGTTTCCCCAGAGTGGGAAGGAAGAGTGGACTGGCTGCTCCCACACATGTCCCCAGGTGACTCCAACTAGACCGTAAGGAGATTCAACCCCAGAGTTTGTTAACCCAGAATGGAAAACTTTGAGCAAACAACACTGGCAATGAGGTTAGAGAGAGTCAAAGAGAAAGAACCAGAGTGAATAGGAAAGAGTGAGCAAGTCAGTAATAATAACTATTCACCTTTGTGCCCCCGATGACACATAATTCATCACGGGCTCTGGGCCCTCACAGTGAACCTGCCAGGGCCTGCCAACCCTTCCTTGCTCATCCAGCTCCTCAGTGCTTAGCTCTCTCCTTTCTCTCCACTAGAGTTTTAAACTAAGTTTGGTATTTTGAGGATCAGCATGGGTATTTTTCAGTGATTTTTTAATACAATTAAGCTTTTTCTTATAGACCAGTGTCTTTCCCTTATTAGGATTTCTAAACTGTATATGCTGGAGAATCTTAGGGTTTGAAATGCTGTTGGATTTCTAATGACCCTCAGTGCAAACGGGACTGACTATGAAGAAATTTACCTTAAAGGCAACTTACTTTTGGAGAGGAGTACATCTCCTCTATGTTTAAAGGGATACCTGTTTTTGACATCAAAGGGGTTGCAAACATTCATATTCCTCCCCCAAAGGACAGCTGGGAATCTTACAGGCAGAGTCCGGCCATGACTCACTTGTTAGCATGTGCCGCCTGTGGCACAGAATGTCTCATCAGTAAGACTTGGGGTTTGGGGTAACTGACTCTCAGGTGGATTCAGCTCTTTACCTGGATGTCATATTTCTCCCTTCATTTCAAATGATTTAATTTCTCAAGAATTAAATTATTTTTTTAGCGTTCTCCGGAATTAAATGAAGAGTAAATAAAAAGGCCTTAGATAAAAACTGAGTAATTTTATTAGGAATATGATAAATGTGATAGGTTGCAGTAGCCTGAAAAAAATCCCATTATATGCAATTAAAGAGCTACATTAATATAATTGTAGACTTCCTAGCATTTTAGCCACGCACATACAGTGTTTACAGATAATTGCATGGTAAGGGGGAAACGCAAGCTGTGAGTCTAGCATGCATGTGACTCGCGTTGTCAAATTAAAACCTGGTTGGGTTTCTCCTTGAGTTATTATCTCTAAAAAGCTTAATTTTTATCTTTTCAAGATGGAAAAATGCACAGGCATGCAAACAAAACATTCCCTGCTAACAGCCATACAAAGCACAATGAAATTACAACACTATTAAAATAAAGTAAGAGTCATTTGGATAATACTAATTCAAAAATTTGTAACCTTTGACTAGAGCCTACTGAACAAAGAATTCTAGAGTGAACTAACACGGTAAGCAGTAGGCAAGGAGAATATATAACTTATTTTTATGTTTATAAGACCTCTGATATTAACATTGTTTGCATTGAAATGATGCTAAATTACAAAAGAGCCAACGAGTGGTAGAGAAATATCATAGAACAAGTGCTCAACTAGGCTGGAAGAAATCTGAGTTCATCTTCTACTTTATTGGCAATAAATTACACAGTCTTGAAAAAATTAAACTCTTTAGATCTTTTTCTTCAGGTGTAGAACTCAATGAATTAGATAAACCACAAGTCTCCTCAATCTCTAGAAATTAAGATGTTATCTAATTATTGAAGGAGGCCTCTAGGACAAATACCTTTCAGCTATCAGGTTGAATTATTAATCTGAATTTAGAAACAAGTTTACCTTTTCTTAAATAGCTAAATTTTTCATTACTTTAAGTTCCCCTACCCTCGGATCTGGTAGGGGAATAACACGGAACCTCTGATGTATAGCAGTCCTCCATCATCCACAGGGGGGTACTTTTCCAAGACCCAAGTGGATGCCTGCAAATGCAGATAGTACCAAACCCTATATGTACTATGATTTTTCCTATATATGATAAAGTTTCACTTATAAATTATGTACAGTAAGAGATGAACAACATTATAAATTACAAAGTAGAACAATTATAACAATATACTATAATAAAAGCGATGTGAACGCAGCCTGATTATATAAAATAAAGGTTACTTTAACACAAGTATTGCAACATCAATCTGATAACCAAGACAGCTACTCAGTGACTAATGGATTGGTAGATACACAGCGTGGATACACTGGACAAAGGGATGATTCATGTCTCAGACAGGATGGAGCGGGAAGGTGCAAGATTTCATCATGCCTCTCTGGATGGCATGAAATTAAAAGTCAGGAAATGGTCATTTTTGGAATTTTCCATTTAATATTTTTGGACTACAGTTGATCATAGATCATTGAAACCCCGAAAAGTAAAGCCACAAACAAGGAAGGACTAATTATCAGGAACTATGATAGCTACTTCCACATATAACAAATACGGGCAGCATCAGTATACTCTATTAGGAAAAAAATGCCAAACAGAGTTTGCAGGAGGCTAATTTTACATTAAAAGAGGTTAAAATCATTTTAAAGTCATTTAGCTTAAATATGTGTGAAGACCATGGTCATGATCACAGTGCTCATCATCCTAAAGCTTCTCGTAAGTGCTAATACTGCACTGAGGGCCTCGGCCCTTAATCCTCTGAAGAACTCCACAGAGAAGGTGCTCTCACTATCTCCATTTCACAGATGCACAAAGTAGCCTTTGAAGAAGCTGGGCAACTTGCCCCAGGCCACCCGGCCAGCACATGGAAGAGACAGGACTTGAACTCAGGCCGGACTCTAAATCTAAAGCCATGCACAATTTGGTTTGCACGTGGACTCAAAAAAGAAGTTATTTCCTTCTTCCCACTGCCCTCTAATCATTGAAGAGATCAGAGGGAAGTGGATATATAATAAATACCCTGTATCTAATTTTGCCTGCCAAATTCATGAAGAATAAGTAACCAATCAGGCCATCTTCCTCGCTCCTGCCTCTGTATGATGGAAAACAAATGTTCTTGCTAAAGGGTTTGGATGGAAGCTATCAACAGAAATGAAATCTCAAATGATAGCTGCCCAGAACCACATGGCCATACATTATCACTCATATGGTTCATGGAACATTCATTCATTTTCTTGAACAACAAGTCTAACTTTGCAGGAGCCAAACTGTGTTATAAAACTGCAAAAAAAAAAAAAAAAAGTCCAAAAATGTTGATATGATTGTCTATCTAGCGGAAGGGAGACAATTTGCGGCGAAATAATTGGTACATTTTCCCACTGCATTATGTTTCTCAAAACATGTTACTGTGGGAGGAGATTAGCTTCCCCTTTCTTCAGGAAGAAAATGACTTGTCTCCTATAGTGAATAGAACTGTCATTCTGAGGGCTGACAAATGCTAACAACCTTTGGAGGTACTGTGTGCAAGCATCTAAAAACAAATAAAGTAAAACAAAGAACCCAGTAACCAAAGAAGGAAAGGTCATGAAAGAAAATAATAGGGCAGAACCCTTAGACATTAAAAAAAAAAAGAATTGGCATCTGCTTGATGCTAGAAATAACAGAGTCATACAGTAAAATGAAAGAAACCAGAAATAAATCATTCTAAATTAAAATCACTTTAATTAGTTTACTTTTTATGTTAGTCTCCACAGCACCGAATTGGATATAACAAATCACTCTGGTTTGCTAAAAGTGTAGTTGCACCAGGAAGACAATTAATAGAGCTGGACACTGATATTCAAAATAATACTGTTCAAAGCCAGTGATGGGATCATTGGTCAAGGTAGATCCCCCACTCCATTATGTACATCTGTCCCCCTTGCTCCCATGGCCCAGGTGAGACTGGAATAAGATTGGTGACAGGGAAAAATGGACAGAGGACCATAAGGTGATGCTGGGTGAGCAGGGGGTCTTGGGAGGCTGTTATGACAGACCTGAATGAGATTTTGGCGGATGGTGGCAGTCAACAAAAGTTTCTGATCGATCCTGGTTGCCCTTCTTCCCGTCAGAAAATGCTCTCAACAGACATTTTGATGGCAGTATTTTTTTTTGGCTGTTTTTTTTCCAACAAATAAAAATAGTCAACTGACAAAACTCATATTTTTGACTGTCAAGATAGAGTATTTACATTTTTGTTAACCGAAGAATATTCCCAAGAACTAGCAATAAAATTGGGGGGTGCTGCCAAAAACCAAAGCATACCTCAGAAAAGGAGGAGTCTTTGAGCAACTGCAAGCACTGTTCTACATTTCGCGACAGGTAGACGTTAGAGGCGGAAGGGTCTCTAACAAATTTCCTGAAGGTCTTGTAAGAAATGGAGGTCTTCACAAGTAACCATGGCGGTAATGTATGATCATCATCTATTGAGCATTTACTACATGCTCTGCACTGGACTAAGTAGATGATATATACAAAGTTATTTGCTCATCATAATTCTATGAAATGTACTATTACCATATTCTGAAGATGAAGAAACAGGATCAGAGAGTCTGAATACTTAACTCGGGATACTACTGGTGAGTGGTCAAGTTAGTTCAGATTTGGTAATTTTCTATTGGCAGCTATACATTGTGATTTTACATTGTTGAATGTTGAATATTTTTGTAATCTTTTCTTGAGCTGTGTTCTGGAATGCAGTTAAGTTACTTGGGAACAATTTGATTCTTTGAGGTCTTGCTTTTAAGCTTTGCCAGGCAGGACCAGAGTAGTTAAGGCCAAGGCTAAGTATTCTCCACTACTGAGGCAACATTTTTCTGATGTCCCATGAATTATGAAGTTTTAAACTCTGGCAGGTGGAGAGAGGAAGTGGTCCTAGGCCTGTGTGAGTTCCTTGTTCCTGAGGAAGGTTCTTTCAAGTGCTTTTTTCCCCATCTTTAGTAGTTTCCTTGCATGAATCTGCTGATCAGCACCTGGCCAAAGGGGCCGGACTGAAGGGGCACCCTGTGTAGATATCCAGAGCTCTTTCTCCATGAAACTCTCTTCTCTCCAATGTTCTACCCTGTAAATGCTGGCCCTGGCCTCCCTGGACTCTTAGCTCCATCTTTTCAATACAGAGACTGTCCTGCTCTATCTACCTGGGTTCCCCTTCCCTGACCCTCAGTCTAGAAACGGTAAGTCTCCAAGGGGTAAGCAGGGGCAGTCATAGGACTCCCCTTATTTGTTTCCCATATCTTGATTACTATCCTTCATGTCATAATGTTCTATGTCTTAAAAACTGTCCAATGTCATATCAACACATATGTTTTCTAGCTCTTACAGAAAGGAAGGTTAAGTCTAGTCCTTGTCACTCCATCTTGCCAGAAGCAGAAACCCTCAAGCTCAGATGTGCAGCTAAGTAATCAGGTTTCAGAACCTGAGACCGTCACTGCTACCCTAATTTTTATGAAGTCCTCAGGACTAAAGAGGTTAAATAAAGAATTAATATACCATTAAAAAATCTCCTTCCTTATAAGATAATTTTTCTCTAAAATACTGCTATTAGTACAGTGATATTAAAAAAGGAGTAGGATAAATAGATTCAGATCCTATATTGGGTTAAATATTTTCACCTAGGCTCTACTATCACATTTTCCTCTGAGGGAACACCTACATTTTCTGGGAGCATTTGTCCTGGAAGGTCATCAAAAAATTTTAGAAAAACTGCAGGCATATTCATTATGTTCATGAATCTCACATATCTTACCCACACAGAATATGACTGAAGTGAGGTTTTACCTATGTCTCTGACCATCACAGGAAATCTGAGCACTGCAGACATCTCTCACTTTACCCAACACACCTGTTCCTAAAGAGTCATCCTTAAATGGTACATTTACACAATGGAATACTATGCAGCAGGAAGAAAGAAGGAGCACCCATCCTTTGCAACAGCATGGATGGAACTAGAGAGCATTATGCTAAGTGAAATAAGCCAGTTGGTAAAAGATAAATACTATATGATCTCACCTATAAATGGAACCTAATGAACAAAACAAACAAGCAAGCAAAACAGAACCAGAGACATTGAAATAAGGAACAAACTGACAGTAACCAGAAGGGAGAGAGGAGGAGGATAATGGGGGAAGAAGGGGGAAGGATCAGGTCAAGGAACATGTATAAAGGACCCATGGACAAAGCCAAAGGGGGGTAGGATTGAGGGTGGGAATTGGGGGTGGGTGGGGTGGAGGAAAGTGGTAGCAGGAAAATGGAAACAACTATACTTGAACAACAATAAAAAAATTAAAAACTGAGTAAACTGAATGATTTCAAACGTACCAATGAAGCTTACTTTTTAAGAGCTCTTTTGTGAATTGAATCACAGCTTCCTTAGCCTTTATGAGAGGCTGTGCAGCATTGTGGTTTAGGCACAGATTTAGGCAACTGGAAGGCCAGGGTGTAAATCCCAGCTTCCTAGCTATGTGACTATGGCCAATCACTTACTCACAAAGCCTCATATTCTTCTTCTATAACATGAAGATGAAAAGAATAGTGACCCCTTGGGTTGTTGGGAGGATTCAGTGAGCTAATCCCCATAAAAGTGCTTTATGAAAGTCTGATGCTTAGCACTAAATAAAAGTTAACTATTATGAGATCTCATATAGAAAAGTGCAAATTCATATAATCAGAGAAAATGACAAATAAAAAGTTGTCACCTCTAGTTAAAAGGTTTTCCTAGAATATTCTGGGTTTTAGTTTAAGGGTTTCTAAAAAATTTTTAAATATGTTTATTGATTTTAGAGAGAGAGGAAGGGAAAGAGAGAGAAACATCAATTGGTTGCTTCCTGTACATGCCCCAACTGGGGATCGAACCTGCAACCTTTTGGTGTATGGGACACCACTCCAACCAACTGAGCCACCTGGACAGGGTGCTAATTTTAAATATATTAAAAGTTAGACAAACCAGCAAGTTCTTAGGAGAGTTTTATAATTAAAATAATTTACCCCAATATCTTTTTAAATGTTCATTTACTTAATATCATTCATTAATATGTATATAACATGATAGCTAATTGTGCTGTATCATATCCTTTGGATATTATTAGATAACTACCTCAACACATCATACTCTTTTAGTTACCATTTCAATCAACTACATAAATGTATTATTTTCTTTATTTTCATCTTTCTAACTTATGTGAATCAAATCCTGTAGCATTAAACATTCTTAACACTTTACACAAACAGAATTTTTTAAGTATAGTAACTCACATAAAGCTTCCCTCCAAATCATAGGAAAAGGAAAATTTCAGTGTCCTTTTCAATCTGTTATTTCTAATTCACACCCAAACATACATACTTGGACAGCCATAGAATGCATACCTGACTACACATTTATATCAGCCCACAAAAGCAGGCCAGCTCTAAAAGAATTCACCCGGTAAGTCTACATGAATAAGTATAATTATCATTTTTTCATACCTTCCCTTAGGATCTCCCAATGCATCTGTGTTTGAGAATAAATTCTAAGTATATTTAGGGCTTGCCTGTATTTTAATTTGATAAATCTGGCAACCCACAATATGTTTAAAACAGGTATATGCTTGTATATTCACAAAGTCTAGAAAAGGCTCTATGTGAGCATAACAGTGCAAGTTGGTAGAATATTTAAAATCCTGAAGGTTGTCAATGGTATAAAGTATGAATATTTATGATAGCTGAATACATCTTAGCATAATTTCTCTTTCCCTGGTGATTCCAACAAGTTTTAATGCAACACAAATGTAAAATGTCACCAACTTATTTAAATACAGCTTCTAAATCAAACACTAAGATGGCAATTGAAGGCAAACTTAGTCCTCATCTGTAAAATACCGAGTCATCAGATGCACCGCTATTTGATGGTAGCAGCCTTTCGCAGCATGGAGCAGGCAATGAGAGGTCCACACTGAGGCCAATTTCAATTAATTCAGGATAGAAAATTTCATGTGACACTATCACACACTTTACCAAAATTGAGATAGATTGCATCTACAATTTCACATTACTTTTATCTACTGATCTTGTAGTTCTATCAAAAAAAGCAATCAAGTTTTTCTGGCATGATTTGCTTTTTTTCAATTTGTATTTTGTAATGTCCATTTATCATTATCTGTATACATTTCATCATTGCTTGCAGATTTTCTCTTAATGTTCATTCTACTTTTTCAATATAGACTTACCTTCCTTTTGCTAGATAATTATGTCAGTGTTGCTCATTTTCTTAAAGAACAACCATAATTATTGTCATTAGGATAATGTTCAAGAAATTACTCCTTATATTTGGGTTGATTAAGGGGTTCAAATCAATTCTACAATAGTTACTGCACATTTACTAATTACTTATTGCTGCTGGTGTAGGGAAGACCGATTATAAGAAAACTTTCCCTTGAATATCATTGATCTCACTGAGGAGATAAAATAGACTAATGGAAATTTTGCATTCATTGGTACCCAGTGTTCTGCAAAGTCAGTAACATTAAATAATTGATTAATTCATTGAATATCTTATTATTACAATTCAAGTTTTCATACCTTATTTCTAGGGATTTTGATTCAGCATTTGTGTTTTAACAAGCACTTCCCAGGTGATTCCAGCATAAGCATTTTTTTCAATTACAGTTTATATTCAATCGACATAAGCATTTCTTAAACTACCCTTAGAGAAAAACTGATATGATAAAGTATGAGAGGACCAGAATAGAGTTCAGCCATTATAGGTCGGTATCATACAAGAAGACTTTCCAACAGAATTGGATCTTTAAGGATAACAGACTAACCGAGTTCTTGCAGTATTGTCTGTTTTTGCAGTGCCAGAACTGTTTTTGGAAATATAGTTGATTCATAAAGGCAGGCACTTTCATATACGATGATTTTCTGAAATTTGGCCAAACCAATTAAGCAATAGAGGAAGCATTACAATAACTTACCCACGCATAAAAAAAAGTAATAAAATAAGCACATATTTTCATCAAAGGAGCTAAAACAAATTTAACACTGAGAAAAATTTATCTGGATTGCCTTCACATTATATACTTTGGGTACATTCTAGAACTTGGGAACTTATCGATATCTTTAGTGACAACCCAGCAAGCAATACTTAGATAGAATTTCAGAGTCATCAGGAAATAGTATCCTATGAGTAAGCCTTGCAATACTTCTGTGAAAGCCTGTAGGGTTAAATATGATTAATTTAGATTCATGAGGCAGCAAATAAAAATTACTATTTGAACATGTGTAACTGCCTTTCTCCAAATATCTCAAATGGATCCACTGTATTATTTCATTCCTTTTATTAGCCATGTAAAACCAGCATATCAGTCAGGGTCCAACCAGGAAAATAGTATTTTAAAAAGAGGGAATTTAACTTCGGAGGGATGTTGTTAAACAGGTCACTAGTCATTAAAGGGATGAATAACCAAAGAACACAGTGAAGCACCTGAGAGGTTAGCATCACAGGAAGTCTCTTTCTCCACACCCAATACAGGAGGTTGTGTTTGTTTCTGGAGACCAGAGTCAGGGGCAGAGCTGAGAGCCAGAGCTATGGGGGCTCATCTGGAATGGCTAGAATAATGGAGACTCAGCAGCCCAGGTGGACAGAGGGGGAAAGAACTACCCTGCCTCGCTCTTCCTTCCAACCACTGATCCCCCTGCAAGTGCCTCACACAGCTGAACCCAGCAAAACGGCAGTGGACATGTGACCTTGAACACAGGTCTCTGCTCCTCAGAGCAGAGCAGGGAAAGGGCAAGAGAGGGCTGTAAGAGCAAATACACCAAGGACTATCTAGAAAAGGTGGTGGTGATGGTGGCAGTGGTTCTTATTATTTTTACAGTAATCTTTGAAAACGAAGAAACTGAGTTTGCACAAGGAATTTAAAATTTTCATAGATCCTTGATCCAGTGCTTTACTTATTATACAATTCGTGCTGCCTCCAAACACATTACATTTTATCCTCTCATTCTTCACCACTCCATTTTTCTGAGGATTTAAAATCTAATGCTTGAATAAGCTTCATTATTCTTTTTATAATATTACCAAATGCAAATTCTTTCTCCCTACTCATCTCTCTTACCTATGTGTCAAAAGATATTCTTTTACTGTTCCTGATATCTTTTTAATCGTCTAAACATCTTTACTTTACATTTTTAAAAAATGTACATCTCTAAAGAACAATCTGGTCTTTAAGCCATTTAGCTACCATAATTTTGTTCCCATCTGCACTCATTAATGGAATTTTTGTATCTAGTAATTTCTATTCCCCAGGCAGAAGGCCATGCATTACTCCCTTTAGCCCATTTTCTAGTAAAAAAGATGTGCTCAGAACAAAGTTTGCTATTTCCCTCCCCCCACAGAAAATTGATCATATTAATTAAGCATTGCATGGGGTTTTATGTTTAGCAAAGTGCTTTGCATGTCATGTGTGTGTATGTGTGTGAGCGTGTATTTCTATGTGTATATATAAACTAATTAAACATAATTGCTGCAAGAATAGAAAACAAAATAAAAAGGAAAACAAAAAATAACTAACATATATCCATGTATTTAAGTATACACACATAAATGCAACACATAAATGATTTCACGATTATATAATCATGTTCTCAGAACATAAAGTTCTCCTTTACCACAGTTACCCAAAGCCCACAAATTATACTTCAGCTGACCCTCACTTCTCCCTAATAACCAATTTCTAGTCTCCTCACTGGCTACTCAACACCCCCTTGTTCAATTTGGGCTTCATGATTTTTCTAGTCTACTTCCTCACACACTCCACTAATCATGCCTTCTCCACTTACCACGGCCCATCTCAGCCCTTCATGTAATTTACCATGATTCTCCAAAGGGATCCCTCTTCCTTTCTCCTGAATTCCTACTAGAATGATGTCCATGGCTTCACTGTTTATTCATAAATTCAGGTATGGGCTTGGTATCCTCAAAAGTTCTTTAAATTCTTAAGGACAGGACCTGTAGTTCAAATTCTATAGTATTGTTACCTAAACAGCAACTACCCAAAACATTTACTGAACGCCACTGAAGTTTCGTAATCAGTCCTGGAAAGGTGTTTGTGAAGTCACTAAAAGATGATGGAAAAAGGGCAAAAAAAGGAATGATGTTATCGCGCAAAATGTAGAAGAATGGAGAAGAGACCCATGACCTAGAAAGAAACAGAAAGAAATCAATTTCAGGTACTCGGGTATAGGTCTCCTTTAAAGAAACTTCTCATACATTGTGGCAAAGTTTCCAACACATTTTTTCCCTTTGGAAAAAAATTCATATTTTTATCTGTACTGATTAAATTTCTTTTGTTTTAGCCAGCAATATATTTTTTGCTGATTCTCACATCTTGAAAAATAACACTGAGAAATTTCATTTCATAGTCACTCTTTATTATCTGTTTTCTACCCTGTCTTAATTTAGTTTCATCAGGAAGATCAAATCTAAAGCCCATCTGTAGCTCTGATTAGGTGTTCACTAAATGTGATTTTAAAACTCAGGTCTCATGATATCATCATTCTCGCAGCCTCCTGAAGGTCAACAGAAATTACACCAGTGACAATTAACATGGCTTCCCCTCAAGGTGCCCCCTCGTCCCCACCTGGACCTTATCATTCTGACCTATCTCCTCATTTAAACCTCTCAACACCAATATGTCTTCAACTTAAAAATCAATTTCCTCCCTGTTTCAGTTTCTTTTTCACAGTTGCTTCTTCATTTAATTTTCAGGGTCATCTCAATCCCCATAAATCTAAACACAGCAATCAAATGTCTCCTCTCTTTAAAATGTCTCGCCACAGGTGGGGTGCAAATCTCTTCTTCTGATTGATTGGGCAATTTAAAAGAAAGATGGTGAACAGAGGAAATTATATCTCCCGAGAAAGGCCATTTTATCAGAAACTTGGGGTGGAAGGGCAGCTTTTGTTTTTGTTATTGAGAGGGTTTATATTTTAATCTCTGCTTTAAGAATTTTTTCCCCTTGGAAAAAAACAGTCTTGCCATTTATGAATCAGACCTGAAAATAAAGGTTTTGATAACCCACTGCAAGTGATTTGTTTATTAAAATGAAAAGACTCCTACTAAACCTGAAGTGGGCTTAGTCTTCCCCCTGTATAGATAGTTATAGTACCACTTATAATGTCTGCAGTAGTCTTCATGCTAGGCTTCTCTGTTTCTATGCTTGCTCATTTTTTTACTAAATGAATACTTAGTGAGCACTTATGATCAGCAAGGCATTGAGTGAGGTGCTGTAGGGCCAATTGGATTAATGACACAGCCTCTGTTCTCAGTGACATAGCTGTGACAGGCATGGATATAAGTAGCTATAAAGAAAGGCAAGTAGTATACTTCATTTATTGGTTCAACGAGTATTTATTGAGTGCTTTCTCTGCCCCACACTGAGGATACAACATAGAGAAAAACAGGCACCTCTCCTTCCTTCCAGGAGCTTCCAGTCTTGCAAGTGGGTGACAAACATTAACAGAATGATCGGACTAATGGCAATGGCATCATGACACATGAGACACGTGTTCTGAAGGAAGCATATACCAAAGGGGACTGATTAGACTCAACAGTTGGAACCGTGACTTGAGGCTGAGACCTTAGGATGGACAGGAGGTGACAAGGCTGAGAGGATGGGGAAGGGCATTGCAAACATGGCCAATCAAAGAAAAACTGCTGCAGGAGTTTTCAGGTGGAGAAATCCTGTTAGGGGTGGGAAGTGGAGGGGAGAGGGTATATCCTGGATTGGACAGAGCACTAACACTGGCCTGCACTGAGGGTAGGATGTCATCAAGAAGAGATGGTGGGGAGGAGATTCTATGCCAGAGAAGGCAAAGAGGCAGGCCAGGATGAGCAGCTTTGGGGGAGAAAGGAATGGCATGATTTAGTTAGGTATATGAAGGGAATTCAGTGAAGAGCCTGGAAAGGGAAGGAGGTTGAAACATGGGGAGTCCCACCCCTCTGGGCTAAGAGGTTTGAGAGTTTTCTAAGTATGCAGTGGAAAACCACTGAAGGCTTCAGAGCAGTCCTATCATATGGCTGGCCTTGTGTTTTAAGGATATCAGTCTAAACTTGGGATATCAATCTGACATTCCTGGCAGCAAGAATGGAAAGGAAGATATAGATATACATATAGATACAGATATCTGCTAGACCCCATGCTAGGAGCTTCTAATTAATTGTTTTCTTTATCCCTGAGAATCCTTGAAATGGATATGATTATCCTTTTTATACCAGTGAGAAACTGAGTCTCAGGGAAGTTAACTTGCCAAAGAGAAAGATAATACGTTCTGGAGCCAAGATCTGACCTCAAGATCAACAAAAAGAATAACACGCTGAGGTCTTTCTTCTTTCTTAGTTTGCAATTTTTACTCTATTCACCATTCCTCAGACTCTATTGACATTCAAAACAGATTCTCAGTGCTCTGCACACCTCTGATTGAATATGGGAAATTCCCAAAGGGTAGCCCAGCCAATGTCACACATATTTATCTCTGGGATAAGAGAGAGATCTTCAATAAAACATACAGCTGGAAGACTGGGAGTAAAGTAATTCATTTCAGAGGTGCCTGGCCCACCTCTCCCTGAAATTTCAATAGCAGGGCGTTTGCAGGACTTGAAAACCAGTCAGTGAATTCAGTATATTAACTTCCACTTTCCTGTTTTTATTTTCCCTGTAGGGATCAAAGGGTACAGAACTCTTGTCAAAGCTCGTAACTCCCTAATTACTTAATTATTAACAGTGAAAATCTGATTTCAAAGTTGTTTAATGATCATGCAATAAACCAACGTGAAATGACTGTTGATGCTGCAGCTCAGGTCTCCAAAGAGGTGAGAGATGTTGCAGCTACTGTTATTTCAAAGGTGGAAATAGAAAATCCATGACTGCAATGTTGTCTGGATTCCCAGTCACCCACTGACAGGTCACATGTTTTAAGACTTGGGTGGGGTCAAGGAGGAGACTGTTACATATCAAATCTTTTTCCCTAACCAGTTTTTGCCATACCATGCAAAAATAAAGTTGATTATTAGGCAAAGAGAAAAATGAAGCAATTATTAAGCATATTGTATTATTCTTAGAATTGTTTTCTAACTCCTGTTACCACCACTGGCTGTGAATTTCAGCATTAATTATCTAGGGGCATCAGAAGTGTACTGATATTATAATTTTAAACCATTATACCAAGTATCTCTGCTCCGGCTCATCAAGCCTGGCAACAAAGAAGAAGGTGAAATGCAAAGTAGCCATAAAAAAGGGAACAAAAGAATAATAAATAGACAACTTTATATTAGTCATGGGGATGATTAGAATGCATCCACACAATTCTCTAAAGGTCTGTCCATGGAGTAGTGATGTCATTAACAGAGGGAAGTCCAGCAGATTGGCTCGTTTTTGGATTATCACTGACAGAAAGTGTTTCATGAAAACTTTGCTATACAAAATACCATAGAGTAGTCCTTATCAAGAAGGGGTAGCCACAAAATGGGGTGATTCTGGCACAGAACTGTCTTCCTCCTTCATAGAAAACAATGAAAGCCATCAGATGAGGCTCTTGCAATTTTGACCAAATTCATGAATCAGTCTACAATGTACATGGCTTCTCTTCCTTCCTATTACAGCAGATGCTATGCCTTCTCCAGGGGAAAGAAACCCCTAATTGTACTTTGGTTTCCATCTCCTCCCATCTTCTCCCATCTCCTGGTTCCCCTAGTTATTACTCTACTGTCCCTTTTTCTGGACAGTATTTAACATGCTCAAGTCTCTTCAACATTAAAAAAAAATCAACCCTATATTCCGCCTCCAGATGATAATATTTCTTTCTTGTTTCTTTTCTGTCCTAGACAAATTCTGCTCCATCATCCTTACCCACCTTATTCCCCACCTCCCTTAAATCTGGACCTCTGCTTTGCACTCCACTGAAACAGCTCCCCCACATCACTGCTCTTCCCCATGGTGCTAAGGCCAATGTTTACTTTTCATGAGTAATTTTCTGATCTTTCAGCATGTGACATTATTAAAATCTCCTTCTTGAAATTCTCTTTTTTTATTGACAGCATGTACCCATAAGTTTTCTTCCTACCACTTTGGTCACTTGTCACATTCTCCTGGTTCCATAATTTTGATGTTTCTCTGGGCTCATTCTCTCACTTAAAAGAGTGTAGACACTCCAATGACTTCGAGTACCATCCAGAATTAGGCTTATGAGTTTGCAGGTGATAGCTCCAAATCAGAACTGACTTCTAAGCTCCTGTCCAGTATATACAAAAGCTAATTGGATATGTCAACTTGTTGTCTTACCAGAATCTTGAATTCTACATGTATAAAAAAGAACATAACTCTTCACTCCAAATTTGGTCCTATCTTGTTAAATCACATAGCCATATAACACCACTTACTCAAATCAGAAATCTGGAAATGGTTCTTGGCATGTTTTCCACTCATATTAAATCAAACTGTCTATTCATTCATTCATTCCATAAATATTTATTGAGTTTATCATCTCTATTAGGTTCTGCGGTGAGCAAAACAGCCAAATTCCCTACCTTCATGGAATTTACAGTTTAGTGTGATAAACAGTAGTCACTAAATGAGTGAATGGACAAATAAGAAAATAGAAAAGACAAGGAAAAATGAAACAGGTTAAAAGATAATTCTTCTTGCCCTAGAGATGGGGCAACAAAGAAATAAAGAAGCATATGACACTAAGATCTATTGGGAGTTGAAATTGAAAGGTTTTCCTGATGCATTGGATGCCAGCATCAAAGGAAAGAGAAACATTAAGGAATATTTACAGCTTCTCAGTGGAATATCTGGGTGGGTAGCAGTGTTTTTAACAGAAGTGGTGGAAAGGTAGGGGACCAACAAGAAAGTTTTAGATGTGTTGAGTTTGAAATGTCTGTTAGACATCCAAATGGGTGTGGCAAGTAGTAGTTGGGGTTATGAGCTTACAACTTCCAGAAGCCTAGGTCTGAGACATAAACCTGTGAGCCAGCAGCTTGGAGACAATAAAATCACCTACAGAAAAACAGCATAGACAATGTAGAGAGAGAGAAGGAAAGCAATCCCAGGATCCACCCTGATGAACTTTTTCACAAGAGTTTAAAAGGAGAAAAATGGAAAGAGACTGAAAGGGTAGGTTAGAAAAAAAGAGAAATAGGTAAAATTAATCTGAGGAGAAAATTTAGTAAAAGAAAAAATTGGGTCCAAAAGTCAAGGGGTGAACTAGAACACTGTTAAATGAGAACTGAAAAGTGTTCATAGACTCAGCAACATTCAGTGGCTGTGACTGCAACTTAAGAGGAATGGCGAAGGCAGAAACTGGACATGCTCTAGCTCCATTTTCTATAGATTTTTTCAAACATACCTCATTCATTCCATCCTAACTCAAGTTTAAACCACTGTCGTCACTCTTGCATCTGCTTCCATTTATCCCCCATACCATGTCACTCGCCTGACCCCCTTAGGACCCAGATTACATTCCTTGCGATACCTTCAATAGCTCCCACCATCAGGCTCTTGCTTGCTATTTCCATCCATCTCATTCTACTCTCTCTCTCTCAAGATCAGAACATCAGCCATAGTAAATGTGAAGGGTTCCAGGTACACCTAATATTAGGGCATCCCAAGATCAATTCTGAATCAGAGAAAAGGTAAATGAGAGAAGTGCCTGTCCGTGGGCTTGAGGAAAAGCCCATGTCCTAGGTGTGAACCAGGTAAGTGTTGTACAATTGAACTGACTTTTCCATTCTTGCTTTCTTCCCCCCTCCTAGGTTATGCTCCCACTTCAGAATTATCCTATCACCTCTGCTGGCATCTCCCATGATAAGGGAGGAACCCTGTACTACTTGTTTTATGTACACCTTGCAATGTGGGGCCTTTTCCAGAAAAGCTATATTCCTTGTATTCCCAGCTGGACAGTAAACTCTTCAAAGTTAGAGAACACCAAGAAGCCAAGAGTGTGGACACCTGTGTTGGACTCCTGGTTCCTGGAGTCCTTGGGCCATTTAAAAAAAAAATTCTCTATCCCTTGGCTTCTCCATCAATAAAATTTCTATAATAGCTCTGGCTGGTGTGGCTCAGTGGATTGAGTGCCAGCGTGTGATCCAAAGGGTCACCAGTTTGATTCCCAGTCAGGACACATGCCTGGGTTGGAGGCCAGGTCCGCAGTAGGGGGCATGTGAGAGGCAATCACACATTGATGTTTCTCTCCCTCTCTTTCTCCCTCCCTTCCTCTCTCTAAAACTAACTAAATAAAATCTTTTTAAAAAATGAAGTAAAATTGATATAATAACAGGTACCTACTTCACAGAGTTATTTTGAGGATTCCATGAGAAAACTATAAATGTTTTCTAAAATGCCTGGCACTTAGTAAGCACCCAACAAATTCCATTATTATCATTAATATTTATTATTTTCTTGACCCTAGAATGCATTACTCAGTACTGGACAAAGTTGGTGCTTAACAAATACTAGCCAGCTCTCTGATATATGCTGTGACGCGGACTGCTTTCCTGTGACTGTTATGGTATATTATTCAAGGACAAGAGCAGTGCACCCAGCCCTATAATTAATTCCTTCTTCCATTTTCATGTAGAGTTATGTAAATCAAGCTTGCACATTCCACCCTTCAGACAGAAATGGGTGGTTCTAATTTGATCTAACCTGAGATGGGAGTAGGGAGGGGGGAATCAGAAGACTGTAGAAGTTAAAACTTTCTGGTATAAATGAAACAGCAGGCCGCCTTATGTTTTCAGCATTAGCATTTAAGTTCACTGCAGCTGAACTCAATTCGTATCAGTGGAGATTTATATCAAACAGTGGGAAGGCAAGTCATATCCTACTGCTGTCTTGCAGAATTAGCATCAGGAATGTAGCCAATTTTAGCACAAATAAATGGTAGTTAGGGAAGTAACTTGTATGACCGAGTCCTATAATGGTCATTCTTTGATTTAGAAATATGTTCTAAACCTGTCACTTTGCATAAGCCTGATTTTCAAAGGACAGAAAAAAACCACTATGCTTTCTCCTGTGGGAATGGCACAGTATACAATAACAAAATAGAGAAAGTTAAAGAAAATTCTGCTCTCTATCATTTTAAGTATATAGAAAATAACTTTAAGTGGGCGATGCATGCTTAAGGATTAAATTACATACAACACAGCTCACTAACGTTACTGTTACACATCACTAAACCAAGATGCTCCTAAAACTGTCATCTTGTCGGCAGTCAAAAGACAGCTGAAATGCGGGTTTGAGTTTTATTTCTTTCATCTCCTTTATGAAGTAGGAGAAGCGCTTTATAAGAGTCACACACGAATGGAGAAAAAAACTGGTTTAGTCAATGAAATGAAGGTATGTTGAGAGACAGGAGGGACCTTAAAAATCATCATTGCAACCCTGTCAGTTTAACAGTGAGGAAGCAAAGACCCAAATAATCAACATAGCCAGCCCAAGGACATGTGGTGGGCGATGGCGTCTACATTTCTTCGCACCACTAAGTACTTCCCAAACCTGTCCAAACATCCATCACCTGGGAACAGATATACAGGGTCCAGGACAGAGACTTGCTTAGTCAGACTCTTTGGGGGACTGGAACTCAAAATCCTGTGGATTTAAAAAGCTCCCCAGATGATTCAAATGCCAAACATCCAGGGACCAGTTTGTGAAAGCAACCCATTTATTTAGTCTATGACATGACTTTAGTCACCTCTGACTCCTAGTGACACTACGAATGAGTGATGTCCCCAACGTCCTGTCCTCAACAGCCCTGCTCAGCTCCTATAGACTCATGCCAGTGGCTTCTTTGATGGAGTCAATCCATCTCATACTTGGTCTCCTCTTTTCCTGCTGCCTTCTGCTTTCCCCAGCATTATTGTCTTTTCCAAGGAACCCTGCCTTCTCGTGATGAACCTGAAGTAGGAGAGCTTCTGTTTTGTCATTTTGCCTCCAGTGATATTTCAGGCTTAATTTGTTCTAGGATGCAGTTGTCTGTTTTTCTGGGGGTCCAGGGTATGTGTAGAGCTCTCCTCCAAAACTGTATTTCAAATGACCCTATTTTTTCCTACCAGCTTTCCTCATTGTCCGGCTTACAAATCCATACCTGATAATTGGGAAGATGAGGGTGTGGATGATATTAGCTTTGGTCTTTAATTGTATCTTTGTTCTTTCCTAATTCTACCACCTATTACTCTACATCTACCCTAAAAGCAGTCAGGCTTCGTACAGTTCTTTTCTGGTTTAAAAAGCATTGCATGCATTATTGTATCCCTAAAAAGAAAATCACAGAATGCTTTTCAAAATACACATTTTGTTTTTCCTGGGGTGAAAAATTGATATATTAATTTCCTGATGGTGCTTCTGATATATCAACAGTGTAATACAAATGGACATCAAACGGACAAAAGGGTACAATCATCAAAAAAAATCCTACATGTGGTATTTACTTGATTGCCATTCCCACTTTCGTTTACTAATATATCCTGAGTAACAGCCATTGGGATGAGCTTTGCACCAAAAATAAATAAATAAATAAATCAACAAATAAACTTTTTATTTCAAAAAGAAATAAGTTTTGCTAAGCACGAAGTCTGATGAATTCAAACCAGTTTCTCCACCAGTTTCTCCAATGCATACAGGTTTCCCTTATTTATATTCTGAACCATTCTCTACACTAATATGCTGTGCCTAATACAAAATTTGGGCCCCAAGAGCAGACACCTCTTCAAATCATCTAATTATGCACCCATATCACACCCTCCCTGGCCTCAGTGCGACATGGCCTGGTGGGTAGCATTGTCACAGCTACGGCAGATCTATCCAGCACACCTGGGAGGCCTTCTCGGGCAAGGAGTCAATTTTCAACAATTTAAGGGTTGATTATCTAGACTCAAATTATCTATATCCTTATATTCTACAACATTTCCCCCCTGCTGACCAAATTTGAAGGTTTCATGGCTCCTTAATATCTCCACCATGACAAGAAGAGAGAAGAAAAAGCAATGATATTTGTAAACAATCAAACGGAACCATTGGTCATTACGTTCACTTGAGAAGCTCCAACGTGAAAAATTTCTCTTTAAATGTAATAGTGGAGAAAAAAAACTTTCTCGCTCCTGAGAAAATCCTCTCTTTTCTTTTTTGTCGACAAAACTCCGTATAGCCAGTGTTTCACCTTTTGCCTTGAGCATTAGGCTTACAATGGTTTGTGGCTCTGTTTTTCTTCTTTGCTTAAATCTGATTTTCCTATTGACTTTACTTGTATGCCCTTTTAAAATAGCTTTTCTCAACTTATTTTTTAAAGGAGTTGGGGTAGAAATAAATTCAATATACATACCAATGTTAATGATTTTTGCTACTAAGCATTCAAACTTTATATTCTGTTTTGCTATTTTTTAATAATATGACACTTATGACCTCTCCTATTTCCCCTTACCCTGTATACAAGGCAGCCACTACCCTCATTTTACAGAGAAGAAATCTGACAAATAGCCTCTGGGAGAACATAGGTTCTGGAGCTAGACTGTCTGAGTTTGAATTCTGGTTCTATTCTGGTTCTACCTAGAGCTGTGCCCTTGGATAAGTTGTTCAACCTCAATCCCTAAGTATTTTCAGCTGTAAATGGGGAGAAGAATAATAATAGTAGATAGCACAGAGAATTATCATAAGGATGGACAAGCAAGTTACACACTTGAAGGAACACAGATCAGTGCCTGTTAACATAGTAGGACTCATAAGTGCTTGACATCGTTATACTAATGTTCTTGTCATTTAACGTCCTGCATTGACTAGTCCTTTGTATTCCACTTATTTGCACTTTGTCAGTGTCTTAGTCAGCTGGAGCTGCCATAACAAAATATGGTGCTGCTTAAATAACAGGAATTTATTCCTCACAGTTCTGGAGGCTGGGAAGTCCTAGATCAAGGTGCCTGCTGAACTGGTTCCCTGATGAGGGCTCTCCTCTTGGCTTGCAGGAAGCCATCTTCTGGATGTGTCCTCACATGGTGGGGGCAAGGCTGGGAGGAGGAGGAGGGAGAGAGAGGGAGAAAGAAAAAGAACAAGAGAGAAAGAGAGTGAGTCCTGGTGTCTCTTCATGTTGTTATAAGGGCATTAATCACATCAGGGGGGCTCTCCCTTCATGACCTCCTCTAAACCTAATTACATCCCCAAGGTCCCCACCTCCAAATGCCATCACGACAAGAGTTGGGACCTCAGCATATTAATGGAGAGGGTGCATTTCAGTTCATAGCAGTCGCCGTTCAAACAATAATAGACAGAGATCTGCTTTTGCCATAGATAAGAAGAAATCATTTCCTAAGAACAGGGAAAATATAATAGTGGGGTCATATTAACCTGATTTCAGAGGAAGAAAAATCACCTTTAGGACTTTCTACTCTATCACTAAAAGCATATAAATTTCATCATAATAGTGCAATGGGTAATAAAAGGCTTTAGTACCAGACAGGCCTGGGTATGACCCATCCTTGTCATTTGCTAGCTGTAAAGTCTTGGATAAGCTCCATAATGTCTACAGCCATATTGTACTCTGCCATAAAGTGGAGATAATAGTGGCTCTCACTTGCGATGGTTATTATGTAAAGCACACAGCACAGTGCCAGGACCGGAGCAGGCAGTCAATAAATATTACAGTGATCACTGTTGTGTTGTTATTACCATTATTCACTAGGCCAAGTGTACCAAGAGCCACCAGATGCCATTTCTTTTATAACACTTGGCAATGCAGGCTTTCAAAAATAATTCAGAATATTTTCCAAGTGCGGTAAAATTACAGAGGATTTATTGTAGTTAAGGGGAAACATTGTGCCTCCCAAAATACAAAGTTTTGTTGAACTTTTCCTCCCAGGTTTCTGGCTGCCTCAAGTACTGATTACATCAATATTGTTTTTTAAATTAATATAAGATAGAATGAATTTCTTTTGTCATATACAATCCCAGAATTACAATGATAAATATAGACCTTAACAGCCATTTAGCTCTGGCCAATTTGGCTCAGTTGGTTGGAGCATCATCACATAGCAGAAGGGTTGTAGGTTTGATTCCTGGTCAGGGCATATGCTTAGGTTGCAGGTTCGATCCCTGGTCCCAGAACGTATGGGAGGCTATCAATGTTTCCCTCTCACATTGGTGTTTCTCCCTCCCTTTCCTCTTTCCCTTCCTTTCTCTCTAAATGAAATACATATATATTTTTTCAGGTGATGTTTTTTAAAAAAAAAACATTTAGACTCACCCTTAGTCTGATAAATATTGGTAAAATGTAAGGCTTAGATATTATTGTGGAATGTGTTTGTTTTGTTTTTGAGGTTTGAAGGTGGTAGCTATGTGTTTGAAGACAGGAAAGGATTAGGTTTGAATGTCTTCAGTAACTAAAATAAAGTTAATTAAATTTGTGCTTAATTAAATTTATACAAGACTTTATTAAAGAATAGTATCCACTGTATTCCTAGAGCTATGATCTTGGAAAAAAAAATCATGTCAAGAAGAGATAGGCCTTCCTTTAAGAAAATCTAAATGCAAAGCCCTAAACCTGTAAAATGAAGGGTGGGGAGGAAGGGATTTGCTTTTCAAAAGAGACTCTGTTTCAAGAAAAAGTAGCATTCTTTCAAAATCAAGCTTTATGTCGCATTTTAAATGACTCAATGGGAAGAAATTTGATTTGCACAGACCACAAATATTGAATAAAAAGAAATATGCTTGTGTCTGGAATGAATAAAAAGCTTACTCTGTTCACTTTGATGCCATTATTTTCATGCATCTTCTCATGGATTCCAACAGTGCCGAAATAATAATCAGGTTGGATGTGTTGGCCTTTATGATTTGTAAATGGGTCTGGTGACCATGCGTACCTCACTGCAAGTGATGTGACAACGCAGTGCCCTGGCAGCTCGCGGGGACCGTCACCCAGAAAAAGTATAATTAGCATTTCTGTGCTAATTAAAAGTGATGCTGGGTTAGTTCCAATATCGTGCTTTTAAATGGCTGAAGTCTCCAGAGAACCAAGTTGGCGAAGGGATGCATTTTAAATGGGAAAACTTTCTTAAATGATTCAGATTTGTTGCTGTTGTTATTTACATCTCATTATCATGGTAGACTTCAAGATGACTTCTTTTAATCAGTTTACCATTTTCACTTTCTCCATTTTGCAAGCAGAAGGGAATGCAAGATGTTGTTCTGCTTCTTTAAATCCTTTGACCATCTGCTTTCACAGAAAATTAATTAAGGATTTTCTAAATAGAGAACAAGCCATGAAAGAAAGAAGCAATTCAGGTTTTTCGGATTTTTCTTCTGTGCGGTGCAAAGTACAGAGTGTACTCAGCCATCTCAGCCGTTCCTACAAGTGAAAATTAAAAAAAAAAAAAATACCACCTCCCCAACCCAATGGTGTTTCACACAAACAGATGATTGCCATTGATTAAATACCTTTTTTTTTCAAACATAGGCCAATTATTTAAAATCACAAAGGTTCTACATGGCGTTAAATCTGGTTTTCTTTCCAGATGAAAGGTCGGAGGATCACCAAGAAGGGGGGAGAGAGGGAAGCTATTGTTCCAC